>NC_137358.1:15901351-16359323 GCF_965287045.1 Carcharhinus amblyrhynchos
GGGGGGGAAGGGGGGGGGTCCGCTGTCACTCTGCCTGAGATCAGTGATTGGGAAGGGGGGGGGTCCGCTGCCACTCTGCCTGAGATCAGTGAGGGGGAAGGGGGGGTCCGCTGTCACTCTGCCTGAGATCAGTGAGGGGGAAGGGGGGGGTCCGCTGTCACTCTGTCTGAGATCAGTGAGGGGGAAGGGGGGGTCCGCTGTCACTCTGCCTGAGATCAGTGAGGGGGAAGGGGGGGGTCCGCTGTCACTCTGCCTGAGATCAGTGAGGGGGAAGGGGGGGGTCCGCTGTCACTCTGTCTGTGATCAGTGAGGGGGAGGGGGGGGTCCGCTGCCACTCTGCCTGAGATCAGTGAGGGGGAAGGGGGGGGTCCGCTGTCACTCTGTCTGTGATCAGTGGGGGGGAAGGGGGGGGTCCGCTGTCACTCTGTCTGTGACCAGTGAGGGGGAAGGGGGGGGTCCGCTGTCACTCTGTCTGTGATCAGTGAGGGGGAAGGGGGGGTCCCGCTGTCACTTTGTCTGAGATCAGTGATTGGGGAAGGGGGGGGTCCGCTGTCACTCTGTCTGAGATCAGTGATTGGGGAAGGGGGGGGGTCCGCTGTCACTCTGCCTGAGATCAGTGATTGGGGAAGGGGGGGGGTCCGCTGTCACTCTGTCTGAGATCAGTGAGGGGGAAGGGAGGGGGGGTCCGCTGTCACTTTGTCTGAGATCAGTGATTGGGGAAGGGGGGGGTCCGCTGTCACTCTGTCTGAGATCAGTGAGGGGGAAGGGGGGGGGTCCGCTGTCACTCTGTCTGAGATCAGTGATTGGGGAAGGGGGGGGTCTGCTGTCACTCTGTCTGAGATCAGTGATTGGGAAGGGGGGGGTCCGCTGTCACTCTGCCTGAGATCAGTGAGGGGGAAGGGGGGGTCCGCTGTCACTCTGCCTGAGATCAGTGATTGGGGAAGGGGGGGGTCCGCTGTCACTCAGCCTAAGATCAGTGATTGGGAAGGGGGGGGTCCGCTGCCACTCTGCCTGAGATCAGTGAGGGGGAGGGGGGGGTCCACTGTCACTCTGTCTGAGATCAATGATTGGGGAAGGGGGGGGTCCGCTGCCACTCTGCCTGAGATCAGTGGGGGGGAAGGGGGGGGTCCGCTGTCACTCTGCCTGAGATCAGTGAGGGGGAAGGGGGGGGTCCGCTGTCACTCTGCCTGAGATCAGTGGGGGGGAAGGGGGGGGTCCGCTGTCACTCTGCCTGAGATCAGTGAGGGGGAAGGGGGGGGTCCGCTGTCACTCTGCCTGAGATCAGTGGGGGGGAAGGGGGGGGTCCGCTGTCACTCTGCCTGAGATCAGTGATTGGGAAGGGGGGGGGTCCGCTGCCACTCTGCCTGAGATCAGTGAGGGGGAAGGGGGGGGTCCGCTGTCACTCTGTCTGTGATCAGTGAGGGGGAGGGGGGGGTCCGCTCCCACTCTGCCTGAGATCAGTGAGGAGGAAGGGGGGGGTCCGCTGTCACTCTGTCTGTGATCAGTGAGGGGGAAGGGGGGGGTCCGCTGTCACTCTGTCTGTGATCAGTGAGGGGGAAGGGGAGGGTCCGCTGTCACTCTGTCTGAGATCAGTGAGGGGGAAGGGGGGGGTCCGCTGTCACTCTGCCTGAGATCAGTGATTGGGGAAGGGGGGGGGTCCGCTGTCACTCTGTCTGAGATCAGTGAGGGGGAAGGGAGGGGGGGTCCGCTGTCACTTTGTCTGAGATCAGTGATTGGGGAAGGGGGGGGTCCGCTGTCACTCTGCCTGAGATCAGTGAGGGGGAAGGGGGGGGGTCCGCTGTCACTCTGCCTGAGATCAGTGATTGGGGAAGGGGGGGGTCCGCTGTCACTCTGCCTGAGATCAGTGAGGGGGAAGGGAGGGGGGGTCCGCTGTCACTGTCTGAGATCAGTGATTGGGGAAGGGGGGGGGTCCGCTGTCACTCTGTCTGAGATCAGTGAGGGGGAAGACGGGGGTCCGCTGTCACTCTGTCTGAGATCAGTGATTGGGGAAGGGGGGGGTCTGCTGTCACTCTGCCTGAGATCAGTGAGGGGGAAGGGGGGGGTCCGCTGTCACTCTGCCTGAGATCAGTGAGGGGGAAGGGGGGGGTCCGCTGCCACTCTGCCTGAGATCAGTGGGGGGGAAGGGGGGGTCCGCTGTCACTCTGCCTGAGATCAGTGAGGGGGAAGGGGGGGGTCCGCTGTCACTCTGCCTGAGATCAGTGAGGGGGAAGGGGGGGGTCCGCTGTCACTCTGTCTGTGATCAGTGAGGGGGAGGGGGGGGTCCGCTGCCACTCTGCCTGAGATCAGTGAGGGGGAAGGGGGGGGTCCGCTGTCACTCTGTCTGTGATCAGTGGGGGGGAAGGGGGGGTCCGCTGTCACTCTGTCTGTGATCAGTGAGGGGGAAGGGGGGGGTCCGCTGTCACTCTGTCTGTGATCAGTGATTGGGGAAGGGGGGGGGTCCGCTGTCACTCTGCCTGAGATCAGTGATTGGGGAAGGGGGGGGGTCCGCTGTCACTCTGTCTGAGATCAGTGAGGGGGAAGGGAGGGGGGGTCCGCTGTCACTCTGTCTGAGATCAGTGAGGGGGAAGGGAGGGGGGGTCCGCTGTCACTCTGTCTGAGATCAGTGATTGGGGAAGGGGGGGGTCCGCTGTCACTCTGTCTGAGATCAGTGAGGGGGAAGGGGGGGGGTCCGCTGTCACTCTGTCTGAGATCAGTGATTGGGGAAGGGGGGGGTCTGCTGTCACTCAGCCTGAGATCAGTGATTGGGAAGGGGGGGGTCCGCTGTCACTCTGTCTGAGATCAGTGAGGGGAAGGGAGGGGGGGTCCGCTGTCACTCTGTCTGAGATCAGTGAGGGGGAAGGGGGGGGTCCGCTGTCACTCTGCCTGAGATCAGTGAGGGGGAAGGGAGGGGGGTCCGCTGTCACTCTGTCTGAGATCAGTGATTGGGGAAGGGGGGGTCCGCTGTCACTCTGCCTGAGATCAGTGATTGGGGAAGGCGGGGGTCCGCTGTCACTCTGTCTGAGATCAGTGATTGGGGAAGGGGGGGGTCTGCTGTCACTCAGCCTAAGATCAGTGATTGGGAAGGGGGGGGTCCGCTGTCACTCTGTCTGAGATCAGTGAGGGGGGAAGGGGGGGGGTCCGCTGTCACTCTGCCTGAGATCAGTGATTGGGGAAGGGGGGGGTCCGCTGTCACTCTGTCTGAGATCAGTGATTGGGAAGGGGGGGGTCCGCTGCCACTCTGCCTGAGATCAGTGAGGGGGAGGGGGGGGTCCACTGTCACTCTGTCTGAGATCAATGATTGGGGAAGGGGGGGGTCCGCTGCCACTCTGCCTGAGATCAGTGGGGGGGAAGGGGGGGGGTCCGCTGTCACTCTGCCTGAGATCAGTGAGGGGGAAGGGGGGGGTCCGCTGTCACTCTGCCTGAGATCAGTGGGGGGGAAGGGGGGGGTCCGCTGTCACTCTGCCTGAGATCAGTGAGGGGGAAGGGGGGGGTCCGCTGTCACTCTGCCTGAGATCAGTGGGGGGGAAGGGGGGGGTCCGCTGTCACTCTGCCTGAGATCAGTGATTGGGAAGGGGGGGGGTCCGCTGCCACTCTGCCTGAGATCAGTGAGGGGGAAGGGGGGGGTCCGCTGTCACTCTGTCTGTGATCAGTGAGGGGGAGGGGGGGGTCCGCTGCCACTCTGCCTGAGATCAGTGAGGAGGAAGGGCGGGGTCCGCTGTCACTGTGTCTGTGATCAGTGAGGGGGAAGGGAGGGGTCCGCTGTCACTCTGTCTGTGATCAGTGAGGGGGAAGGGGAGGGTCCGCTGTCACTCTGTCTGAGATCAGTGAGGGGGAAGGGGGGGGTCCGCTGTCACTCTGCCTGAGATCAGTGATTGGGGAAGGGGGGGGGTCCGCTGTCACTCTGTCTGAGATCAGTGAGGGGGAAGGGAGGGGGGGTCCGCTGTCACTTTGTCTGAGATCAGTGATTGGGGAAGGGGGGGGTCCGCTGTCACTCTGCCTGAGATCAGTGAGGGGGAAGGGGGGGGGTCCGCTGTCACTCTGCCTGAGATCAGTGATTGGGGAAGGGGGGGGTCCGCTGTCACTCTGCCTGAGATCAGTGAGGGGGAAGGGAGGGGGGGTCCGCTGTCACTTTGTCTGAGATCAGTGATTGGGGAAGGGGGGGGGTCCGCTGTCACTCTGTCTGAGATCAGTGAGGGGGAAGAGGGGGGTCCGCTGTCACTCTGTCTGAGATCAGTGATTGGGGAAGGGGGGGGTCTGCTGTCACTCTGCCTGAGATCAGTGAGGGGGAAGGGGGGGGTCCGCTGTCACTCTGTCTGAGATCAGTGGGGGGGAAGGGGGGGGTCCGCTGTCACTCTGCCTGAGATCAGTGATTGGGAAGGGGGGGGGTCCGCTGCCACTCTGCCTGAGATCAGTGAGGGGGAAGGGGGGGTCCGCTGTCACTCTGCCTGAGATCAGTGAGGGGGAAGGGGGGGGTCCGCTGTCACTCTGTCTGAGATCAGTGAGGGGGAAGGGGGGGTCCGCTGTCACTCTGCCTGAGATCAGTGAGGGGGAAGGGGGGGGTCCGCTGTCACTCTGCCTGAGATCAGTGAGGGGGAAGGGGGGGGTCCGCTGTCACTCTGTCTGTGATCAGTGAGGGGGAGGGGGGGGTCCGCTGCCACTCTGCCTGAGATCAGTGAGGGGGAAGGGGGGGGTCCGCTGTCACTCTGTCTGTGATCAGTGGGGGGGAAGGGGGGGGTCCGCTGTCACTCTGTCTGTGATCAGTGAGGGGGAAGGGGGGGGTCCGCTGTCACTCTGTCTGTGATCAGTGAGGGGGAAGGGGGGGTCCCGCTGTCACTTTGTCTGAGATCAGTGATTGGGGAAGGGGGGGGTCCGCTGTCACTCTGTCTGAGATCAGTGATTGGGGAAGGGGGGGGGTCCGCTGTCACTCTGCCTGAGATCAGTGATTGGGGAAGGGGGGGGGTCCGCTGTCACTCTGTCTGAGATCAGTGAGGGGGAAGGGAGGGGGGGTCCGCTGTCACTTTGTCTGAGATCAGTGATTGGGGAAGGGGGGGGTCCGCTGTCACTCTGTCTGAGATCAGTGAGGGGGAAGGGGGGGGGTCCGCTGTCACTCTGTCTGAGATCAGTGATTGGGGAAGGGGGGGGTCTGCTGTCACTCTGTCTGAGATCAGTGATTGGGAAGGGGGGGGTCCGCTGTCACTCTGCCTGAGATCAGTGAGGGGGAAGGGGGGGTCCGCTGTCACTCTGCCTGAGATCAGTGATTGGGGAAGGGGGGGGTCCGCTGTCACTCAGCCTAAGATCAGTGATTGGGAAGGGGGGGGTCCGCTGCCACTCTGCCTGAGATCAGTGAGGGGGAGGGGGGGGTCCACTGTCACTCTGTCTGAGATCAATGATTGGGGAAGGGGGGGGTCCGCTGCCACTCTGCCTGAGATCAGTGGGGGGGAAGGGGGGGGTCCGCTGTCACTCTGCCTGAGATCAGTGAGGGGGAAGGGGGGGGTCCGCTGTCACTCTGCCTGAGATCAGTGGGGGGGAAGGGGGGGGTCCGCTGTCACTCTGCCTGAGATCAGTGAGGGGGAAGGGGGGGGTCCGCTGTCACTCTGCCTGAGATCAGTGGGGGGGAAGGGGGGGGTCCGCTGTCACTCTGCCTGAGATCAGTGATTGGGAAGGGGGGGGGTCCGCTGTCACTCTGCCTGAGATCAGTGGCGGGGAAGGGGGGGGTCCGCTGCCACTCTGCCTGAGATCAGTGAGGGGGAAGGGGGGGGTCCGCTGTCACTCTGCCTGAGATCAGTGGCGGGGAAGGGGGGGTCCGCTGCCACTCTGCCTGAGATCAGTGAGGGGGAAGGGGGGGGTCCGCTGTCACTCTGTCTGTGATCAGTGAGGGGGAGGGGGGGGTCCGCTGCCACTCTGTCTGTGATCAGTGAGGGGGAAGGGGAGGGTCCGCTGTCACTCTGTCTGAGATCAGTGAGGGGGAAGGGGGGGGTCCGCTGTCACTCTGCCTGAGATCAGTGATTGGGGAAGGGGGGGGGTCCGCTGTCACTCTGTCTGAGATCAGTGAGGGGGAAGGGAGGGGGGGTCCGCTGTCACTTTGTCTGAGATCAGTGATTGGGGAAGGGGGGGGTCCGCTGTCACTCTGCCTGAGATCAGTGAGGGGGAAGGGGGGGGGTCCGCTGTCACTCTGCCTGAGATCAGTGATTGGGGAAGGGGGGGGTCCGCTGTCACTCTGCCTGAGATCAGTGAGGGGGAAGGGAGGGGGGGTCCGCTGTCACTCTGTCTGAGATCAGTGATTGGGGAAGGGGGGGGTCTGCTGTCACTCTGCCTGAGATCAGTGAGGGGGAAGGGGGGGGTCCGCTGTCACTCTGCCTGAGATCAGTGAGGGGGAAGGGGGGGGTCCGCTGCCACTCTGCCTGAGATCAGTGGGGGGGAAGGGGGGGTCCGCTGTCACTCTGCCTGAGATCAGTGAGGGGGAAGGGGGGGGTCCGCTGTCACTCTGCCTGAGATCAGTGAGGGGGAAGGGGGGGGTCCGCTGTCACTCTGTCTGTGATCAGTGAGGGGGAGGGGGGGGTCCGCTGCCACTCTGCCTGAGATCAGTGAGGGGGAAGGGGGGGGTCCGCTGTCACTCTGTCTGTGATCAGTGGGGGGGAAGGGGGGGTCCGCTGTCACTCTGTCTGTGATCAGTGAGGGGGAAGGGGGGGGTCCGCTGTCACTCTGTCTGTGATCAGTGATTGGGGAAGGGGGGGGGTCCGCTGTCACTCTGCCTGAGATCAGTGATTGGGGAAGGGGGGGGGTCCGCTGTCACTCTGTCTGAGATCAGTGAGGGGGAAGGGAGGGGGGGTCCGCTGTCACTCTGTCTGAGATCAGTGAGGGGGAAGGGAGGGGGGGTCCGCTGTCACTCTGTCTGAGATCAGTGATTGGGGAAGGGGGGGGTCCGCTGTCACTCTGTCTGAGATCAGTGAGGGGGAAGGGGGGGGGTCCGCTGTCACTCTGTCTGAGATCAGTGATTGGGGAAGGGGGGGGTCTGCTGTCACTCTGTCTGAGATCAGTGAGGGGAAGGGAGGGGGGGTCCGCTGTCACTCTGTCTGAGATCAGTGAGGGGGAAGGGGGGGGTCCGCTGTCACTCTGCCTGAGATCAGTGAGGGGGAAGGGAGGGGGGTCCGCTGTCACTCTGTCTGAGATCAGTGATTGGGGAAGGGGGGGTCCGCTGTCACTCTGCCTGAGATCAGTGATTGGGGAAGGCGGGGGTCCGCTGTCACTCTGTCTGAGATCAGTGATTGGGGAAGGGGGGGGTCTGCTGTCACTCAGCCTAAGATCAGTGATTGGGAAGGGGGGGGTCCGCTGTCACTCTGTCTGAGATCAGTGAGGGGGGAAGGGGGGGGGTCCGCTGTCACTCTGCCTGAGATCAGTGATTGGGGAAGGGGGGGGTCCGCTGTCACTCTGTCTGAGATCAGTGATTGGGAAGGGGGGGGTCCGCTGCCACTCTGCCTGAGATCAGTGAGGGGGAAGGGGGGGTCCGCTGTCACTCTGTCTGAGATCAGTGATTGGGAAGGGGGGGGTCCGCTGCCACTCTGCCTGAGATCAGTGAGGGGGAAGGGGGGGGTCCGCTGTCACTCTGTCTGTGATCAGTGAGGGGGAGGGGGGGGTCCGCTGCCACTCTGCCTGAGATCAGTGAGGGGGAAGGGGGGGGTCCGCTGTCACTCTGTCTGTGATCAGTGGGGGGGAAGGGGGGGGTCCGCTGTCACTCTGTCTGTGATCAGTGAGGGGGAAGGGGGGGGTCCGCTGCCACTCTGCCTGAGATCAGTGAGGGGGAAGGGGGGGGTCCGCTGTCACTCTGTCTGTGATCAGTGGGGGGGAAGGGGGGGGTCCGCTGTCACTCTGTCTGTGATCAGTGAGGGGGAAGGGGGGGGTCCGCTGTCACTCTGTCTGTGATCAGTGAGGGGGAGGGGGGGGTCCGCTGTCACTCTGTCTGTGATCAGTGAGGGGGAAGGGGGGGTCCCGCTGTCACTTTGTCTGAGATCAGTGATTGGGAAGGGGGGGGTCCGCTGTCACTCTGTCTGAGATCAGTGAGGGGGAAGGGAGGGGGGGTCCCGCTGTCACTTTGTCTGAGATCAGTGATTGGGGAAGGGGGGGTCCGCTGTCACTTTGTCTGAGATCAGTGATTGGGAAGGGGGGGGTCCGCTGTCACTCTGTCTGAGATCAGTGATTGGGAAGGGGGGGGTCCGCTGTCACTCTGTCTGAGATCAGTGAGGGGGAAGGGAGGGGGGGTCCCGCTGTCACTTTGTCTGAGATCAGTGATTGGGGAAGGGGGGGTCCGCTGTCACTCTGTCTGTGATCAGTGAGGGGGAAGGGGGGGTCCGCTGTCACTCTGTCTGTGATCAGTGATTGGGGAAGGGGGGGGGTCCGCTGTCACTCTGCCTGAGATCAGTGATTGGGGAAGGGGGGGGTCCGCTGTCACTCTGTCTGAGATCAGTGAGGGGGAAGGGAGGGGGGGTCCGCTGTCACTTTGTCTGAGATCAGTGATTGGGGAAGGGGGGGGTCCGCTGTCACTCTGCCTGAGATCAGTGAGGGGGAAGGGAGGGGGGGTCCGCTGTCACTCTGTCTGAGATCAGTGATTGGGGAAGGGGGGGGGTCCGCTGTCACTCTGTCTGAGATCAGTGAGGGGGAAGAGGGGGGTCCGCTGTCACTCTGTCTGAGATCAGTGATTGGGAAGGGGGGGGTCCGCAGTCACTCTGCCTGAGATCAGTGATTGGGGAAGGGGGGGGTCCGCTGTCACTCTGTCTGAGATCAGTGAGGGGGAAGGGGGGGGTCCGCTGTCACTCTGTCTGAGATCAGTGATTGGGAAGGGGGGGGTCCGCTGTCACTCTGTCTGAGATCAGTGAGGGGGAAGGGAGGGGGGTCCGCTGTCACTCTGTCTGAGATCAGTGATTGGGGAAGGGGGGGGGTCCGCTGTCACTCTGCCTGAGATCAGTGATTGGGGAAGGGGGGGGTCCGCTGTCACTCTGTCTGAGATCAGTGATTGGGGAAGGGGGGGGTTTGCTGTCACTCAGCCTAAGATCAGTGATTGGGAAGGGGGGGGTCCGCTGCCACTCTGCCTGAGATCAGTGAGGGGGGAAGGGGGGGGGTCCGCTGTCACTCTGCCTGAGATCAGTGATTGGGGAAGGGGGGGGTCCGCTGTCACTCTGTCTGAGATCAGTGATTGGGAAGGGGGGGGTCCGCTGCCACTCTGCCTGAGATCAGTGAGGGGGAAGGGGGGGTCCGCTGTCACTCTGTCTGAGATCAGTGATTGGGAAGGGGGGGGTCCGCTGCCACTCTGCCTGAGATCAGTGAGGGGCAAGGGGGGGGTCCGCTGTCACTCTGTCTGTGATCAGTGAGGGGGAGGGGGGGGTCCGCTGTCACTCTGTCTGTGATCAGTGAGGGGGAAGGGGGGGTCCGCTGCCACTCTGCCTGAGATCAGTGAGGGGGAAGGGGGGGGTCCGCTGTCACTCTGTCTGTGATCAGTGGGGGGGAAGGGGGGGGTCCGCTGTCACTCTGTCTGTGATCAGTGAGGGGGAAGGGGGGGGTCCGCTGTCACTCTGTCTGTGATCAGTGAGGGGGAGGGGGGGGTCCGCTGTCACTCTGTCTGTGATCAGTGAGGGGGAAGGGGGGGTCCCGCTGTCACTTTGTCTGAGATCAGTGATTGGGAAGGGGGGGGTCCGCTGTCACTCTGTCTGAGATCAGTGAGGGGGAAGGGAGGGGGGGTCCCGCTGTCACTTTGTCTGAGATCAGTGATTGGGGAAGGGGGGGGTCCGCTGTCACTCTGTCTGTGATCAGTGAGGGGGAAGGGGGGGTCCGCTGTCACTCTGTCTGTGATCAGTGATTGGGGAAGGGGGGGGGTCCGCTGTCACTCTGCCTGAGATCAGTGATTGGGGAAGGGGGGGGTCCGCTGTCACTCTGTCTGAGATCAGTGAGGGGGAAGGGAGGGGGGGTCCGCTGTCACTTTGTCTGAGATCAGTGATTGGGGAAGGGGGGGGTCCGCTGTCACTCTGCCTGAGATCAGTGAGGGGGAAGGGAGGGGGGGTCCGCTGTCACTCTGTCTGAGATCAGTGATTGGGGAAGGGGGGGGGTCCGCTGTCACTCTGTCTGAGATCAGTGAGGGGGAAGAGGGGGGTCCGCTGTCACTCTGTCTGAGATCAGTGATTGGGAAGGGGGGGGTCCGCTGTCACTCTGCCTGAGATCAGTGATTGGGGAAGGGGGGGGTCCGCTGTCACTCTGTCTGAGATCAGTGAGGGGGAAGGGGGGGGTCCGCTGTCACTCTGTCTGAGATCAGTGATTGGGAAGGGGGGGGTCCGCTGTCACTCTGTCTGAGATCAGTGAGGGGGAAGGGAGGGGGGTCCGCTGTCACTCTGTCTGAGATCAGTGATTGGGGAAGGGGGGGGGTCCGCTGTCACTCTGCCTGAGATCAGTGATTGGGGAAGGGGGGGGTCCGCTGTCACTCTGTCTGAGATCAGTGATTGGGGAAGTGGGGGGTCTGCTGTCACTCAGCCTAAGATCAGTGATTGGGAAGGGGGGGGTCCGCTGCCACTCTGCCTGAGATCAGTGAGGGGGAAGGGGGGGGTCCGCTGTCACTCTGTCTGAGATCAATGATTGGGAAGGGGGGGGTCCGCTGTCACTTTGCCTGAGATCAGTGATTGGGAAGGGGGGGTCCGCTGCCACTCTGCCTGAGATCAGTGAGGGGGGAAGGGGGGGGGTCCGCTGCCACTCTGCCTGAGATCAGTGAGGGGGGAAGGGGGGGGTCCGCTGTCACTCTGCTTGAGATCATTCCAAATGACTTTAAACTGATACAGGATATTCGGTGTCACAAAAGGCACAGCATCCTTCACCCTTTCTGATAAAGGTGCTTGCCAGTATCTTTTAACTCAAGTTTGGTAATAAAATTTATTCATCCCACTTTTTCAATATAGTCATCCAACTGAGGGACGGGATATGAATCTGACCTTTCCATCGCCCACACATAATCATTGTGTACTATCTGGTTTTGGTACCATTGCGATGGGTGGAGCCCTACTCACTTCCATATTACCCTTAAACATGCTTTCATCCTCCCTTTTTGAACCTGTGCTAACTTTAGTCATTTCAGTCCATATGGATGTTGTTTAATTGGAACAGAATTTCCTACACCTCCATCCCGAGCGATTATTTTGTTACTTCCCAGTCTGTTCCCGCATCCATGTGATTGTAATAACACTTCCAGGTCATTATGATTTTCCTCTGAAAGGGAACCCAGTCATTTATTCCAAAAAACGTTGGAAAATCTCAGCGGGTCTGGCAGCATCTGGAAGGAGAGAAAAGAGCTGACGTTTCGAGTCCAGATGACCCTTTGTCAAAGAGTCTTTTCTCTCCTTACAGATGCTGCCAGACCTGCTGAGATTTTCCAGCGTTTTCTCTCTTGGTTTCAGATTCCAGTATCCGCAGTGATTTGCTTTTATTCAATAATTTATTTCCTACTTCTGATTTCTTCCTCATTGTCCAATCTAATCTGAGGGAATCCTGAATCATCTGGAATTTCCACTTCATTTCTGTGTTGTAATAACCAACACATCCTCCTCCTGCTCTCCTTCCCTGCAGATTAACATGAAATGCGGTGCGTTTTCCTTCTATCTGGTGTTCTTACCGATTAATTCCTCTTGCTTCATTTCTTTCATAGAATCATAGAACCCGACGGTGCAGAGAGAGGCCCTTCAGCCCATCAGGTCCGCACCTATTTGGTGAGGCCCTCTGAACCTTGCTTTTAACCGTTCTCTTGCCGCTGGTAATTAGGCTAAAAACTTTCTCCCCTCTGCAAATTCTTGATCTCTTATCCGCTTCTCTTTTCATTGCATGCCGTGCCGCATTTAAATGCTAATTCACCAGCCCCAGTTAATCTCTCCCTAAGGTTCGATACATGGCCCAGCAACGTAGTGTCAGAACGCTGACCCACCAATTTCTCCACGCTCAATATATGTGGCCCTCGCGACCAAAAATCAATTCAAACAGACTGAATTTAGTCGATTCATTCGGTGCATCCCTAATTGCCAAGAGTACAAATGGAATTGCTTTATCCCAATCCTCTGGATAATCCTGACTATAGCCCCTCTTTATAGTCTGATGCCACTGCTCTAACACTGCCTGTGTTTCTGGATGGTTGATTTAAATCGCCTTACTCCTAAGCTATCCATAACATGGCTGTTGTAGGTAAAATAATACCTCGAGGACTGTTAGTGAGTCAAAATACAGTGGTTTTTATTCCAAAGCTTTGGGGAGAAACTGGCTCCGATTAAGGCTTACCAGACTTCTCCTGGAACACAGATACAAGCGGACATTTACACATTATGGGCTCCAGCAGGAATCACGATTCAAAGGTCCAATTCCTGCCAGACTTCCAGTTCTTCCTTCCTGGGTTGTGATGCAGCCCCAGAGTCAATCAGGAATTACAGTCCTGCGGGCAGGACACAGGAAAACCCCCTCTGCGGCAGTACCGGTATCCCTGTCTTTGAAGTTACTTGTGCGATCGTGGCTGTCCCAGCAGGACTCTTCCTGTTAAAAGCCGGGATTGTAAACTACCATCTGTGTAACGATTCCCACTCGCACAAACAGGTAAGATTTGCAAAGTCTACAAATTAACAGTCACATTTAACTATCAGCTGTTACAAAAACGAGAGTTAAAGTATGTGAAACATGAACAAACAACTTATATTACTGCCAGGAACAGCATAAGCTTGAGAAGATCAGCCAGGATGAAGGGTGATGTTTGTGACATATTCTAGGTACAAAATCCATTAACCCTTTCCCTTCAGGTACAAAATGCATTCAGCTTTTCCTCACTTCAATCGCTGAATAACTTTGATGTCAATTTGGATCCTTGATCCGATTGTATTTCTGTGGGTAGTTCCATATCTAGTTTAAAAATTTAAGTAACTCCTCTACGATTGTCTTAGCTGTAATATTATATCATGGAATGGTCTCCGGAAATCTAACAGACACGTCCAACATAGACAGCAGATACTGGCTCCCGCTTCTAATTTAATTGCATGGAGTCCCACGCAATCAATCAGGACCCCAGTAAAAGATTCCTCAAATATTAAGTGTGCTGGTTAAATCACTGCTTGAAGTTTTCCTATTACCTGACGTGTACCAGCCACATCCTTCTGCAGTCCAGGTTAATGGGCTATAAAAATCTCCTTGCGTTTTCACTTGAGTTTTCCTTATCACTATATGATCTCCTACCGCCCCTATGTACCTCCTACAAAAGTCTGAGGTCACACACCAACCGTCTCAAGGTTTGAGTTTGATTTGATTTGATTTATTATTGTCACATATGTTAACATACAGTGAAAAGTATTGTCTCTTGCGCGCTATACAGACAAAACATACCGTTCATAGAGAAGGAAACGAGAGAGTGCAGAATTAGTGTTCCAGTCAAAGCTAGGGTGCAGAGAAAGTTGCTGATCAACTCTTTGACTTGATTTGATTTATTATTGTCACATGTATCAGTACACAATGAAAAGTATTGTTTCTTGCCTGTTATACAGACCAAGCATACCGTTCATAGAGAAGGAAAGGAGAGAGTGCAGAATGTAGTGTTACAGTCACAGCAAGGGTATAGAGAAAGATCAATTTAATGCAACGTAGGTCCATTCAAAATTCTGACAACAGCAGGGAAGAAGCTGTTCTTGAATCAGTCGTTATGTGACCTCAGACTTTTGTATCATTTTTCCGAAGGAAGAAGGTGGAAGAGAGAATGTCCGGGGTGCGTGGGGTCCTTAATTATGTTGGCTGCTTTTCCAAGACAGCGGGAAGTGTAGACAGAGTCAATGGATGGGAGGCTGGTTTGTGTGATGGATTGGGCTACATTCATGATATTTTGTAGCTCCTTGTGGTCTTGGGCTGAGCAGGAGCCCAGACCAAGCTGTGATACAACCAGAAAGAATGCTCTCTATGGTGCAAGAACAGCTTCTTCCCTGCTGCCATCAGACTTTTGAATGGACCTACCTTGCATTAAGTTGATCTTTATCTACACCCTAGCTATGAATGTTACACTATATTCTGCACCCTCTCCTTTCCTTCTCTATGAATGGTATGCTTTGTCTATACGATGCACAATAAACAATACTTTTCACAGTACCCCAATACATGTGACAATAATAAATCAAATCAAATCCTTTCTATAACTCATTGGTAATACAACTTGATGAACTTCTGCCTATTTTCCATTACCTGAATATGTAAAGATCTCTACTTCCTCATCAAAATATCATTTTTAATGTAACAACACTCCAGTATACACTCAGATTCTCCTTCTGCACTCTCTGATACAGCTACTTTATCTCTGCATCTTTCTGTTGTAACTTTCCTGAGCTGAAGATACCCACTTCATCCTCCATCTGTTCTTACTCTTCATCAACCATCTGGTCAAAGATTGTTCCTGATAACCGAAGCTTAGCCACCTTACCTTTACTCTTTGATATCTCCTCCCCCTGTCTCAACCTGTGGCTTTGTGATTCTGTTGCCACACATTCGGGAAACATCCCAGGATATGTTTCCTGCAACACGTCACTTTTCAGCCACAGTAGGCAGCAAACCCATCAGCTATATCATTACCTAGTATAAACTGCCCAACTGGAAAACGTAACCTCTCTATTACCCTTCTACCACTTGTCACCGGACTCTCTAACCTTACCCTACACCAACTCGCATTAAGTTGATCTTTCTCTACACCCTGGCTATGACTATAACACTACATTGTGCACTCTCTCCTTTCCTTCTTCATTAACAGTTTGCTTTGTATAGCACGCAAGAAACAATGCTTTTCAATGTTAATACATGTGACAATAATAAATCAAATCAAATTCAAAACATAACTACTCCCTTCACCATTAATTGTAGATATTACTGCCTTTTCTGGCAATAATCCTTCCAAACTACGTTTCTCCTCATCTCTCACCATGTAAAATTAACTTGCTCCTGTATACCTTAAGATCATAATGTCTTTACCTACTCCACCTTGTACACATGACTAAATCTTACCCAAACAAATAAAGTATTTCAAAAGATCTGAAACCAGTTTATAAACCAACCTCTGAGCAGGCTGGACATTATTTTGTACCTCTTCAGCTTCAATATAGTTTCCTTTGTCAATTTAACAAACCCCCCCCCCCCCACTGGCTTATCCTGTTTAACCTCATCCGTCTTTTCAGTACTTTTCTTAAGCCACCAGCACTGTGTGTCCAAACTCCACCCTCCATATGTTTCCTTCTGAGCCTGAGGACTCACCTGATGAAGAGGCAGTGCCCTGAAAGCTCGTGATTCCAAATAAACCTGTTGGACTTTAACCTGGTGCTGTGCGACTCCTCACTGTGCCCACCCGGCATCTCCACATACGTATACTGAAGTGTCAGGGCTTCCCAGCCTCCGGATTCTGACTTTGTACTTGAAGCACTCTGAGGAGTGGAATAGAGTTTGGCCTCTTTTAGGTTGGACGTAGAGGGAACCTGGTGAAGGGACATCGGCCTGTGGGCTGGAAGGGCTGAATGGCCTCCTCCTGTCTCTGTCACTTGTGGCTTTCAGAAGTTTGGTTTAATCTGTTATTTATGTTGAGTGACAGGGTCAATGGAAGCTCATCTGGATTGGTCCAATTAGGAAGGATGGAGGGTTTCCATTGGAGCTGGTGAAGGGGACTGTCCCTTTAAGAGGGCAATCCTGAGCTTGATTGGTGGAATCATGTCAGGGTGTTGTCCCTCCCCTCCGGCGTCGGTGCCCCGCCCTCTCCTCTGACGCCACTATCCCGCCCTCTATGTGACGTCACCGTCATCCCCGCCCCCCTCATCTGACGTCACTATCCCCGCCCTCTGTCTGGGGCCGCTGCCCCGGCCCTCCCCTCCAACGGCGCTGCCCCCGCCCCTCTTCTGACGTCAGTAACCCGCCCTCTATCAGGTGTCAGTGCCCCTCCCCTCCGACATCGCTGCCCCGCCCCCTCCTCAACGTCACTAACCCCGCCCTTTTTCTCTAACGTCGGGCCGCCATGCTGCGCCGCGCTCTCTCCGCCGCCCGAGCCCCGCTGTCCCGCTCCCTGTCCCGGCCTCTGTGCCCGGCTCCCTCCCGGGCCAACAGCGCCTTGTCCCGCCTCAACTCGCTGCTGGAGGCCGAGCTGGAAACCATCCGCGGCGCCGGCACCTGGAAAAGCGAGAGGGTCATCACCTCTAAACAGGGAGCCCACATCAGCGTGGAGGGCAGCAGCGGAGGTAGGAGAGGGAGAGGGACTGAGGGGGGTGAGGGAGAGGGGGGTGAGGGACCGAGGGAGAGGGGGGGTGAGGGACCGAGGGGGAGGGGGGGTGAGGGACCGAGGGGGAGGGGGGTGAGGGACCGAGGGGGAGGGGGGTGAGGGACCGAGGGGGAGGGGGGTGAGGGACCGAGGGACTGAGGGGGGGGGTGAGGGACCGAGGGAGAGGGGGGTGAGGGACTGAGGGGGGGGTGAGGGACTGAGGGAGGGGGGGAGGGGTAAAAGGGGGTGTGTGTGTTTAAAGTTTATTTATTAGTGTCACAACTCAGCTTACATTAACACTGCAATGAAGTTACTGTGAAAACCCCCTATTTGCCACACTCCTGTTCGGGTACACTGAGGGGGAATTTAGCACGGGTAATGCACCTAACCAGCACAGCTTTCAGACTGTCGGAGGAAACCCGTGCAGACGTGAGAACGTGCAGACTCCTCGCAGACAGAGACCCAGGCCAGGAATTGAACCCGGGTCACTGGCGCTGTGAGGCAGCCGTGCTAACCTACTGTGCCATCGTGCTGCCCTGTGTGTGAGGGAGAGAATGGGCTCTGGGGTTGAGCTCTCTCTCGGCCCCAGAGCGAGCTTGGAGTTTTGTTGAGTTGGCAGTGAACCCGCCCCGTCTGCAAGAGTTGCATCAGTCAGTATCCAGACCATAATCCCGGTAAGAGAAATCCCTCTCAGCTTAGAAATATACTCTCAGCTGCTCAAATTCATCTGAAAAGTTAAACTCCAACCCAGAACTGGGACCAGCCTGTCTGAACCAATCCTGTTTACACAGTCCAGAGTGTAAATCAAGGGATTCTGTAACCAGAGCACACGCTGACGGCCGGGGTCCGCGCCCCGGGCGGTGACACGCTGACGGCCGGGGTCCGCGCCCCGGGCTGACTGTCACTGTCTGTGTGTGGTCTGCACTTTCTCCCCGTATCTGCATGGGTTTCCTCCGGTTTCCTCCCGGAGTCCAAAGGTGTGCCGATTAGGTTGATTAGCCGTGCTAAACGTGTGGGGTTACAGGGGTTGGGCAGAGTTGCCTGGCCCTGGATGAGATGCTGTTTTGGTGAGTTGGTGCAGACTCGATGGGCTGAATGGCCCCTTTCTGCACTGTCGAGATGCTAGATTCTGCCTTCAATTTGGAGACTTGTTTTGTTTTATCACAATTGAAATTGTTTTTGAGTGAAATTTCGTAATTTCCCAAAGCTTCCCAAGGTGGTGGTGAAGGTCAGATTTCAGTGCATTGAAAGCAGTTGCTGGATAGGATTAGTGCCAGCCTGAGTGTGTGTCATGTTGTGGCTGGGAGTTGGGTCATCTGCTGCCTTGGGAATGATCTCTCTCTCTCTCTCTCTCTCTCTGTGTCCTGTAGGCATTCTGAATTTCTGTGCGAACAACTACCTGGGTCTGTCAAGTCACCCTGAAGTGATCCAGTCGGGAATCCAAGCATTGGATCAATATGGAGCAGGGCTTAGCTCTGTCCGTTTCATCTGCGGCACCCAGGTCAGTTCACGAGGCTACCTTGGACCAGCATAGAAGATAGGAGGAGGCCATTCAGCCCTTCGAGCCTGCTCTGCCATTCATTACGATTGTGGCTGATCATCCAACCCATAACCTAATTCTGCTTTCTTCCTATAACCTTTGATCCCATTCGCCCCATATCCAGCTGCCTCTTGAATACATTCAATGTTTTGGCATCAATTGTTTCCTCTGGTGATGAATTCCATAGGCTCACCACTCTTTGGGTGAAGAAATGTCTCCTTATATCCGTCCTAAATGGTCTACCCTAAATCCTCAGACTGTGAGCCCTGGTTCTGGACTCCCCCCACCACCGGGAACATCCTCCCTCCATCTACCCTGTCTAGTCCTGTTAGAATTTTAAGTGTTTGAGATCCTCCTCTCATTTGTCTGAACTCCAGCAAAAACAATCCTAACCTAGTCAATCTCTCCTCATCCATCAGTCCCACCATCCCCGGAATCAGCCTGGTAAACCTTCACTCCCCTGAGAGCAAGAACATCCTTCCCCAGAAAAGGAGACCAAAACTGCACACAATATTCTAGGTGTGGCCTCACCAAGACCCCTGTGTAATTGCAACAACACATCCCTGCTCCTGTACTCGAAACTTCTCACAATGAAGGCCAACATACCATTTACCTTCTTTATCGCCTGCTGCAACTGCATGCTTACCTTCAGTAACTGGTGCACAAGGACACCCAGATCCCTCTGCACACTCCCCTCTCCCAATTTACAGCCATTCAGGTAGAAATCTGCCGCCTTGTGTTGCGAATTTGAAAAGCCTGTGAATTTGAAAAGCACCCGTTAATTCCTACTCTTTGTTTCCTCTCTGCCAACCAGTTTTGTATCCATCTCAATACACTCCCCCCAATCCCATGCGCTTTAATCTTGCACAATAATCTCTTGTGCGGGGTTTTATTAAACAAATGCTTTCTGAAAGTCCAAATATATCACATTGACTGGCCTCCCCCTTGTCAACTCTACTAGTTACATCTTCAAAGAATTTAATGACTAAACGGAGGTATCTTTGGCCCAACTCCTCCTGCAATTTCACAATTGACCCAACCCATCAACCCACCCACCCACCACCACATTCCCTTCTCAACACTGAGCTGAGAGGCGGGTGCCAGTGTGTGGGCCCCAAGTGTGAACTTAGAGGAGCTGGATTGGTCCCTCAAGCCTGGCCCGCCAGTCAGTCAGATCACAGCTGATCTCACTGTGGTCTTGCCTGCTCCCCATAAGCCTCGACCCCCCCTTGTCGATTGGAAACCTGTCTAACACAGACTTGCATATGTTCAGTGACCCAGCCCCCACTGCTGTCTGGGGGCGGGGAGAATTCCAAAGACTAATGTCCCTCAGAGAAATGAAATTCCTCTTTCTCTGTCTTAAATGGGAGGCGCCATGCTTTACAACTATCCCCCACCCCCCACACTCCCCAGCTCTAGATTCACCCACAAGGGGGTAACATCCTCTCAGCACCTATCTTCAAACACCCTCCCAGCATTTACCCTGTCAAACTCCTTTAGAATGGGTGGTGTGGTGGTTGGCGCTGCTGCCTCCCAGCGTCAGGGACCTGGGTTCGATTCTCGGCTTGGGTTGCTGTTTGTGCGGAGTTTGTACGTTCTTCTCGTGTCTGCGTGGGTTTTCTCCAGGTGCTCCGGTTTCCTCCCGCAGTCCAGACATATGCGGGTTAGGTGAAGCTTATTTATTAGCAGAATCTTGTGTGTTTGGATAAGATCTCCTCTCCTAATCGTTAATGAGTGTAGGCTCACCCTTTCCTCATAAGACAACCCCTTGCTCCTGGTGTTACAGACCGTGATGGGAGCGTGTGAGGCCATCTCAAGTTCCACAGGTCATAACAAATGTTTAAATGTCTCCCTCACCCATAAAACTGACCAATTGATCTCTTCTATTCCCATTTTAAAAAGAGTCCAGCTGGACCGCATTCAGTAAACACAAAAAAAATTGATTAATTGTAAAACAAACTTTTTATAAAACTAGTTAACGTAAAAGTTATAGTTGAGATCTGTACTGACCTTTGTCCTTTTTTAAAGAAGAAGTTATTGGAATATTAAATATTAAAAGTTTACTTATTAGTCATAACGAGGCTTGTGGCTAATAAATCACACTGCAATGAAGTCACTGTGAAAATCCCCTAGTTGCTCCACTCTGGTGCCTGTTCGGGTACATTGAGGGAAAATTTAGCACGGCCAATGCACCTAACCAGCGCGTCTTTCAGACTGTGGGAGGAAACTGGAGCACCCAAAGGAAACCCACACAGACACAGGGAGAATGTGCAGACTCCACAGACATTGACCCAAGCCGGGAATTGAACCTGTGTCTCTGGCGCTGCGACAGCAAACAGCGCTAACCACTCTATCACCTGATCCCTATTATATACAAAACGCAGTCCTCTGCAGAGGCTAGAGAGCAGGAATGTGTCTCATAAAAGGATAAAACTTGAAAGGATCTTGATGCCATTGATCTGATAGAATTCTGGTCACAAAAGATTTGGAAGTTCTTTCTGATGGTGCAACTCTCCTTGGGGCTATTATTTATCACAGCTTTGCAGGCTTTCAATAAAGGTTATTCTGATGGGATGATTCTGATAGAAAGGCTAACTCACTCCAGGCTGTGTATAACACAGAAAAACCCATCTGGTTCACTAATGTCCTTTAGAGAAGGAAATCTGCCATCTTTACCTGGCCTGGCCTACATGTGACTACAGAACCACAGCAATGTGGTTGACTGTCAACTGCCCTCTGAACAAGGGCAACTAGGGATGGGCAATAAATGCTGGCTAGCCGGCACCACCCATGAATGAATTTTAAAAAAACAACAATCATTTTTTGTTACTTTAGATATACTCCTCATTCCAAATGTGCCCTGTTGGACCTCTATCTGTTGGGCCGTGGTTTAGGAACATAGGAGCAGGCCGTTCAGCCCCTCAAGCCCACTCCGCCATTCAGTAAGATTGTGGCTGATCTGTGGCCTAGTTCCATGTAGCTGCCCTAGGCCCATATCCCTCAATACCCCTGCTTAATAGAAATGTGTCTATTTCAGACTTAAACCTCTCAATGGAATCAGCATCCATCGTCGTTTGAGAGGAGATTCCAAACCTCCGCCATTCACTGTGCGTGGAAGTGTTTTCCAGCCTCTCTCCTGAATGGCTTGGCCCTAATTTTTAGATTATGGTCCCTGGTTCTAGACACATCAACTAGTGGAAACAGTTTATCCTTTATCCACTCTGTCCTTCCCTGTAAATACCCCATAATTTTCTATCCCTTCAACCTTCTGAATTCGGGAGAACAAAGGCCTGATTTGTCAATTCTCTCCTCGTAACTTAACCCCTGAAGTCCAGCTATTATTCTTGTAAGCCTGGTGTATTCCAACCGCCAAATTAATCTGGCAGCCTTCAAAAAAAAACACCTCGGGAGGGAGAATGCCCTTCCGTTTTCTCCAGAAACTGCTTCCGTGCACAAGAAATCGACTTAGTGAACCTTCTCTGAACTGCTTTGAATGCAAAATCACAAGATTGTGTACTTCAACTATGCTCCCTCAATCCTCCCAGCTCCTACACCTCTCCTCTCAATCTCTACACAGCCCCGTTGTCACTCTCCCAGCCTCTACACACCCTTGTTCACACCATCCCAGCCACTACACCCCCCATTCCCCTGCACGATCTCACCCTCCCAGCCTCTACACACCTCCATTCTCACCTTCACAGCCTCATTCACACCGCCCTGGGTGCTACAGTCCCCCTGTTCACACCCTCCCAGCTTCTACGCACCCTCGTTCACACTGTCCCGGCCTCTACATATCCCTGTTCTCTCTGTCCCAACTGCTACACGCCCCCGTTCTCACCCTCCCAGCATCTACACACCCACGTTCTCACCCTCCTAGTCTCTATACGCCCCCATTCTCCTCGTCCCACATGTCTGTTGCACTCGCCGTCCAGCTGGAAGCTCTTAACTTTGACCCATGGTACAGCGGTGACCCCGTCTGCATGTGGGCAAGGATCGTTGCAGACTGATTTGGAAAGTATTTTGTGGTTTTGTTTTGCAGCTGAATTGGCTGGGTAGCGTGTAAGCGATGTGCCCAGTGTTGCTGTGAGATTGAGGATCTAACCTCTCCCTGCTTGTGCCCCTAGAATCTGCACAAGGACTTGGAGGCGAAGATTGCCAAGTTCCACCAGAGAGAGGATGCCATCCTCTATGCCAGCTGTTTTGATGCTAACGCTGGGATTTTCGAGGTGAGTCGAATGGGTCGAAGTGTTTTTTCTCCCATGTCTGATAATATGAAATACCCGTCACAGCAGGCACTCTCTCCTTTGCTTCCAGTATTCACGTCCTGTCCCAGGGCTAGGCACCAGACGGAATTATTAATGAACAGTAGCACCCTGACGCTGGAATCCACACAGTCACAATTCTAAGCCAGAGAGAGGGAGATCTAGTGGACCTGCAGGTGTCCGGAGCACATTAGCGGATGGATGTCCTGCAGAATATAATGCCCACGATTCCCTCTGAACTCCTTTGCCATCTCCTTCACAGTGACTGTGCGCCAGTCCATTGAGGCCTCCTGATTGGACTAAGGTGTGGTTAACTTCCCTAGCCTCTCATGGCTTGTTCCCACATGATGCCCTGTCCCTGTAGTCTCACCGGTTCCCTCTATCCCACACTGGAGCGAGGTGATTGCTAGGCAGCCTCTTGCAGTCAAAAATCTTCCTCAATGTGACCAAAACAAAGAAGGTAGTCATTGATTTCAGAGATTGTAGTGGAGACCATGCGCCTGTCTATATTAACATGGATGAAGTAGAAAGGGTCGAGAGCTTCAAATTTTTTAGGTGTCCAGATCACCAACAACCTGTCCTGGTCCCCCTCATGCTGACACTATAGTTAAGAAAGCCCCACCAATGCCTCTGCTTTCTCAGAAGACTAAGGAAATTTGGCATGTCAGCTACGACTCTCACCAACTTTTACAGATGCAACACAGAAAGCATTCTTTCTGGTTGTATCACAGCTTGGTATGGGCTCCTGCTCTGTCCAAGACCGCAAGAAACTACAAAAAGTCATGAATGAAGCCCAATCCATCCCACAAACCAGCCTTCCATCCATTGATTCTGTCTATACTTCCCGCTGCCTTGGCAAAGCAGCAGCATAATTAAAGACCCCACACACCCCGGAAATTCTCTCTTCCACTTCTTCCGTTGGGAAAAAAGATACAAAAGTCTGAGGTCACATACCAACCAACTCAAGAACAGCTTCTTCCCTGCTGCCGTCAGACTTCTGAATGGACCTACCTCGTATTAAGTTGATCTTTCTCTACACCCTAGCTATGGCTCTACATTCTGCACGCTCTCATTTCTTTCTCTATGAACGGTATGCTTTGTATAGTGCGCAAGAAACAGTAGATTTCACTGTATTCTAATACATGGGGCAATAATAAATTAAATCAAATCTCATGGCTGGAGGAAAATGGGAAGTGTTTTTAAGGAGATACAGTAATCCACAATGAGACACAGCATCTGCTCAGTGTTCCTTGTCACTTCTGGCACTGGGGTATTCATCAAGGATCTGGGTTGTCGTCCAAATGAAACAGCATACTGCCAGACATCTCTCCATCGTCCTCTTGCGCTCTAACATTGCCTCTCGGAAATGTGAGGAGGGTTTTCACCCAGGAGGAGGGATTTGACACAAGGAGTTATTCTGATTTGATTTATTGTTGTCACGTACTGGGATACAGTGAGAAGTATTGTTTTTTGCAGACAAAACATGGTGTTCATAGAGTAATTAGGTGAGAAGGAAAGGAGAGAGGGTAAAATGTAGTGTTACAGTTACAGATAGGGTGACGAGGAAGGTCTGCTTAATGCGAGGTTGGTCCATTCAAAAGTCAGATGGCAGCAGGGAAGATGATGTTCTTGAGTCGGTTGGTACGTGACCTCAGACTTTAGTATTTTTTTCCCCCCGATGGACAAAGTTGGAAGAGAGAATGTCTGGGGTGCGTGGGGTCCTTGATTATTTCATGCTGGCTGCTTTTCCGAGCTGGAACATATTGCCTGGCAGGGAGGGTGGAAGCAGATTCAATTTTAGTAATTTTAAATTAGATTAAATATTAGAAAAAGGATGTACAGGAGGTTGGGAAGATATTACCTCTGTTATTCAGGGCTCTGGTTGCTGTTTCTAAATCGGCATTCTTGCGATCACTAGATCTGAACTTGATTTAGTTGGTGAAATTCTGTCTCATTGCCTCACACTGATTGTCAGGTTGTGAGAATATAGAATGGTGCAGTGTGAAAGGTAGCGAGTGGTTTCCCTTCATGTGGGAATCACGCTCGCGCGTACATTAACAGCGACTGCGGAAAGATTTGAGATTTATTGCAAGGGTGTAAAGCCAGTTCGTTATCGGTGTCGGGGGAACTGGAGGAATCCATGCGTTACACTCTCATCGCAGAAGTGTACCTGGATTCAGGAAAGGTCTGGCTCCAGATTGACCCTATCCTGGACAGAAAGATGAACGGATTCAGCAGTCATGTTATAAGAACATAAGAAGTAGGAGCAGGAGTAGGCCAACTAGCCCTTCGAGCCTGTCCCGCCATTCAGTAAGATCATGGCTGATCTGTCGTGGCTCAGTTCCTCATTCCCGCCCTCTCCCCATAACCCTTAATCCCCTCTCTTATCAAAAACCCATCAACCCGCGTCTTAAAAATATTTAGCGAGGCAGCCTCCACCACTTCAACGGGCAGAGAATTCCAGAGATTCACCACCCTTTGAGTGAAGAAGTTCCTCCTCAACTCTGTTCTAAACCGCCCCCCCTTTATCTTGAGGCTATGCCCCCTAGTCCTACTATCCTTTCTGAGCGGGAAGAGTCTCTCCACCTCTATCCTATCCATCCCATTCATCATCTTATACCTCTCAATGAGATCTCCCCTCATTCTTCTAAACTCTAACGAGTACAAGCCTAATCTATTCAGCCTCTCCTCATAGCTCAACCCCCTCAAATCCGGCATCAGCCTAGTAAACCTCCTCTGCACTCCCTCCAAGGCCAAAATATCCTTGCCTAAGTACGGCGCCCAAAACTGCACACACTACTCCAGCTGCGGCCTCACCAATGCCCTATACAGCCGCAGCAAGACCTCCCTACTTTTATATTCAATCCCCCTCGCTATGAAGGCCAGCATCCCATTCGCCTTCCTGACCACCTGCTGCACCTGCAAGCTGGGTTTTTGTGACTCATGCACAAGGACCCCGAGGTCCCTCTGCACCGTCGCCTGCTGCAGTTTTTCGCCATGTAAGTAGTAATCCTTCCTACCATTATTCCTACCAAAGTGGACCACCTCGCACTTGCCAACATTAAATTCCATTTGCCATTTCCTGGCCCATTCGCCCAGCCTATCTAGATCCTTCTGTAGACTCTCCCCACCCTCCGCACAATTTGCCTTTCCACCAATTTTGGTGTCATCAGCAAATTTCGACACCCTACACTCGGTTCCCTCCTCCAGATCATCTATATAAATGGTAAATAGCTGAGGCCCCAGCACCGACCCCTGAGGCACTCCGCTAATGTTGATAAGATGCTAACTCTAAATGATGGGAGGGCAATGCCATGGCTTAATGAGCAAGGGCAGTGCCCTCGACATCTCCTCCCAGTGACACTGGGCTTCCTCTTGGCACTGCTACCCGATGGGAACCAGCTGTGCAGACCCAGCATGTTGTGTCAGGACCGAGCTGAAACCCAGCGTCAGTGCTGAGAGCCCAGCCTGCCCTCATAAAACCATCCAAGTCCACAATTCCTGTCAGCCTGGTCTGACCTGGCCTGGCCCCTCAGCCCAGTCTAGCCTACCTCCCACCCGGTCTAGCTTCCGTGCATTGTCTCTTCCAGGTGCTGTTAACTGCTGAAGATGCCGTTCTCTCGGACGAACTCAACCACGCATCGATCATCGATGGAGTTCGGCTGTGCAAGGCCAACAAATACCGCTACAAACACCTGGATCTCAGTGACCTGGAGGCCAAGCTGAAGGAATCGCAGGTATGTTTAACAGCACTGCTTTAGCTGCCTCTGCCACAGCTCACACTTATCATTGTAACAAAGGGCCAGCCAGTGATTGGCTCCGTTTAGAGTGCCCGTATCTTCATTCTGATTAAATCCTTTTCTTTATTTTCCCGTCCTGTAACCACAGCTTTCCTGATGTGTTGGGAGTCCTGAACCTTCACTGGGGGAGGGTGTGCGGTGCCAAGTAGATCTTTATAAAACCTCCTCAGAGCAGAATAACAAACATTGTGGACCAAGTAGTGCAGTTATGGGTGGCACAATGGTTAGCACTGCTGCCTCTCGGCACCAGGGACACTGGTTCGATTCCCAGCTTGGGTCACTGTCGATGTGGACTCTGCACATTCTACCCGTGTCTGTGTGGGTTTCCTCTGGGTGCTCCGGTTTTCTCCCACAGTCCGAGAGATGTGCTGGTTAAGGTGCATTGGCCGTGCTAAATTCTCCCTCGGTGTAACCCGAACAGCTGCTGGAGTGTGGCAACTAGGGGATTTTCACTAACTTCGTTGCAGTGTTAATGTAAGCCTTACATGTGACTAATAAATGAGCTTTACTAAAGAGTAGAGTACTGTCGAGTAATCAGACAGGAAGTGCTGTAAACTCTGTGGGATTCTCTTCCAGAAGCACCGGTTACGTCTGATTGTTACAGACGGTGTTTTCTCCATGGACGGTGACGTGGCTCCGCTGAGAGGGATTTGTGATCTGGCGGAGAAATACGATGCTTTGGTTTTCATCGATGAGTGTCATGCCACCGGGTTTATCGGACCTAATGGACGGTAGGGAGCCAGGCTGAGAGGCCGATTTGATTTATTATTGTCATGTGTATTAATACACAGTGAAAGTATTGTTTCTTGTGCACGATACAGACAAAGCATACTGTTCGTAGAGAAGGAAAGGAAAATTTAGTGTTGCAGTCGTAGCTAGGGTGTAGAGAAAGATCATCTTGTGCAATGGAGGTGTGGCTGGGGAGCAAATAACCCTTCCAATTATTTATTCATTCATTAGTCACAAAGGTAGCACAGGGGTGAGCACTGCTGCCTCACTGCGCCCAGAGACCTGGGTTCGATTCCCAGCTTGGGTCACCATCTACGTGGAGTTTGCACATTCTCCCCGTGTCTGTGTGGGTTTCCTCCGGTACCCTCCCACAGTCCAGATGATGTGCTGGTTAGATGGATTGACCTGAACAGGCACTGGACTGTGGTGACTAGAGGATTTTCACAGTAACTTCATTGCAGTGTTAACGCAAGTTTTTCATAGAACCTTACAATGCAGAAAGAGGCCCTTCGGCCCATCGAGTCTGCACTGACCACAATCCCACCCAGGCCCTAGCCCCATATCCCTCTGCATTTACCCACTAATCCCTCTAACCTATGCATCTCAGGACACTAAGGGACAATTTTAGCATGGCCAATCAACCTAACCCGCACATCTTTGGACTGTGGGAGAAAGCTGGAGCACTCGGAGGAAACCCTCGCGAGGAGAATGTGCAAGCTGCACACAAACGATAACCCGAGCTGGGAATCGCACCCAGAGCCCTGGAGCAGTGAGGCAGCAGTGCTAACCACTGTGCTACCTTTGTGACTAATGAATAAGTAAACAATTGGAAGGGTTATTTGCTCCCCAGCCACCCCTCCATTGCATTGTTGATATGAAGAGTCAGCAGGTGGTGCTAATGCCAGGTGTTGACTGTGGCTGGCACATTGTTCGGGGGCACAGTAGCGGGTAAGTTTGGGCATGTTACCAGAGCAGCGTGGGGCTCTGAATTATTGTTGGGGCAGAGCAGGGAGAGCTTAACATTGGGTCAAACCTGACCGGCCAACGGAAAGCTCGTGTGGTTGTCTGCGATTGTCGTTGACGCTGAACGCTGATTCTATGAATTATGGTAAATTATCTCCTTTTGTGCCCCCTCACCACCACCCCCGCCCCCAATCCAATTTAAAAAATATTGGGAATTCCAGATAGATCAAAGACGTGTGGTGGATAGGCCATGCTGAAGTGACCCTAGAATAGGGGAATTAGCAAGATGAGGGGTTAGGGGACTAGGATCTGGTTGGTATTGTGTCGGTGCAGACTCAATGGGCTGAATGACCTTCTGCACTGTAGGGATTCTGTGAGAAAGTAAGTGATGATATAGTTGTGTTTTTTTCCTCTTTCTCCCTCTGGGACAGGGGCACAGATGAGTTGCTGGGAGTGATGGAGCGGGTTCACATTATAAACTCTACTCTCGGAAAGGCGTTGGGTGGAGCAGCAGGTGAGTGCAGACAAAGCCCTGGGGTTTCATTTCTAGAGAGACAGCACTGAAAGGCAAAGAGCTTCATGTTAAAACCGAGCTGGCTCCCGGGCAGTCAGCTCCTGTCTCTGACCTGGGCCAGCTTGGGGAGACAAAGTGGTATTGTCACTAGATTCATAATGCAGAGACAATGTCCTGGGATCCTGACTTTGAATCCCGTAGCAGGTAGTGAAATTTGAATTCCACAAGAATCTTGAATTAAAAGTCTAATTCTGACCATTGTTGATTGGGATAAACCCATTTTGTTCATTAACCCCCTCTGGGGAAGGAAATCTGCCAATTCTGCCTGGCCTGGCCTGACCCACACGTGACACCAGACCCCATGAATGCCCCCTGAATTGGCTGAGCCAGTTCAAGGGCAACAACTGACTCCCGAATCCTATGATGAATAAAAATAAAACTTACGTTGCCTTCGCTTACTCTCCTCCCTTCCATTAGCCGTGCTGAATTTTCCCTCAGTGTATCTGGACAAGCGCTGGAGTGTGGTGACTAGGGGATTTTCACAGTAACTTCATTGCTGTGTTAATGTAAGCCTATTGGTGACTAATAAGTAAAAATTAACTTTAAAAGTTTAAAAGGGAGGCTCAAGAATAAGGAGACCCGAGTGAGTTCACACACACATACACATTGATAGGTGTGGCAGAGCAAGGCTGCTTATCTTTCCAAATAAAAGTGACTTTGGTTTTATAGATAAAGACTGCACGTGCACACCAAGGGCAAGGAAGTAAAATCAAACCTTTATAAATTGTTGGTTTGGAATCTGCTGGGGTCGTGTGTCCAATCCAGGGTGCCGCTTTTTAGATAGGTCATAGAGCCATAGAGATACACAGTAGGGAAACAGGCCCTTCGGCCCAACTTGTCCATGCCAGCCAGGTTTCCTAAACTGAACTCGTCCCGTTTGCCTGTGTTTGGCCCATATCCCTCTAAACCTTTCCCATCCATTTACCTGTCTAAATGTCTTCTAAATGTTGTAATTATTTCCGTCTCTATCACCTCCAGCTCATATTCATACAAGATCATATCCCACACACATACCACCCTCTGTGTGAAAAAGGTGGCCCTCGGGTCTCTTTCCCCTCTCACCTTAAACCTACGCCTTCTAGTTTTAGACTCCCCTACCTTTGGAAAAAGATGTTGCCTATCTAGCTGATCTATGCCCCTGATTATTTTATAGCTCTCTATAAAATCACCCCTCAGCCTCCTACGCTCTAGAGAAAAACATCCTAGTCTATCCAGCTTCTCTCTCTAACTCAAACCATCAAGTTCTGGTAGTATCCTAGTAAATCTCTTTGCAGTCTTTCTAGTTTAATCGTATCCTTTCTATAATAGGATGCCAGAACTGTACACAGTGTTCAACTGTGGCCTTACCAATGTCTTGTACAACTTCAACAAGACATCCCAACTCCTGTAACATTTCGAGTCCAGTAGAACTCCTCTTCAGAATAGCGAAAGGCTCTGAGGAAGAGTCGTATGGATTTGAAATGTTAACTCTGTTTCTCTCTCTCCACAGACGCTGCAGGAGCTGCTGAGTTTATCCAGCACTTTTTTTTTTGTTATTTCTAAAGGATTACGTTAGAGAAACGGCTGAGCCAGTTCTTTAAAAACTGGATAGAATGTGGAACTTGCTGCCTCGTGGACGTCACCATACAGCAGAGATTTTTGGCCAATGTCCCAGAGGGGCAAGGAGGGGATATTTCTTTCATTGAATGAGTTGTTAGGCATGGCATGCAGTGGCGAGAGGAACTTTCAAAAGGAAATGGGATCAGTCTTTCCCTTGGGCAATATCTGGAGAGAGAAAGAGCTGAGGAGGGGGACTCCCTGGACAGCTCTTTCAAAGAGCAAGCACAGGATCAATGGGCTGAATGGCCACCTCTTATGCTGCATCATTCTCTGATTTAACGAAGAACTGAAGCTCTTAACGTGTCTTCTCTCGAAGGTGGATACACCACCGGGCCTAAAGCGCTGGTTACCCTCCTGCGACAGCGATCCAGACCCTACCTCTTCTCCAACACCCTGCCCCCGCCTGTGGTCAGCTGTGCGGCCAAAGCCCTCGACCTCCTGATGGACAGCAACGCAATCGCTCAAACCATGGCCTCCAAAACTAAAAGGTGAGTGATGCAGGAGTGAGCCTTGTGTGTCGCCCTCACTTCCACCCTCTGCTCTGAGGAGACAGTTAAACATGTTTAGTCGCTGTCTTTGCCGGTACATTTCACTTTAAGCAAAACAAAAGAAGCAAGAACTGGAAGTGGCCCACGTTCTCAGCATGTCTTTCAAGGTGAAGAACTGTGGAATATTTGAGTTGCATCCGGCTGCAATTATTAAATAGCCAGCTGATTTTTCATGTCTTTTCCTGGTTTGACTCTGTCTCGTTCAGTTGTATCAGTCTAGGAGGTCAGTCCCTCTCAGTATGTTGGCAAGCTTCTGGCTTCGGGTGTGGGGATGGAGATTCAGGGCCTGTTAGAGACACAGCTTCTCATGGTATGTTCGCACAGTGTTCCGCCCACTTCACCATCACCTTGGTTCAGGCCATCACTGCTCAACCCCTCATTTCATCTTCTTGCCCCATTTGGGGGTCACTGTTCTAAAATTCTCCTTGCTGACCTCCCACCATCTCACCTTCAAGTCCCTTGGAATTGAACTTGGTAAAATATTTGGCCATCGGGGAACGCCGCCCTCTCACACACCCACTGAGTATAAAGCAAGGTCAAGCGATGATTCAAACTGTAGACCAGATTTATGTTGCAGCCTTTGAAAAGATGTGAATTCTTCACTTCCCAGAAATTAGCTAGAAATTTGGTGACTCATTCACCTCGTGAGTAGGGATTTGAAGGAAGGAGAGTTAACTGTCTTTGTGGTCTCTTCTTCCTTCAATGCCTTGGTCCCTCCTAACGGATAGTAATATAACACTCGAACAATGCATTCAAAAACCTAGAGGCAATGACCAACAGAAGTGAGGGTTAGCATTGCTGCCTCTGAGCCAGAAGTTCTGGGGTCAAGTCCCACCCCCGGACTTGATGTCCAAGGAAGGTGCGTACACATTGCAGCCAAACTGGTTGAGTGTCAACCCGCAAAATCCATCCAAACGCGCCTAGGAGGAGATGGCAGATGCTCCGAGGATGATTTCCTCATCCTCACTCGATACAGAGAACGGATTGGAGGAACACAAACCATTGTTTAAAAAGGAATTAAAGTAAACATTAAACAATTATAGGCCAGTTAGTCGGTGGTGGGCGGGTTAGTAGAATCAATCCTGAGAGGATTAACTGTCACGTGTAAAGGCACAGACTAGCCTCTCAAACTTGAGGAAGTGACCAGAAGGGTTGATGAAGGTAGTGCGGTGGATGTTGTGTACATTGGATTTTACCAGGGTGTTTGACAAGGTCCCACACGGCCGATTGGTCAGAAAGTAAAAGCCCTGGGATACAGGGTAATGTGGCCAATTGGATCAAAGGTTGGCTCAGTAACAGGAAACAAAGGTTGATGGATTCCTCGACATGTCAGTTTGATGTGTCTCTGTTTCTCTCAGCAGTCAGTCTGAGTGTCGGAGCAGAGTCGGAGACACTGCAATCTGCTACTTCACACCGGGCTGAGATCCCAGTCATTCCTGGGGCAGAGAGAGATGTGTCTGGATCCTCTCTTTAAGGGTTAAACACAGACTGTCTGACTTGTAAAGAACCTGCCTACAGTATATCCAGTGGCAAGACCAACATTTCCAAAGACTTCAACTCTGAGCTTATAAATTCACAGCAGGCCATTCCGCCCCTCAAGCCTGTCCCGTCATTCACATAATGGCTGCGCTGACTACGGTCTCTTTGTTCCTGCCTATCCCTACACTACTTCTTTCTCAGTCCAGCATCTATCTACCCCAGCATTGTAAATATTCAATTATCCTGTCTCCTGATCTCTGGGGGAAGGGGATTCTGCTGACGTTGAATTTAAATTCCACCAGCTGCCATTGTGGGATTTGAACCCATGTCCCTCAGAGCAGTAGCTGGGGTCTCTGGATTGCTAATCTAGTGAGGTGACCGTTGCCCCACCTTCTCACTGCTCGTTACAATTGCTGCACTGGTCACAGGTGAAGTAAAGTTTATTTATTAGTCATAAGTAGACTTACATTAACACTGAAATTCCCCTTGTTGTCACCCTTCAGTGCCTGTTCGGGTCAATGCACCCTAACCCGCAGGTCTTTCGGACTGTGGGAGGAAACCCACGCAGACACGGGGAGAATGCGCAGACTCCGCACAGACAGTGACCTAAGCCAGGAATCGAACCTGGTGCTGAGAGGCAGCAGTGCTAACCACTGTGCCACCCACTCACTACCATGTTGGAGGCGTTTGGGCAGAGGCTGAAGTGGAGCAGAAATGAGCTGTCTGTGTGGAGTGTTCTCTATAAAATAGAAGCTGGTAGCTAACTCATCCTGAGAGCACTTGCTCATGTTCTCATCTAATATCAGAAGCAGCAACCCTGGGGGTTAGTTCCTCCCCTCTCTGCTTGTGAAATGCTGATTTGACAATTAACACAGACTCAGAATTGAACCTGGTGAAGTATTTGGCCATCGGGGAACGCCACCCTCTCAGACACCCACTAAGTGTAAAGCAAGGTCAAGCTGTGATTCAGACTGTGGATGGGTTTTATTTCGCAGCCTTTGAGAAGACGGGAGATTTTTGTTTCCCTTCCCAGAAATGAGCTGGAAAGTTGGCGACTCGTTCACCTCGTGAGTGGGGATAGGAAGGAAAGAGAAGATGTGTTTTATTGCAGAGTTAACTAACATATTAGACCATATCTTTGTAGTCTCTTCCTCCAATGGCTTGGTCCCTCCTAATGGACAGTAACTTAACACTCGAACAATGTCTTCAAAAGCCTGGAGGTGATAGCCAACAGAGGTTCTGTGGCCCAGCGGGTTAGCGCCCCTGCCTGTGAACCAGAAGCTCCGGGTTTGAGTCCCAGCCCAGGACTTGATGGCCAAGGAAGGTGCGTTCGTAACGCGGCCAAACAGATTGAGTGTCAACCTGCAAAATCCTTCCAAACACGCCTAGGAGGAGATAGCAGATACTCTGAGGATGATTTTCTAATCCTCACTGGATACAGGGGAGGTACTGGAGGATTAGAGGAACGCAAACCATTGTTTAGAAAGGAAATGAAGGAACTGGCAAACAATTATAGGCCAGTTAGTCGGTGGTGGGTGGGTTAGTAGAATCAATCCTGAGAGGATTAACTGTCACGTGTAAAGGCATGGACTAGTCTGGGATGGTCCACGTGGATTTATTAGAGGAAGGTCTTGCCTCTCAAATTTGAGGAAGTGTCCAGAAGGGTTGATGAAGGTAGTGCGGTGGATGTTGTGTACATTGGATTTTACCAGGGTGTTTGACACGGTCCCACACGGCAGATTGGTCAGAAAAGTAAAAGCCCTGGGATACAGGGTAATGTGGCCAATTGGATCAAAGGTTGGCTCAGTAACAGGAAACAAAGGTTGATGGATTCCTCGACATGTCAGTTTGATGTGTCTCTGTTTCTCTCAGCAGTCAGTCTGAGTGTCGGAGCAGAGTCGGAGACACTGCAACCTGCTACTTCACACCGGGCTCCCAGTCATTCCCGGGGCAGGGAGAGATGTCTGGGTCCTCTCTTTAAGGCTCAAACACAGACTGTCTGACTCGCAAAGAACCTGCCTACAGTATATCCAATGGCAAGACCAACATTTCCAAAGACTTCAACTCTGAGCTTATAAATTCACAGCAGGCCATTCGGCCCCTCAAGCCTGTCCCGTCATTCACATAATGGCTGCTCTGACATCGGCCTCTTTGTTCCTGTCTATCCCTACACTCCTTTCCCAGTCCGGCCTCTATCTACCCCAGCGTTCAATGATCCTTATCCCCTGATCTCTGGGAGAAGGGGATTCCGCTAACATTGAATTTAAATTCCACCAGCTGCCATTGTGGGTTTTGAACCGATGTCCCCCAGAGCAGTAGTCAGGACCTCTGGATTGCTAATCTAGTGAGGTGACCACCTTCTCACTGCTGTTACAATTGCTGTACAGATCGCTGGTGAAGTAAAGTTTATTTATTAGTTACAAGTAAGGCTTACATTAACACTGCAATGAAGTTACTGTGAAATTCGCCTTGTCGCCACAGTCCAGCGCCTGCTCAGGTCAATGCACCCTAACCAGCAGGTCTTTCAGGTTGTGGAAGGAAACCGGACCATCTGGGGGAAACCCATGCAGGCACGGGGAGAACATGCAGACTCCACACAGACAGTGACTCAAGCCAGGCATTGAACCCGGGTCCCTGGCACTGTGAGGCAGCAGTGCTAACCCACTGTGCCACCCCATGAAGTGTTGAGTGTGGGTATAGGCCTGAGGTGAATTCTCTATGGTCACTTTCACCCTGCCATAGCTGACTGGGTTTGAGCTAAACAGAGGCAGCGTGGTAACCACTACACGGGGCTCTTCTAGCCATTGAGAAGATTCACGTTGGCTTTTTGGCTGTGAATGGAATACACCCTGCCTGGCCGACTTTGACTTTGAGGCAGGCTGTGGGGCAGGTAAATGTGGAAGGTGTTGAAAGCTCGGTGTTGTTTTTCAGGCTGATCTCTGTGTGTGGTGAAATCCTGATCCATTGTTACCTCTCTGACCATTCCGGTGTTTCCCTGACCAGCTTCCCACCTACTTGGAGCAGACTCAGTGGGCCAAATGGCCTAATTCTGTTCCTATATCTTACGCTCTACCACCCTCATTACATTCACCTTATCCAAAACTCTGCACCACATATACTAACTCTCACGGAGTCCCATTCATCCATCAGCACTATGCTCACCCCCATGCCCCCCCCATCCTACATCGATTCGACTGTTTAGCAACTTTCACCCTTGTTTCCGAGTCTCTCTCCATTTCCAGTAGTGATGTCTGGTGGCTGGCACTGGAGGGGGTACAGAGGAGATTCACTAGGTTGATTCTAGAGTTGACTTATGAGGAGAGACTGAGTAGACTGGGGCTATACTCATTGGAATTCAAAATAACGAGGGCAAATCTTATAGAAACAAATAAGATTATCAAGGGAATAGTTAAGATAGAAGCAGGGAAGTTGTTTCCACTGGCAGGTGAAACTAGAACTAGGGGGCACAGCCTCAAAATAAGGGGAAGCAGATTTGGGAATGAGTTGAGGAGGAACTTCTTCACACACAGGGTTGTGAATCTGTGGAATTCCCTGCCCAGTGAAGTGGTTGAGGCTACCTCATTGAATGTTTTTAAGGCAAGGATAGATTAAATTTTTGAACAGTAAAGGAATTAAGGGTTATGGTGAGCGGGCAGGCAAGTGGAGCTGAGTCCACGATAAGATCAGCCATGATTTTATCGAATGGCAGAGCAGGCTCGAGGGACGGGGTGGCCCACTCCTGCTCCTGGTTCTGATGATAGGCCGAATGCACTGTGGTGATTCTATGATTTGAATGGACTCTGGATTGATTTGATTGGTCTGTTCCTGTGCAGCTTCCGCAGTCAGATGACCGCCGCGGGCTTCACCATTGGTGGAATGGACCATCCCATTTGTCCGGTGATGCTGGGAGATGCACGGTTGGCCTCGGCTATGGCAGACGACATGTTGAAACGAGGTAACCTGCAGAGCAAGTGTCCCCAGTATCCGCGTGCCCCAGCTTTCAGGGCAGCTGCTTGCTGAGTTGTTGGATTTTACCCTATACTTCCTCTCCTCTGATCCTGGGTGGGTGTGAGAGACCACGGCAGCTGTCCCGCTCCTGAGGTTTATTTTTAAATATTTCATTGTTGATGGTGTCAGTATCCTGTGTTGTACCCACTGGCAATATTAAAATATCAAAGATGTGGAGATGCGGGCAGTGGATTGGGGTGGGCACAGTAAGAAGTCTCACAACACCAGGTTAAAGCCCAACAGGTTTAATTTGGATGCCGAACTTTCGGAGCGCCGCTCCTTCCTCAGATGAGACAAATGGAAGAATTACCCCACCCACCTGATGAAGGGGCAGCGCTCCAAAAGCTCGTGATTCCAAATAACCCTGTTGGACTTTAACCTGGTGTTGTGAGACTTCCTACTGAAATATCAAATGCACAAGGATCTGCTTTTTAATTGCCACAGAATGGACGCTTTAGGGAGCTCTAAATGTGGTGGGAAATTTGGTTTATCTTGGTTTTCCGGTTGGAATCAATGACTGACTACCCCTCCCGCCTTCAGCACCTACTCTGACTGAAATACTGCCCTGAAAACCATTCTCTCTGTGGAACATTCTCTGCCCATGTTCTCTTGACGCTGGTCTTGAAGGGGAGATGGTATTGTCACGGGGCTAATAATCCGAAAGTTTGAATTCAGTAAAAGTTTGGAATGAAGAGCTCTAACCACGACCGTGAAACCATTGCCATAAAGCCCGCCTCTCCTTCCTTATATTGACTCCAGATCTACAGCAATGTGGTTGACTCTTAAATGCCCTCTGAAATATCTCGCATGCCCCTCAGTTCACTGAATGATTGAATATTACTAGTGGCAGCACTCTGGGCCCTGAGTGGGAGAGTGGTCAGTTCAAGGCCCACTCCTGTGCAGTGCCGAGGGAGTGCAGCACTGTTGGCGATGCTGTCTTTCGATTGAAGTGCTGTCCTCTTGGCTGGATGTAAATGATTCCCCAGGGCACTATTCCAAATAGCAGGTGAGTTCTCCCTGATGATCTGACCGCCATCTATCCATAGAATCATCGTAAAATCCCTGTAGTGCAGAAGGAGGCCATTTGGCCCCTCGAGTCTGCACCGACTGCAATCCCACCCAGGCCCTATCCCCATAACCCCATGCATCGACTCTATCTAGGCCTCCTGACACCAAGGGGCAATTTAGCCTGGCCAATCCCCCTAACCTGCACGTCTTTCAGATTGTGGGAGGAAACGGGAGCACCTGGAGGAAACCCACGCAGACATGGGGAGAATGTGCAAACTCCACACAGACAGTGACCCAAACTGGGAATTGAACCTGGGTCCCTGGCGCTGTGAGACAGCAGTGCTAACCCACTGTGCCACCCAAACTCATCCACTATAACAAAATTATTTAGTCACAATCACAGTGCAGTTTGTGGGAGCTTGCTGTGCACAAATTGGCTGCCGTATTTCCCAAACACTTCATAGAATTCCTGCGGTGGCCATTCGGCCCAGTGAGTCTGCGCCGACTTGGGAGACTGTGTTTTACCCAGGCCCTCCCTGTAATCCTAGTCGTTTACCCTGCTAATCCACCTAATCTGCACATCTTTGAAGTGTGGGAGGAAACCCACGCAGACACGGGGAGAACGTGCAGACTCCACACAGACAGTGACCCCAGCCGGGATTCGAACCCGGGTCCCTGGCGCTGAGAGGTAGCAGTGCTGACCCACTGTGCCCGTGCCGGGGTTAGAGTCTGGCTGGGATTGCTGTTGGTGCAGACTCGATGGGCCAAACGGCACTGGAGAGATTCTATAATGTATTCCAGGGTTTTGTGTTCCAGGTTAGGCGTTGCCGGATGTGTTTGCGGGAATTCTCGTGCGACTATAGTGTTTCTCCGTCCTCTCGCTCACCTTGTCCTGTGCTCTATTGGAATAGTTTAGGTTAGAGGGTCATTAGATTGGTTCCACTGGTCGGCACAACATTGAGGGCCGAAGGGCCTGTACTGCGCTGTAATGTTCTATGTTCTAATGTTGTGTGTGTGTCTTGCTTTGTCACAGGAATATACGTGATTGGCTTCAGCTACCCCGTGGTGCCCAAGGGCAAAGCGCGAATCCGGGTGCAGATTTCCGCTGCCCACAGCGATGAGGATATCGACCGGTGTGTGGCGGCCTTCGTGGAGGTTGGGCGCAAGCACGGAGTGATTCCCTGAAAGGCAGCGGAAGCCTCGTGGCCCCAATGCCAAACCTCCCAAAAACACGGATTCCGAACACTAATACCGTGAATCTAATCCAACCAAAGTTTGAGATATCTAGTTCAACCTCTAGTGCCTTTCTGCTTACTGAAAGGATGTATCAGCCCAATATGAAATCAGCGTGCTTTTGTATAAAACCCCAAAGTATTGTAGCACCCCCCCCCCCCCCATATTGATAGATGTTACATTTAATCAAATCCCGAGATTTCTCTCTCTGATATTCTGAGAAAGCTGAAGCTTGTGTGAGAGCAGTCAGTCCTGGGGAGGTCAGACCTTCGCCAGTTGGATATATTTATTTGATAAAGCCTCCCCGAGTCCCACAGCATCCCGAGTTGGAAATATATGGGCTGTTGCTGAGTGAAAATCCTGGAACTCCCTCTAACCTCGTTGTGACTGCAGCGATTCAAGAAGGCAGCTCAGTTACGTCAAGGGCAGTTAGGGATGGGGAGTAAGTGGTGGCCTCACCAGTGACATTGACACCTCAGGGGACAGTAAGGGAATGGGAAGCCGTTGCTAAACTAAGCAGCGACTCCTGCATCCCATGAATTAATAAACTGGGCGGCACGGTAGCACAGTGGGTTAGCACTGCTGCTTCACAGCTCCGGGGTCCTGGGTTCGATTCCTGGCTCAGGTCACTGTCTGTGTGGAGTTTGCACATTCTCCTCGTGTCTATGTGGGTTTCCTCCGGGTGCTCCGGTTTCCTCCCACAGTCCAAAGATGTGCGGGTTAGCTTGATTGGCCATGCTAAGAAATCACCCCTTAGTGTCCAGGGATGTGTAGGTTAGAGGGATTAGTGGGTATAATATGTAGGGATATGGGGATAGGGCCTGGGTGGGATTGTGTTTGGTGCAGACTCGATGGGCCGAAGGGCCTCTTTCTGCACTGTAGTGTGCTATGATTCTAAACTGTTACATGTTCCACACGAGCCTCCTTTTTCTATTGGCAAACGAATCCATCTATTGGTTCTTCTGTCGTGAATCAGTTGTAAGATTTGGTTAAAAGCAGAGCACTGCAGGTGTTGGAATCTGAAATAAAAACAGGAGACACTGGGAAAAATCTCAGCAAGGCTGACAGCATCTGCGGAGTGAGAATAGAGCCAACGTTTCGAGTCTCTCTCTGTGTCCACCGATGCTGTCGGATCTGCTGAGATTTTCCAGTGTTTTTGTTGGATGTGGTGAATTGAGTTGCTGAGTGATAATACCATACGCCGAAGGAGGATATTGCGCCCGCACAGGTAACATTCACACCCAGAGATAAACCCCACAGTCACCCGAGGCCAGCATTGAACCCGGGTCCCTGGCACTGTGAGGCAGCAGTGCTAACCACCGTGCTGCCCCTAATGGAAAAAGGGCCTGCATGGGATTGTGGTCGGTGCAGACTCGATGGGCTGAGTGGCCTCCTTCTGCACTGTAGGGATTCTATAAAGTATTCTAAAGAACTTCTAAGACAGCAGCTCTGGATAGCAAGGGGCTGGAATGGGATTTTGTTTAACCTTGAGACAAGAATATTAAAAATTACAGTTCAACATTAAACTGATACAACCCAAGAACTCTGTTAGAAAACTGCAGCTTTGGTCTCCACACTCACTACAGGATGAACAATTGATAAGCACTTTACAGACTACAGAGCGATTTATGAGAATACTTCCTTGTTAGAGAGACGCTTGAAAATTGGGTGTATTTTCATTTGATTTGATTCATTATTGTCACTTGTATCAATACAGAGTGGGAAGTATTGATTGTAGCATGCTGAACAAAGAACAAAAACAGCCCGGGAAACGATCCCGCACTGCCATTTTAACATTACCAGCCCATCCCCCTCCACCCATGGCCCCATATCTATTGTTTTATGGCATTCCACATTGAGGGAAACTAATTTAGGGACAATTTATTACCTCCAGTCAGCCTAAGAGCACATCTTTGGGGTGTGGGAGGAAACCCATGCAAGCACGGGGAGAATGCGCAAACTCCCACAGACACTGGCCCAAATCCATGTGTCTGCACAGCAAACAGTGAGAGTCACTGAGCTGTTGTGTTGCCCAGCATCTGGTCCAGTTTAAGCACACACTAACGACGTGAAGCACTAGGCCAATCTCGAACAACCAAGAGCAGCCCAAGTACGACCCATCGCGTGTATGCCCCTCGTTGGACAACAAGGTGGACCGACTTAAAACATGTGAATTAAAAAAAAAACGTTATTATCATACCACATCCTTTTACATTAGCATTGGGACGTCCCTGGTAATGAACCTTATTTAAAACAATCTCCTCTATCCTCCCATCTCCAACCCACTCGTGCCCATCTAAGTTACTCTTAAATAACTCAAGCAGACAAAGCATACCATTCATAGAGGAGAAGGAGAGAGTGCAGAATGTAGTGTTACAGTCATAGAGTGTGGAGAAAGATCAGCTGATTGTGAGGTAGGTCCATTCAAAAGTCTGATGGCAGGAGGAAAGAAGCTGTTCTTGAGTCGGTTGTACGTGACGTCAGACTTTTGTATATTTTTCCCGATGGAAGAGTGAATGTACAGGGTGCGTGGGGGTCCTTGATTACGCTGGCAGCTTTTCCCGAGGCAGTGGGAAGTGTAGACAGTTAATAAATGGGAGGCTGGTTTGAGTGATGGATTGGGCTTCATTTACGATTTTTAGTTTTTTTGCGGTCAAAAGAACACAATAATATATTTAAAATTCTGGAAGGTGGGTAGAAGCAGGCTCGGCTCCTAACTAGTTCAGGCGTCACAAAATAGAATCCCTACAGTGCAGAAGGAGGCCATTCAGCCCTACGAGTCTGTACTGACAGCAGCTCCACCCAGGCCCTATCCCCCGACCCCACATATTTACCCTGATAAACCCCTGACACTAGGGTCAATTTATGACAGCCAGTTAACCTAATCCACACATCTGGACTGTGGGAGGAAACAGGAGCATCTGGAGGAAATGCATGCAGATAGGGGGAGAATGTGCAAAATCCACACAAACACGCACACAGTCACCTGAGGCAGGAATTAAACCTGGGTCACTGGCATTGTGAGGCAACAGCGCTAACCACTGTGCCACAGTAAAATGTGGAACTACAGTGATGGCCCAGTGGCTGACTGCCACCTTAAGGGCAACTAGGGATGGGTTGCAAATGTTGGCATTGCCCAATGGTACCCACAACCCTCTACTGTCAACATCCTTGGGTTTACCATTGACCAGAAACTCAACTAGACTCATCACATAAACACAATGGTTACAAGAGCAGATCAAAGACTAAGAATGCTACAGTGAGTGACTCACTTCCTGACTCCCCAGAATCTATCCACCATCTACAAGGCACAAGTCAGGAGTGTGATGGAATACTCTCCACTTGCCTGAATGGGTGTAGCTCCAACATCATCAAGGAGCTTGACACTATCCAGGCCAAAGCAGCCCTGTTTGATTGGTACCACATCTACAAACATTCTTACTACCAACACTCAGTAGCAGCAGTGTGGACCATCTACAAGATACACTGCAGCAATTCACCAAAGATCCTTAGACAGCACCTTTCAAACCCCTGACCACTTCCATCTAGAAGGACAAGGGCAGCAGATACATGGGAACACCACCAACTGCAAGTTCCCCTCCAAGTCACTCACCTCCCTGACGTGGAAATATATCACTGTTCCTTTGCAGTTACTGGGCCAAAATCCTGGAATTCCAGGAAGGCAGCTCAGCACCACCTTCTCAAGGGCAACTAGGGATGGGCAGTAAATGCTGGCTCAGCCAGCGATGCCCATGTCCCACTCGTGAATTTAAAAAATTAAATTGAGGTCTCATCTGCTGCCTCACTTCTGGTCGGAAGAGATTCCGTGAAACTGTTCCAAAGAAGAACAGGGAATGATCCTGGTCCGTACTGCTCTCTCCCCTATTACCACAGATTATTTGGTCATTATAATTCTCTTAGTGGGAGCTTGCTGTGCACAAATTGGCTGTAATATAGTGAACAGCACTATATAAATACAACGCTCCTGATGGTTACTTTCTGGAACACTGCCTCATAAAGTTTATTTATTAGTGCTACAAGTATATGATATTAACACTGCAATGAAGTTATTGTGAAGATCCCCAAGTCACCACACTTCAGGGACCTGTTCAGGAACACCAAGGGAGAATTTAGCATGACCAAAGCTCCTAACCAGCACATCGGTTGGACTGTGGGAGGAAACTGGAGCATCCGGAGGAAACCCACGCAAACACGGGGAGAACGTGCAGACTCTGCACACAAAGTGACCCAAATCGGGAATCGAACCCAGGTCCCTGGCACTGTAAGGCAGCAGTGCTAACCACTGTGCCACCCTGACCCTCTTGTGGATGGTGGCTCTGCCCACGATATTGTCTCTTGCCCACACGTGCCAACGCTGAGCTCACAGATTCCTGGGAGCACAGCTGGACTGAATGGCCTATTCCTGGGAGGCTCATGGATTTAAAATTACAATTCCAAGAATGAATCCAAGCTTATCCAGCCTCTCCTTGTAGGTCAAACACTCCATTCCCAGGCAGCATCCTGGTGAATCTCCTCCGTACCCTCTCTAATACAATCACATCCTTCCTATAGTGAGGTGACCAGAACTGTACACCGTACTCCAGCTGTGGCCTCACCAACACTCTGTACAACCCCGACATCACCTCCTCGCTCTTATACTCTACACCACCACTGATGAAGATAAGTGTCCCATTTGCCTTCTTCACTGCCCTGTTCAGCTGCTCTCTCTACTGCAGGGATGCGTGAGCCTCCCGGTGTAACACCGGTCATTAAATACTCCCTTGTCTTGTTCTGGGCCGGTGTTGATGTGTTTCCCCACTGGGGGTGATTGGACATGGTGGCAGGGAGGTGGGGGAGGCAGGGAGGGAGATACCGGCCAGGCCCTGAGTGTGATAGTGTACGAATGAAGCAGTGGCATGATGGGAAAATGGTCAAGTAATTGGTATAAAGTAAAGGAGAGCTGACCAAGCTGTTCCAAATTGCCAGACCCCTGGAAAACTGACTCTGAATAACCCAAGACACGACAAACATCAGAGAGGCCAAGTGAAGGTTGACTCCACGTAACTTAGGGCTGGATGAGTTGAGGCGAGATAAGGTCAGAAATGACAAAGTCATCGGCCTCCTTCTGTTTTACCAAAAGGACAAGATAATAAGAACATAAGAAATAGGAGCAGGAGTAGGCCATCTAGCCCTTCGAGCCTGCCCCGCCATTCAATAAGATCATGGCTGATCTGAAGTGGATCAGTTCCACTTTCCCACTTTCTCCCCATAACCCTTAATTCCCTTGTCTAACACAAACCTATCTACCCGTGACTTAAATATATTTAGTGAGGTAGCCTCCACCACTTTAATGGGCAGAGAATTCCAGAGATTCACCACCCTTTGAGTGAAGAAGTTCCTCCTCAACTTTGATCTAAACTGCCCCCCGCCCCCTTTATCTTGAGGCTGTACCCTCTAGTCCTGCTGTCCTTTCTGAGCGGGAAGAATCTCTCTACCTCTACCCTATCCATCTTCTTCATTATCTTACACATCTCTATAAGATCCCCCCTCATCCTTCTAAGCTCCAACGAGTACAGACCCAGTCTATTCAATCTCTCTTCATAGTCCAACCCCCTCATCTCCAGTATCAGCCTAGTGAACCTCCTCTGCACTCCCTCCAAGGCCAATATATCCTTGCGTAAGTGCGGCGACCAAAACTGCACACAGTACTCCAGCTGCGGCCTCACCAGTACCCTGTACAGCAGCAGCAAGACCTCCCTACTTTTATATTCTATCCCCCTCGCTATAAAGGCCAGCATCCCATTCGCCTTCTTGATCAATGATATTATTGATGAGACAAAGATGCCTCGGAGGTCACCGGATCCTAATACAATTGATGATGTATTAACTGTTTGTACTACTAATTGGACGTGTACACTGATAAGGAAAAAGGTATAATTATGGAACTGATTCTGGTAGCGGGCGCAGTCTTGTGATAGAATCAGCAATTAGTGCGGACTGTTCTCGTCTCCAAGACTCTGCCACGTACTGCATGCAGTTTTGTGATAATAAAAGCTGGTTGTTTTTGCAAAGCAAACTTTGCTTTACTATCACAGCTCGGAAAACAAGAAATTTTCCACTACATATGACCTGTATCCCATTAACGGGAAACTAATCAGTCTTTGGGCAGGGACAAAAGCTCGCCTGGTCTTTATTTTCAGTACGAATCCGGACCGTGGCCTGACGATCCTTCTGATCTTTTGGGTTTGAAACAGGAGGTGTCAGAAACGTTACCACCGGGACAACTGGCTCGTGGCGGCCAAGCATTCGTAGCGACGTCGCTTCTTGATTCCCATCTGGACACGGCGGGCCCCAGTGGAAGATCCCGGAGGGGATTAACGCTGCCTTAAACACGGGCCTCCGGCTGAGTTCTCTCCCTCCCACCCGCCATTGAACCTGCCCCGCGGAGGGGGGGGTGCCGGTGGGGAAGGGGCCAGTGCTGGGGCCGTGGCGCGCCGCTCTGTAACCCGGGGTCTTTAGGGTGACTCCCCGCTGCTGTCGCTCGGCGCGGTCACCAGGTGGCAGCAATGCTCACTGTCACTGAAAGGACTGAACAAGACCCTGACTCAGAGTGGTGGGGGGGGGGGGGGGGGGAGGGGAGTGAGGGGGAGAAGGGGGTGAGGGGGAGAGGAGGGTGAAATGGAGGGAGAGGGGGAGAGAGTGAGAGGAGGGAGGGGGAGAGGGAAGGAGAGGGAGAGGTGGAGGGGGAGAGGGAGGTGAGGAAAGGGGCTGAGGAAGAGGGGGGGGAGCTGAGAGGGCAGGAGGAGGAGATATGGGAGGGGAGTGTGGGAGGGGGAGAGGACAGGGGAGAAGGGAGGGAGATAGGGAGGTGAATGGGGAGGAGGAGCGAGGGAGACAGGATGAGGGGGAGAGGGCTGAGAGGGTTTGGGGTGAGGATGGAGTGAGGGGTGGAGGAGGTTGGGAAGGAGGGGACATGGGTTGGGGGGATCAGGGGAACAGAGGTGGAAGCTGAGCTGTTTTGGAAAGTTTTTGGCTTGTTTGGGTTACCCTGGTTACCAGGTTACCATGGTTACTGGGTTAACCTGGTTCCTGGGTTATCCTAGTTACTGGGTTCCCTTGGTTACTGGGTTAACCTGGTTACTGGTTACCTTGGTTACTGGTTATGCTGGTTACTGGGTTACCCTGGTTACTGGGTTATCCTGGTTATTGGGTTACCCTGGTTACTGGGTTAACCTGGTTACTGGTTATGCTGGTTACTGGGTTAACCTGGTTACTGGGTTACCTTGGTTACTGGTTATGCTGGTTACTGGGTTACCCTGGTTACTGGGTTATCCTGGTTATTGGGTTACCCTGGTTACTGGGTTAACCTGGTTACTGGTTATGCTGGTTCCTGGGTTACCCTGGTTACTGGGTTAACCTGGTTACTGGTTATGCTGGGTTACTGGGTTAACCTGGTTACTGGGTTATCCTGGTTACTGCGTTCCCTTGGTTACTGGATTAACCTGGTTACCAGTTTCAGACTCGAGGGTGACCAGGTCTGAACATTTGGTTCTGTTGGTGTTGAGCTGGTTACCAATCCTGAGGCAGCTCGACTGTGGGAGTCATCACTCTAACCATGTAGCTCAGAGCCTTCACCCCAGAGACCGAGGGTGGAGTGCCCTCGGAAACAGACCGAGTGACGGGGAGTGAGCCCCGAGGGCAGCGTTCCGCCATATTGACCAGCACTGAACCCCAATAATATGAAGGGCGGGTCCACTGATCCCAGCAGCTCAAAAATAACCCCCCACGCTGCAAAACACCTAAATCTCCACGCAATCCCCCCGGCCCCCCCCCCTCCACCGATAGAACATTGCCCCAGTGCTGCCCCCGGGGTAATAACCCCATCAACAAATTGACCAACTGCCACCTTGATCAACGGATCTGTAAATTGATCAAGAATGTGGCGGGGGGGGGGGTTTCAGTGGATTAGGGGGTAAATACATTACAGGGATAAGGCCTGGGTGGGACACGCTGTCAGAGAGTGGGTACAGGCTCGATGGGCCGAATGGCCTCCTTCTGCAATGTTGGGATTCTATGAAATTGACCAACTTATCCACAAATAGATCGATATCAGGAGGAGGAGATTAGTTAAAGTTGGCCCTTTATGGTTAGGGGGTGATGCTGGTGAGGTTATAACAGGGATCAGAGAGATGGCGGAGGCACTAAACCGATATTCAGCCTCAGTCTTCACAATAGAGATAATGAAGATTTTCCAAAACCTGCAGTGGGTCTAATGGCCTCTCCCTGTGCCTCCCTCCCTCTCCCTCTCCCCGCGCCTCTCTCCCTCTCCCGTGCCTCTCTCCCTCTCCCCGCGCCTCTCTCCTCTCCCCGCGCCTCTCTCTCTCTCTCCCCGCGCCTCTCTCCCTCTCCCCGCGCCTCTCTCTCTCTCTCTCCCGCGCTTCTCTCCCTCTCCCCGTGCCTCTCTCCCTCTCCCGCGCCTCCCTCTCCCTTTCCCGCGCCTCTCTCCCTCTCCCCGCGCCTCTCTCTCTCTCTCCCCACGCCTCTCTCCCTCTCCCCGCGCCTCTCTCCCTCTCCCCGCGCCTCTCTCCCTCTCCCCGCGCCTCTCTCTCCCTCTCCGCGCCTCTCTCTCCCTCTCCCCGCGCCTCTCTCCCTCTCCCACGCCTCTCTCTCCCTCTCCCCGCGCCTCTCTCCTCTCCGCGCCTCTCTCTCTCTCCCGCGCCTCTCTCCCTCTCCCCGCACTCTCTCTCTCTCCCCGCGCCTTCTCTCCCTCTCCCCGCGCCTCTCTCCCTCTCCCCGCGCCTCTCTCTCTCTCCCGCGCTCTCTCTCTCTCCCCGCGCCTCTCTCCCTCTCCCCGCACCTCTCTCTCTCTCCCCGCGCCTCTCTCCCTCTCCCCGCGCCTCTCTCTCTCTCCCCGCACCTCTCTCCTCTCCCCGCGCCTCTCTCTCTCTCCCCGCGCCTCTCTCCCTCTCCCGCGCCTCTCTCTCTCTCCCCGCACCTCTCTCCCTCTCCCCGCGCCCTCTCTCTCTCTCCCCGCACCTCTCTCCCTCTCCCCGCGCCTCTCTCCCTCTCCCGCGCCTCTCTCTCCCTCTCCCTGCGCCTCTCTCTCTCTCCCGCGCCCTCTCTCCCTCTCCCCGCGGCTCTCTCCCTCTCCCCGCGCCTCTCTCCCTCTCCCCGCGCCTCTCTTCTCCCTCTCCCCGCGCCTCTCTCTCTCTCTCTCCTCTCCCTCTCTCTCTCTCCCCGCGCCTCTCTCTCTCTCTCCCCGCGCCTCTCTCTCTCTCCCCGCGCCTCTCTCTCTCTCCCCGGCCTCTCTCTCCTCTCTCCCGCGCCTCTCTCCCTCTCCCTGCGCCTCTCTCTCTCTCCCCGCACCTCTCTCCCTCTCCCCGCGCCTCTCTCCCTCTCCCCGCGCCTCTCTCTCTCTCCCTGCGCCTCTCTCCCTCTCCCGCGCCTCTCTCTCCCTCTCCCCTGGCCTCTCTCTCTCTCCCCGCGCCTCTCTCTCTCTCCCCGCGCCTCTCTCCCTCTCCCCGTGCCTCTCTCTCCCTCTCCTGCGCCTCTCTCTCTCTCCCTGGGCCTCTCTCCCTTCCTAGGCTATTTGTAGCCTCCCTACAGTGCAGATGAGGCCATTTGGCCCATCGAGTCTGCACTGACCCATTGTGGCCCTATCTCCGTAACCCTGCATATTTACCCGAGCTGGTCCCCCTGACACTAAGGGGCAATTTAGCACGGCCAATCCATCTAATCCCACACAACTTTCAGACTGTGGGAGGAAACCGGAGCACCCAGGAGGAAACCCACGCAGACATGGGGAGAATGTGCAGACTCCACACAGACAGTGACCCGAGCCGGGAATCGAACCCGGGTCCCTGCCGCTGAGAGGCAGCTGTGCTAACCCACTGTGCCACAACCCCAGTAAACTCTCTCTGTCCACCCTCTCCCCTGCCTGTCACAGGCTGTATTCTGTATAATTTAATCTGCTTACACTGTTAATAGCTCTGGAATATTCTGTGCTCGCTGCTATCCCTCCGTTCCCCCCTTTAGCCCGTGTTGAAGTTAATCCTCATTCCATCCTTGCACTCCCTTCACAGGACACGTTCCTGACCTCAGTTCCACAGTCCCTCAAGTTTCACTCAACAACAGCCACTTTGCGGATGGGTGTCAGGATCCTGGGTTCGATTCCCGGCTCGGGTCACTGCCTGTGCAGAGTTGCACATTCTCCCCATGTCTGCGTGGGTTTCCTCTGGGTGCTCTGGTTTTTTCCCACACTCCAAAGATGTGCAGGTTAGGTGGATTGGCCATGCTAAATTGCCCCTTATTGTCCAAAGATGTGTGGGTTAGGTGGATTGGCCATGCTAAATTGCCCCTTATTGTCCAAAGATGTGTAGGTTAGTGGATTGGCCATGCTAAATTGTTCCTTAGTGTCCAAAGATGTGTAGATTAGGTGGATTGGCCCTGCTAAATTGTTCCTTAGTGTCCAAAGATGTGTAGATTAGTGGATTGGCCATGCTAAATTGTTCCTTAGTGTCCAAAGATGTGTAGATTAGGTGGATTGGCCATGCTAAATTGTTCCTTAGTGTCAAGATGTGTAGATTAGGTGGATTGGCCATGCTAAATTGTTCCTTAGTGTCCAAAGATGTGTAGATTAGGTGGATTGGGCCATGCTAAATTGCCCTTATTGTCCAAAGATGCGTAGGTTAGGTAAGATGCGTAGGTTAGGTGGATTGGCCATGCTAAATTGCCCCTTAGTGTCCAAAGATGTGTGGGTTAGGTGGATTGGCCGTGCTAAATTGCCCCTTAGTGTCCAAAGATGTGGAGGTTAGGTGGATTGGCCATGCTAAATTGCCCCTTAGTGTCCAAAGATGTGGAGGTTAGGTGGATTGGCCATGCTAAATTGCCCCTTAGTGTCTACCTGATGAAGGGGCAGCACTCCAAAAGCTCGTGATTCCAAATAAACCTGTTGGACTTTAACCCAGTGTTATGTGACCTCTTACTGTGCCCGCCCCAGTCCAACGCCAGCATCTCCACATCAGTCGAAGGATAAGCAGGGATGGGCAATAAATGCTGGCCAGCCAGTGACACCCATGTTCCAGGAAAGAACAAGAGAATCCCAACAACGTGAGGCTGTCCCATTGAGGCCACGTGCGAGGGGGGAATGGGAATGGGAGCTGCGGGAAGCCTGTCTGGAATCCGTGTTAACGCACCAGGCAGTCGGACCGCAGGCCTTGGCTTTACACCAGCGGATCTCCGTCCTCGGTTCAGGGAGATATCAGCAGCGTTCAGCTTCAGCTGTCTATCCATCGCCTGTTGGAATGCTTGAGGGAGCTTTTCACATTCTCCCGCAGAGATGTTCTGGGTCAATGGAGAGGGAAGCAGATCCTTGGCTCACTGCCAGGAACACTGTGGATTCTGAAGCAAGTCACATTCTTCACAATGCTGACTCTGTCTCAGTGTCTAAAATAACTCTCCCCGATCCACCCTCAATAATTATCACAATTCCTTCAAACCTTATCCGAATATCGGAATCAGCCAGCACCCATTCCACACGCGGGGAAGTAAGAATTGGTGGTTTCTTGAACATAAGATTGTGAATAGGAGCCCAGGAGGCCTTGTGGTATTGTCACTGGACTAGCGACCCAGCGTTAATGCTGTGGGGATCCGGGTTCGAATCCCACCACCGCCAATGGTGCAGTTGGAATTTAATAAAAAAAAATCTTCAATTCAAAGTCTACTGATGGCCATGAAACCGACTGTCGTTAAAAACCCACCTGGTTCACCAATCCGCCTCCTGGGAAGGAAATCTGCTGTCCTTACCCCGGTCTGGCCTACGTGTGACTCACAGCAATGGTGGTTGACTCTTAACTGCGCCCAAGAATGGGCAATGGATGCATTCAGAGGAGAAGTGGGGGGGGGTGGGGGGGGGGGGGTGGGGTTGCTCAGGATGTTGAATTTGATGATCGGCCGTGATCACGGTGAATGGTGGAGCAGGCTCGAAGGGCCAAATGGCCTCCTCCTGCTTCTACTTTCTATAAACATCAAGGGATGGGGGATGATGCAGGAAAATGGGGTTGGAGTGGAGCTCAGTCATGGTCTCTCTGAAGGGCACGAGTCCAGAAAACAGGAACTTGTCACGAGATAAGTGAACTCAAAGAGTCAAAGGGCCCGATTTTGCCATCGTGTTGCGCCTGTTTTCAGACGCGAAAGAATTGGTAAATTTGGGCATGAGGCGAGTGGTGCAACCCACGCCCACCCCCCTTTACAGTGTCGAGTGTCCGACTGCTCCCTGCCTGAGATCGGTGAGGGGGAGAGGGGGAGTGTACATCACCCTGGGGGTGCCAGAGAACAGGTCTAAAAGTTGGATCTGAAACACCCCCAGGTTCAAGAATCAAAATGGTAAAATAGGCCCTATAGAGTCACAGAGGTTTACAGCAGGGAAACAGGCCCTTCGGCCCAACTTGTCCATGCTATCCTTTTCTTTTAAACCATTAAGGTAATCCCAATTTCCCACCTTTGGCCCATATCCCTCTATACCCAACGTACCCATGTAACTGTCTAAACGCTTTTTCAAAGATAAAATTGTACCCGCCTCTGGCAGCTCGTTCCAGACCCTCAGAACCCTCTGTGTGAAATAACTGCCCCTCCTGATCCTTTTGTATCTCTCCCCTCTCACCTTAAACCTCTAGCTTTAGCCTCCCCTACACAGGACTGAAATATAAAACCCGGGATCAGCCAGTGGAAACTGAGTTGGAGAGAGAACAGAAAATCCAAAAAAGGTTCTCATCAAAGGAATTCTCCGCACAGGAGAACATCGAGTGAGAAACCTTCCTCCACCCAGGGACAAGTGTTTGGAATCGGGAATCAGCGCGGACAGAACAATGAGAGTGTTTGATCTGGAAATAACTCAGGGAAATGCAGTACAATAAGTCACCCCGCCGGTGGGTCAGAGTTCGATTTGCTCGTTGGAGGCCGTGTTGGTACAGGCAGCAGAGCGATGCCTCCCATAGCCGAATGCCCCTCAGACTGACCACAGAGCTTGTGGAAGGCAGCAATACACACTGGCCAACGCGGCAAGCTGTGACAGCAGAGGAAGGAGCAGGAATGCCGGGGGGAACAGGGACAGGAATAGATTATTATCCCGGGACTAACTCCTGCGAACGGGCTCGGATTCCAGACTCGTTCAGTTTGGAAATTCCCTCATGTGGTTTCACCGCTCTCTGTCCTGCTGCAGCTTTCTCTGTGGAACATTTCAGACCACAACATCCCTCAGGACAGTGGCAGTAATTACCGAGCGGAACAGAACACTCATCTTGATTCAACTTCAAACTGGGTCAGAGTCTGACTCTAATTAATGCCTCGAGCAGCGAATCTCCGCTGAGGTCTCCAGCCTCAATTGTCCACAAAGCTCAAAGTTTTGCGTGGCGTTTTTCTATAGTCTACATGTCTTTAATATGGCACGGTGCAGCCGGGTGGCACAGTGGGTTAGCACGGCTGCCTCACAGTGCCAGGGATCTGGGTTCGATTCCCGGCTCGGGTCACTGTCTGTGTGGAGTCTGTACATTCTCCCCGTGTCTGCGTGGGTTTCTTCCAGGCCCTCCAGTTTCCTCCCACAGTCCAAAGATGTGGGGGTTAGGTGGATTGGCCATGCTAAATTGTCCCTTAGTGTCCAAAGATGTGAGGTTAGGTGGATTGGCCATGCTAAATTGTCCCTTAGTGTCCAAAGATGTGTAGGTTAGGTGGATTGGCCATGCTAAATTGCCCCTTAGTGTCCAAAGATGTGTGGGTTAGGTGGATAGGCCATGCTAAATTGCCCCTTAGTGTCCAAAGATGTGTAGGTTAGGGGGATTGGCTGTGCTAAATTGCCCCTTCGAGTCATGGGTTTGGCTAGGGTAAATAAGTGGGGCTATGGGGATGGGGCCTGGGTGGGATTGTGGTGGGTACAGGCTCATGGGCCGAATGGCCTCTTTCTGCATCGTAGGGGATCTGTGTTTCTATGGAAACAAGTCAATCCTTAGTCAGAGAAGGGACCGACCTGAGGCCGAAAGGAGTTTGGCTGCGGGAAAGGTTCCGTTTGTGAAACGTACAAGAACGGAATGGGCCGGCCCTGAAAGAAAAGCAGAAATTAAAGACTTCAAAAGAAACTCGGGACTCTCGAACACAGAGGGGATTCAGTAAGAGGCCTGAAAGCTCCGGGGAAGAGAATGAAATAAAGATGAAATGTCTGATGCAACAAAGCTGCAAACATTTACAAAATGAAGTTAATGATAAATTACTGAGACAACAGAGAAGGAGCAGAACTCCAGAAAATCATAGTACCCCCAGAAGGAGGCCATTCAGCCCATCGAGTCTGCACCAACCACAATCCCCCCAGGTCCTATCCCCATAGCTTCATGCATTTACCCTGATAGACACCCCCCCACACCCCCACCCACCCACCCTGCACATCTCTAGAGTATGGGAGGAAACCGGAGCAAACCCACGCAGACATGGGGAGAATGTGCAAACTCCACACAGGCCTGGCTCGGGTGACTGTCTGTGTGGAGTCTGCATGTTCTCCCCGTGTCTGCGTGGGTTTCCTCCGAGTGCTCCGGTTTCCTCCCACAGTCCAAAGATGTGTGACGTAGGTGGATTGGCCGTGATAAGTTGCCCCTCAGTGTCAGGGGGATTAGCGAGGGTAGATTACGGAAATAGGGCCTGGGTGGGATTGTGGTTGGTGCAGGCTTGATGGGCTGAATGGCCTCCTCCTGCACTGTAGGGATTCTATGATTTATTTATTAGTGTCACAACTAAGGCCTTCATTAACACTGCAATGAAGTTACTGTGAAAATCCCCTAATTGCCACATCCCGGCGCCTGTTCGGGTTACACCGAGGGAGCAATTAGCGCGGCCAATGCACCCTAACCAACGCCAAGTTTAAACCAGAAGTTTAAACATGCGCACTTTTAGCGTGCATGACCGTGCGTCGGGACTTCCATACTGTCCCAACACGCGTGTGCGGCACGCAATAACCATAAGACAGGACTCGGGACAGACGTTATGGGGACAACGTTACAAAGTAAGATCCCAAGACGGTTCACTTAAAAGTCAAAAGCAAAGCAGGAATAGAATGATGGAAGGTAGTGACTGGCAGTGCTGGAGGTAAGAAGATATTCAGACACAGCGAACGTGAGTCATGGATCCTTAAGGCCCTCTTATCGATAAGGAGCTAACTGGAGAATTCCTCAGGCTTCCTCAGTCCAATTGTGTACAGTCAGCCTCTCTTACTGAGCACTTCTTATAACGAGTCGTAAAGATAATTGTTCCGCTTCACGTACACTGGTAAATTATTTACATTTAACACAAAGAGATAGGCCTGAGACAATAGCTGTTTAATCGTGTCCCATCAGTAATGTCACAATCTTTGATGGTGGATGGATGGAATGTCCCTTCTGACAATGGTCACTTAATCGTGTCTTTATTACAGTTTCAGTGCTTTTAGCAAGGGCATTCAGCTGTGTCCTGTTGATGGATATGTAAAACATCCAGCCTTTTGTCTGCGCTGACTATTTCATGTATATGCAGAGGGAGCCAGTTTACCGTGAGGGGGCTGCTAATTTTCCTGGTCCCCTGACCGAGCCCCACCGCCCCCAGCTGTGCTCAGTTCTCCCCTCCCACAAAGGCTGTAAGCTACAATATAACACAAGAAATATAATAATTTTGCAGTTCTTATAGACTGGGATTAGCAAGAAAGATGAATTTGTAGAATGTTTTCAAGAGTTTCTTAAGAAAGGATGAACTGGCGTTGGAGACGGTACAATGAAGATTCACTAGGTTAGAATGAGGGGGTTGTCCTACGATGTGGGGCTGAGTAAACTCGGTCGATATTCTCTGCAATTTAGAAGAATGAGAGGTGATCTCATTGAAATTCCAAGGGGGTTTGGTCGGGCGGATGCTGAGAGATTGTTTCCGCTGGTCGGGGGAATCTAAAACACGGGGGCACGATCTCGAGATAAGGGGCTGATTGCTCTGAGGAAATCCCAGGTTGCTTTCCCCTCCATGAATTAATGTTGAAGTGTTGTCGCTGTTATATGAGAGGAACTCATAGACACAGCAACGTGTCAACGATCAGATAACCTGCATTCACGCGTTTGTTGAAGACAGATAAAGATTAATTGTACTGCTGCGAATGCCCCTGTTTTCCTTCACATCCACCTGAGAGTTCAGGAAGGATCTCTGTTTAAATAGTCACTCAAGAGGCAGCACCTCCAACAGTGCAGCCCTCCCTCAGTACTATACGGGACAGTCAGGCTGGACTTACACAGAAGACGCACCCAATTACCATAGAAAGCGTTCTCTCTGGTTGTATCAGAGTTTGGTCTGGGCTCCTGCTCTGCCCAAGGCTGCAAGGAACTACAGAAAGTCATGAATGTAGCCCAATCCATCAGGCAAACCAGCCTCCCATCCATTGACTCTGTCTACACTTCCCGCTGCCTCGGAAAAGCAGCCAGCATAATTAAGGACCCCACGCATCCCGGACATTCCCTCTTCCACCTTCTTCCGTCGGGAAAAAGATACAAAAGTCTGAGGTCACGTACCAACCGACTCAAGAACAGCTTCTTCCCTGTTGCCATCAGACTTTTGAATGGACCAACCTTGCATTAAGCTGATCTTTCTCTACACCCTCGCTGTGACTGTAACACTACATTCTGCACTCTCTCCTTTCCTTCTCTATGAACGGTATGCTTTGTACAGCGAGCAAGAAACAATACTTTTCACTGTATGTTAATACATGTGACAATAATGAATCAAATCAGAATCAAAGGACACAGGAATACCAGCCTGACGGAGGATAGAGATTTATTTATTTCTTACATGAATCTAAAACTTTCTTTACAGACGTCACACCACAAAACCACCTTTAACAAAGGAATCTTTTCGAGGCATCGCACTGGCAGGGAGGTAGCAATGGTCTGACAGAGCAACCCAAGACTCAGAAGAAACTCACGGTAAAATTCCAAAAAAATAAACGAAACAGGGACGGACATTTCCTGGTATCTGTCAGAGCAAAGTTTCACTTCCGTCATTAAAAAATTGAAAGGTTTATTTTTCAAATCTTAAATACAAATAAATCAATCCCAATGTGTCCAATTTCTGAAGCCCCAATTCACAAGAACACATTGAACTGTTGACAGAAGCAAGCACAGGGGATGTTGAAGCAGGCTGAAGGATGGGGAGTGGGGGGGGAACGACGCTCTCTCTGGCACTGATGTACTGAAGGGATCACACAGAACGAATTCACACCGGTATCGACATCGCTAACACATTCGCGCGCGCAAAATGACACCGCAAAAGCCTCCAGATGTTCTCTGGGTGAGAAATTCAACGGGGGCTGAACAGTTCCTGAAAATGTGGGAAGTATTCCTTCAACCACCGTAACAAACTGGCTTTAGTTGGTTCCATCAGAGAGGAGAGAAACAGGTTACGAGTTGACCAACTCTCGCACGGCACTGCCTCCACTCCAGTTGGGTTAACCACAGACAGATCAAAGCCGCCACGATACTCTGGTGGATTTAGGGATATTGTTGAATGTCCTCTCTCAGAAGCACTCTTGGATTGTCGCGTCCCGCCAAGCTCTCCACGCGGGCCGGCCGCCCTTTGCAGTTCTCCTCGTTTATCTGGGAGATATCGGTGGTCGCTGCCTGGAACCCGGTCACTGTGTTGGCCACCTGGACTACGTGGACCTTATTGGTTGTCTGCTTCTTCAGGAGGCAAGTGAAGACCTGTTTGAACCTCTTGCGGAAATGCTTCGATATCAAGGCATACACGATGGGGTTGAGGCAGGAGTTGGCGTAGGACAGACAGTGCGACACAAGCCGGAAGGCGTAGGTCGCCTTGTTGAACGGGAAGTAGCCGAACCAGAAGCACATGATTACCACATGGTGGGGTAACCAGCAAAGGCAGAAGAGTACGGCAACAATAATTATCATCTTGGTCACTTTGCGTTTGGCCCTCTTGGATTCGGAGATGGTTTCGATGGGATCCACTGATGTCCACAAGTACTTGATTGTTCTGGTGTAGGCCAGGCTCAGGATGGTAACCGGGATCAAAAAGCCAAACACAAAAGAGGAAACATCCATGATTTTCCTCTTCCTGTCCTCCCAGACGGGCACACAGATGGGTATCCCCCTGTAATGGGCAATCTGATAGTAACTCAGGTACGGCCCAGCCAAGGTGATGGACAACGCCCAGATCACTGCGATGGCTGCTGTGGCATTCCGCGCAGTGCGGAGATCCCGGGATTTCAAAGGGTATCGGATGGCCAGGTATCTACAAAGAGAAAAGCAGGGTTCGGTCACTCGGTGCACTGTGTCATCAGCGCTCACTTTATTCCATCTGAACCCACTCCAGAGTCTGGGATCCACTCCAGAGTCTGGGATCCACTCCAGGGTATGGGATCCACTCCAGGGTATGGGATCCACTCCAGGATCTGGGATCCACTCCAGGATCTCAGCCCCAATAAGACAGAAGCTTCTACCAGGATCCAGACCCACTCCCCCCTCAGCGAGCTGCTGCCTCCATTGGACCATTCACCAGCACTCTGACTTCTGGAGACAGAGATGCAGCCTAGAGAGTGAACCCCCCCAAAGCACCGAGAGAAGCCAAGACACCAACCCCCTCCCCTCACTTTCCCAACCCACCTCCCCCACATCTCCCCACCTCCCCCACATCTCCCCCTCTCCCCCACATCTCCCCACCTCCCCCTCCCCCCCACATCTCCCCACCTCCCCCTCTCCCCCACATCTCCCCACCTCCCCCACATCTCCCCACCTCCCCCTCTCCCCCACATCTCCCCCTCTCCCCCACATCTCCCCCTCTCCCCCACATCTCCCCACCTCCCCCTCCCCCCCACATCTCCCCACCTCCCCCTCTCCCCCACATCTCCCCACCTCCCCCACATCTCCCCCTCTCCCCCACATCTCCCCACCTCCCCCACATCTCCCCCTCTCCCCCACATCTCCCCACCTCCCCCACATCTCCCCCTCTCCCCCACATCTCCCCCTCTCCCCCACATCTCCCCACCTCCCCCTCTCCCCCACATCTCCCCACCTCCCCCACATCTCCCCCTCTCCCCCACATCTCCCCACCTCCCCCACATCTCCCCCTCTCCCCCACATCTCCCCACCTCCCCCACATCTCCCCACCTCCCCCTCTCCCCCACATCTCCCCACCTCCCCCACATCTCCCCACCTCCCCCCACATCTCCCCCTCTCCCCCACATCTCCCCCTCTCCCCCACATCTCCCCACCTCCCCCACATCTCCCCACCTCCCCCTCTCCCCCACATCTCCCCACCTCCCCCACATCTCCCCCTCTCCCCCACATCTCCCCACCTCCCCCACATCTCCCCACCTCCCCCACATCTCCCCACCTCCCCCCACATCTCCCCCTCTCCCCCACATCTCCCCCTCTCCCCCACATCTCCCCACCTCCCCCACATCTCCCCACCTCCCCCTCTCCCCCACATCTCCCCACCTCCCCCACATCTCCCCACCTCCCCCCACATCTCCCCACCTCCCCCACATCTCCCCCTCTCCCCCACATCTCCCCACCACTCCTTCGCCCCACTCTCCCAACTACCCCCTACCCCCTTCTGCCACTGCGCCCCCCTCCCCCACACCTATCCCTCCCCCCACTCTCCTATCCCCCTCCCCTTCATAAATCAGACTCAGTGTAGGAAAGGGAGCCGTTTGGTTCAGTGTGGGTAGGTATTTGGGAGCTCTGATTAATTACACTCTCTCTGTGACCTTCTCCGTTCTTTCCCCTTTGTCTATTCACCCAATTCTGTTTGGAAAGAGTGTGTTAGATTTTCTCCCAGCGTTCAGGCAGATCATCGTAACTCTGCATGTGTGTGTGATTAAAAAAACTCCCCCTATTTTCCTCCTCCTGTTCTTTTGCCAATTATTTTAAGATGTTCAATATTTCAAGTGAAAATGGGCTTGTGTGTGGAGAGTTCCTGATGCTCAAGGAAGATTCACAAACTGGATTGGTCTGAATCCTTGTTAAGAAGCAGTATGTTCTGTGATCATTCCCAAGCGACAGTGCTCCCAAATAAATAATCATAGAAATCCTACAGTGCAGAAAGAGGCCCTTCGGCCCATTGAGTCTGCACCGACTACAATCCCACCCAGGCCCTCTCCCCGTATCCCTAAATATTTTACTCATTAATCCCTCTAACCTACGCATCTCAGGACACTAAGGGTAACTTTAGCACAGCCAATCAACCTAACCCGCACATCTTTGGACTGTGGGAGGAAACCGGAGCACCCGGAGGAAACCCACTCAGACACGAGGAGAATGTGCAAACTCCAGACAGTGACCCGAGGCCAGGAATCAAACCCAGGTCCCTGGAGCTGTGAAGCAGCAGTGCTAACCCACTGTACCGCCCTATTGTAGTAACATCCTGGTGGGTGGCTATTGACCAGAAACTGAACCGGACCCAGCCATCTAAACACTGTGGCTACAAGAGCAAGCTATAATAGTCTTTATTAACGCTCATTGTCTGCACCCATTCAGGCCGAATGTCTCTGATCAAACTGTTTCAAATACTCTGGAACACCTTGATTAAATCCTTTGTTGACTTTCTCTCTACAGAACATTGCCAGTTTCTTTAGCCTGTCCATCTAACTCAATGCACCAGTCGCTGAAAGTAAGTGCGCAGATACAGCAGGCGGTAAAGAAGGGAAATGGTATGTTGGCCTTCATAGCAAGAGGATTTGAGTATCGGGATAGGGATGTTTTGCTGCAATTGTACAGGGCGTTGGTGAGGCCACACCTGGAGTATTGTGAGCGGTTTTGGTGTCCTTATCTGAGGAAGGATGTCCTTGCTATAGAGGGAGCACAGCGAAGGTTTACCAGGCTGATTCCTGGGATGGCAGCTCTGTCATATGAGGAGAGACTCAGTCGGTGAGGATTATATTCACTGGAGTTTAGAAGAGTGAGAGGGGATCTCATAGAAACTTATAAAATTCTAACAGAAGTCGAATTTCTTGGCTGTTGTTGGAGCTGCACCCATCCAGGCAAGAGGAAGTATTCCATCACACTCCTGAGTGCCCTGTAGATGGTGGACAGGCTTTGGGGAGTCAGGGGATGAGTTACTCTCTGCAGGATTCCCAGTCTCTGGCCTGCTCTTGTAGCCACAGTGTTTATATGGCTGGGTCTGGTTCAGTTTCTGCTCAATGGCAATCCCCCCCCCACCCCCGGTCGTTACTTCAATAGATGGCGTTTGAAGATTTGTCTGTGTGTCTGTGAGTGTAAGTGAATGTGTGTGTATGTCTGTGGGTGTGTGATTGTCTGAGTGCGAGTGTGTGTGTGAAGTGTGTGAGTGAATCTGTGCACATAGTGAATGTGTGTGTGTGAGTGTGAATGTGTTAGTGAATGCGTATGTATGTGTGCGTCTGTGGAAGTGTGAGTATGTGTCAAAGTGTGTTTCTGTGCGAGTCAATGTGTGTGTGTGAAAATGTGAGTGTGTGTGTAAATGTAGGAAAGCGCGTGTGAATGTGTGTATGAAAAATGGTGTGTGTGTGAGAGTGTGTGTGTGTGAGAGTGTGTGTATGTGAGAGTGTGTGTATGTGAGAGTGTGTGTGTGAGCGTGTGTGTGTGAGAGTGTGAGTGTGTGAGAGTGTGTGTGTGAGTGTGTGAGAGTGTGAGAGTGTGTGTGTGAGAGTGTGAGTGTGTGAGTGTGAGAGTGTGTGTGTGAGAGTGTGTGTGTGTGAGAGTGTGTGTGTGAGTGTGTGTGAGCGTGTGTGTGTGAGAGTGTGTGTGTGTGAGAGTGTGTGTGTGTGAGAGTGTGTGTGTGAGTGTGTGTGAGCGTGTGTGTGTGTGTGAGAGAGAGTGTGTGAGCGTGTGTGTGTGAGTGTGTGTGAGTGCATGTGTGTGAGAGAGAGTGTGTGTGTGTGAGAGAGTGTGAGTGTGTGTGTGGGAATGCATGAGACAGTGTGTGAGTGCGTGAGTATGTGAGAGAGTGTGTGAGAGAGTGTGAGTGTGCATGCACATGTGAAAATGAGCATGTGAGTGAATGAGTGTGTGTGTTTGTGAATGTATACGTGAGTGAGTGTTTGAGTGAATGTATGTTGGCGTGTGTGTGTGTGAGATTCATCACAAGTCACCAAAATGCAGCGCACACAGTTACTTATTATCACAGTAAAAGCTGGGACTGACAGCAACACACAAACAAGATGCTATCAGTATCACGGTCTGGGTCAGAGACAGACAGGCTCTGCAGCTAAAGATAACTCACAAAGGTGAGAAGGGGACAGTATGGGGAGTCAGAGATGCTGTCACTTTGTGTCTGCTGATGAGAACTCCCACTGCAATTGAGCTGATTGAGAATTGTACACTGCGTCTACACACAACACAATAAGATTATTGTATTCAATATCACTTTGATCCAGCTGGATTTCCGAAGGCAGGATAGTCACACACTTTATCGAAGCTTAGTTAGGCTGCACTTGGAATATAGTGTACAATATAGTGTTGGAATATTGTGTACGATTCTGGTGGCCACACTACCAGAAGGATAGTGGAGGCTTTGGAAAGGGCACAGAGAAGATTTACCAGGATGTTGCCCTGGTGTGGAGGACATTAGGTATGAGGAGAGGTTGGAGAAACTTGGTTTGTTCTCACTGGAACGATGGAGGTTGAGGGGCGAGCTGGTAGAAGTCTACAAGATTGAGGGGCACGGACAGAGTGGATAGTCAGAAGCTTTTTCCCAAAGTGGAAGAGTCCATTACTAGGGGGGGGCACAGGTTTAAGGGGCGAGGGGCAAGGTTTAAAGAACAAAGGACAACACAGCACAGGAAACAGGCCATTCGGCCCTAAAGGAGATACATGAGGCTGACAGAGGGTGGTGGATGCCTGGACCTTGCTGCTGGGGGAGGTAGTGGAAGTATGATAATGAGTTTTAAGGGGCGTCTTGACAAATGCATGAATAGGATGGGAATAGAGGGATATGGTCCCCGGAAGGGTAGGGGGTTTAGTTCAGTTGGGCAGTGTGGTCGGTGCAGGCTTGGAGGGGCCGAAGGGCCTGTTCCTGGGCTGGAATTTTCTTTGTTCTTTCACATCGCTGGTAATTACTAGATGGAGAGGGATGGAGCTGAGATTTGAGTCCTCTGGAAGCTGCCGTCTCAAGGAGCAGCAGATTCGACTGCAACTTGCAAATGGGAATTGGATAAATGCTTGGAAAAGGGGAACCGGAAATTGCTGGATGATGGGAAAACAGCAGGGGGCTAATCGGACATCTCTTTCAAAAGGCGCGCACGATGGGCTGAGTGGCCTCCTCCTGTGTGGTATGGCTTTATGAAACCAGACTGGGTTTCTATCCAGCTGGAGTGTAAACAGGAACATCTCTCTTTCTCTCTCACTCCTCTCTGGTCAGCGTTCCCCGTGTCTCAGTTGGAGAAGATCTGTCCCCTGCGCTCTCGCAATTTATCCCTCCGTCACGGCTGAAGCTGATGTTGTTAATTTTGTTTATTCCTCCTCCTGGTACCTACTCACTGACCCCACACCCTGCAGGTTTCCAATCAAACCCACACTCAACCAGGCCATTTGCTCCAAGCCAACACTCCAGCCTTCTCCTGACACCCCACACACGTATTAGTGTCACGGGTGGGCTTACATTCACAATGCAATGAAGTTACTGTGAAAATCCCCCAGTCGTCACACTCCGGTGTCTGTTCGGGTCAATGTACCTAACCAGCGGGTCTTTCAGAGTGTGGGAGGAAACTGGGGCATCCGGAGGAAACCCACGCAGACACGGGGAGAATGTGCAGACTCCGCCCAGGCAGTGATCTGAGCCGGGAATCGAACCCGGGTCCTTGGAGCTGTGAGGCAGCAGCGCTAACCCCTGTGCCACTCCTATGGGAACAGTATTAAACTATTTGACTCCACTTTCCTGCCTGATACCCAGGATTCCCTTCTCTCTTTCTATCACTTTTCTCCCTCACATGTTTACCCAGTTCCCTCCGACAGTGCTGTTCACCTCAATCACTCCACTCTAACCTCAGCCTTCCAAATGTACTCGAGTAAAGACATGCCTTGTAAATTCTTTCTTGGATTTATCAGTGACCATCCAATCTCTCCAGTTTCAGACAAATGGAAACATAGCACATTCTCTACATTGTGGGAATGTCGTGGCGCTGTGTATTGCCATTGGACTAGTAATCCAGGGAACCTGTGGGGACCCAGGTTCAAATCCCACCACGACAGATGGTGAAATTTGAATTCAATTCACGTTATCTGGAATTAAGAATCTACTGACGACCGTGAAACCATTGTCGATTGTCAGGAAAAACCCATCGGGTTCACTAATGTTCTTTAGGGAAGGAAATCTGCCATCCTTACCCGGTCTGGCCTATACATGACTCCAGAGCCACAGCAATATGATTGACTCTCAACTGGCCTCTGAACAAGGGCAACGAGGGATGGGCAATAAATGCCAGCCAGAGATGCCCATGAATGAATAAAAGCCACTCAGTTCAGTCATTGGGATGGGGAAGAATTCTGTCACAGCCAGTGATGGTCACATCCCAATGAATTTTTTTAAAAATCAGAGAATGGCAGAAATGACAATACCAGCTCCCCACACTGTGCAGTGTGTGTGCGTGCGTGTGTGTGTGTGTGTGTGTGTGTGTGTGCGTGCATGGGTGAGTTGTGTGTGTGAGTGTGAGTTGTGTATGTGTGTGAATGTGTGAGTGTGTGAGTGCATGTGTGTGTGTATGTGCGAGTGTGTATGTGTGTGAGTGTGAGTTGTGTGTGTGTGTGAATGTGTATGTGTGTGTGCGCATGTGTATGTGTGAGTGCATATGTGTATGAGTTGTGTATGTGTATGTGAGTGTGTGTGTGAATGTGTGTGTGGGTTGTGTATGTGTGTGAGTGTGTGCGTGAGTGTGAATGTATGTGCACATGTGTGTGAGAATGTGTGTTTGTGAGTGTGAGTTGTGTGTGTGTGTCAGTGTGTATGTATATGAATGTGATTGTGTATGTGTGTGAGTGTGAGTTGTGTGTGTGTGAATGAGTGTGTGTGTGTGAGTCTGAGTGTGTATGAGAGTGTGAATGTGTGTGCATGAGTGTGAGCATGTGTGTGAGAGTGTGAGCGTGTGTGTGAGTGACTGTGAGAGGGTGTGAGTGTATGTGTGTGAGTGTGTATGGGTGTGTGTGTGTGTGTGTGTGTGTGTGTGTTTGTACAGGCTATAAGACTAAATAGACCAGATAGTCACCAATAAATTCAACAAAGAATTCACAAGGCATTCTTTACTGTCAGTTCACTCAGTTTCAGAGAAGACTATTTGACTTGGGTAGGCATCACAGCTGAGCCTAATCTTGCCTTACACACACACACACAGACTCACAGGCACACACACACTAACACACGCACACACTCACACACAAACACAAACACACACACACACACAAACACACAAACACAAACACACACACACACACAAACACACACACACACAAGCATACTCACACACACACACTCTCACATACAGTCACACAAACATACTCTCACACGTACACACACACCCACATCCAGCTGATTTGACAGAGGTTATAATCCACAAGATACAAAGAGCACTGGCAGTGGAATTACCTGTCGACAGACACAGCAGCCAGAGTGAAGCTGCTGGCGTACATGGTGAGGTAAATGAAAAAGTGGACCACTTTGCAGGTGAATGAGCCAAACAGCCAGCCATCCAGGGTGTAGATGGTGGCTTGGAAAGGAACACAGAAGAGAATGAAGAACAGATCTGCAATGCTGAGGTTTAAGATGAAGAGATTGGTTGTGTTGTAGCTCATTTGCCCGTTCCGCAGTAAGACTGCCAGGACGAGGCCGTTGCCCACAGTGCCCAGGAGAAAGATCAGCGAGAAGATGACAGGAACCAGGATGCTTGCAGGTAGAAAGTCCGGATTCTCAGGCACCTTCCAGTCATCTGCCATTCTGGCAGCTTGTCGTCTGCGAGGGGAGGGAGACTCTAACACCAAAACAGAATTCTGCAAAAACAATTTAATAATGAAATGAAAATAAATGTCAGTGCTATCTCACAATTCCATTTTCCCATTTATTCATCCGTGTTTAATTAAAATGATCTTTAATATCTCAGCGTAAACTCACACACTGATGTGTGACAGTCTGTTATACACAGGGTCATGTACAAGGGGTCATTCCCAATCCAATTCAGTTAAACAACTTCCAGTCAGGGACAGGAGAGAATTCCCCTGGATCCCAATTGGAAAGAGTGTGTGTGTGAGAGAGTGTGAGTGAGTGTGAACGTATGTGAGTGTAAGTGCAAGGGTGTGACAGTGTTTCTGTGTGAGTGAGAGAGTGTGTGAGAGTGAGTGTGTGTGTGAAAGAGTGTGAGAGTGTGTGAGCATATGTATATGAATGTGTGAGAATGTGTCTGAGAGTGAGTGTGTGTGAGAGTGAGTGTGCTTAAGTGTGAGAGTGAATGTGTGTTAGTGTGAGAGTGTGTGAATGTGTATGTAAGTGTGTGTGAGAGTGAGTGTGTGTGAGAATGCGTGAGAGCAGGAGAGAGTGTGTGTGTGTGTGAGAGATTGTGTGTGAGAATGTACATGTGAGTGTGTGTGAGAGTGAGTGTGTGTGACGATATGTGTGTCAGAGGATATGTGCCAGAGTGTGTGTGAATGTGTATGTGAGAGAGTGTGAGAGAGTGTATGAGAGTGTGTGTGTGTGAGAGTGAGTGTATGTGGTGTGAGTATGCTTGACTGTCTGTGCGTGAGTGTGTGTGTGACTGAGTGTATGTGAGTGAGTGTGTATAAATGAGAGTGTGAGGGTGAGTGTGTGCGAGGGAGTGTGTGTGTGTGCGTGTGAGACAGAGCGTGAGTGTGTGTGAAGGTGTGAGAGTGTGTGACAGAGTGTGAGAATGAGTGTGTTTAAGGGCGAGTGTGTGTTGTGAGTCAGAGTGTGTGAGAGTGAGTGTGTGTGTGTGTGTGTGTGAGTGAGTGTGAGTGAGAGAGTGTATGAGTGAGTTTGTGAGTGAATGTGTGAGTGAATGTGAGAGTGAATGTGTGTGTGAGTATGCTTGAGTGAGCGGGCGTGTGAGTGTGAGAGTGCGTGTGAAAGTGCATGAGTGTGTGTGAGGGTAAGTGATTTTGTGAGTGAGTGTGTGTCTGTGAGACCATGAATGAGTGTGAGAGTGCGTATGTGAGTATGGGTGTGTGTGTGTGACTGTATATGTGTGAGTGTGTGTAATTATGCATGTGTTTGTGTGAGTATCTGCGTGTGTGTGCATGTGTGTGAGTGTATGTATATGTGTGTGTGTGTAAGTGAGCGTGTGTGTGTGAGTGTGAATGTGTGTGAGTGAGTGTGTGTGAAGGTGTGTGTGTGAGTGAATGTGTGTGAGTATATATGAGTGTGTGTGAGGGTGTGTGTGTGAGTGATTATGTGTGAGAGTGTATATGAGTGTGTGTGGGTGAGGGTGGGTGTGTGCATGTATGTGTGTGTGTGTGAGAGTATGTATGAGTGTGTGTGAAAGAGTGTTTGTGTGTGTAAGTTTGTGTGTGTGTGTGTGAGTGTGTGTATGTATGAATGTGTGAGTGTGTGTGGGTAAGTGTGAGTTTGTGAATGTGAGTATGTGTGACTGTGCGTGTGTGTGTGAATGAGGGAGTGTGCATGTGTGTGTGAGTGTGACTGTGTGTGAGTTTGAGTGTGTGTGTGTATGAGTGTGTGTATGTGTGTGTGTGTATGTGTGTGTGTGTATGTGTGTGTGTGTGTGAGTGTGAGTGTGTGTGAGTGTGAGTGTGTGTGTGTGTGTGAGTGTGTGGATGAGATTAGATTCAGAGTGATGTCTCCCCCAGTCAAATATCCTTCTCTGAAACAGAATGTGCAGGCTCGATCAGAGAGTGCAGCTAATATGGCGAGTTACTGGAAAGCAGGCAGTGACTGTGGAATTATAACCCAAGAAGAATGAATTCCTTCGGGAGAAGAGAGAAACAGATGTAAAGATAAAAGGAGGAAGAAATATTGAATATTGCAGTCGGACAGTCCAACAGCATCTCTGTATTTATTATCTCTGCTGGACTGTAGCTTTCAACGTTACCATCAACCTGGCACAAATGTTAAGATTCTGTGTGTTTGCCAAGAGCGATTTTACGACATTCTGCATCAGGCGACTAACATCAACGCAAAAGTTGTCAGCCGGCTGGTTTTAATTAGGGAAAGGCGTTGTTCGCTGCTCTGATTAGGAAGTGGTTTGATTTGCTGCTACCGCTTCTCACTGACTGACAATTTTCCTCTCCTTCCCTGGCCCTCCCCTTCCCCACATTCAAATGTCGTTAATCATTGAGTCTAAAGAAACAAGCAGAAACGACAAACTATAATCAATGGAACTTAATTTTTAAAGCTAAAGAGATTGACCACTAAATATTTCATTATTAACAGTCATTACCAGGGTAACACTGCACTGTCAGTCCAGGATGTGTTAGACCACCAGCCCCCACGCCCAGCTTTGAGTTCATAGATCATAAAATCCCTACAGTGCAGAAGGAGGCCATTCAGCCCATCAAACCTGCACCAACAACAATCCGACCCCGGGTCCTATCCCTACAATTCCTACACTTACCTAACTAATCCCCTCTAATCTACACATTCCGGGACACTAAGGGGCAATTTAGCATGGCCAATCCACCTAACCCGCACATCTCTGGACTGTGGGAGGAAACCGGAGCACCCGGAGGAAACCCACGCAGACATGGGGAGAATGTGCAAACTCCACACAGACAGTGACCCGAGCCGGGAATCGAACCCGGGTCTCTGGCGCTGTGAGGCAGCAGTTCCCAGCACTGTGCCACCACTGATGACGTTGGTTAAACATGCTGAACTTCTAAACTAGGTCACATGCCGGTAGCTGGTTAGGGTGAGCTGATGGCTTACTGTCAGTCTTCAGTCAAACCTCATCCGGCATTTCACACCAGCGGCTCGTGATGAGCAGGTGGCACAGCGCCACAACGGTTAACACTACTGCCTCACAGCGCCGGGGACCCGGGTTCGACTCCCGGCTTGGGTCACTGTCTGTGCAGAGTCTCCCCGTGTCTGCGTGGGTTTCCTCTGGTTGCTCCAGTTTCCTGCCACAGTCTGAGAGATCTGTGGGTTAGGTTGATGCAAAGTTGACCCTAGTGTCAGGGGGATTAGCAGGGTAAATATGTGTGGTTATGGGGAGAGGGCGTGGGTGGGATTGTGGTCGGTGCAGACTCGATGGGCCAAATGGCCTCCTTCTGCACTGTAGAGATTCTGTGATTCTACGAGTGACAATCACAGCACACTGAAACCAGAGTTTCCTCTGTAATACACAGCCTCCAACGATTCAGTCCCATTTTGCTGTTTCACCTCTAATAATATCAGTGAGACCCCATCCCCACAACGATAAATGTGGAAGTTGCAGTAAGAAAAACCCAAGTGTTCAATTAAATAAGGAAAGATTTACTTTTCAATCCCTCGTTTTGTTATTCCATCTTCAGTACGATTATATCTCTGTCTGTAAACGTGATTTTACATTCAGCCCCTGGTCTTCATCTAATTACTGGACACGTTACATCGGCCGTCTCACTACTTCCAGTGTTCCACCTGCCTGTACGAGTGACATTGCTTTTACATGTGTATTCGGAAGCTCTGTCCTCTCTATTAACTATTCAAGTGAATCTGTTTCTAGTTCCCTCACCACCTCCAGGTCCACAGCCTTACGTTTTGCTATTACAGCTATCGGCAAGTAGATAGCTCTGGTTAAAACCACAGACACATCTATGTAGGTACAGCCACAAAGACAGATTTAGGTAGCATGCACAAACATTCCTACATATGCACATAGGAAATATATATACTGAAACACACAGAATTATATACACATAGATATACACATACATACAGTGTATATATACATTGAAAATACTGAATCATATTACACCTATAAATAACATTTTTGGTAGATATATATATTGAAAAATACAGGATGGTATACATGCAAACACACACACACATATATATACATTTATAGTGTATACATATAATATACATTGAAACATACAGAATCACATACACTGATATATACATGCAGATATAGTGTACACATATATCGAAAGATACAGAATGTCTATATACATATTTAGTATATCTATAATGAAACATATAGAATACTCACATTTACACACACATACATGTACATGGTGTCTATGAAATTCTCCAAATTCAAACAACTATGATTTTTACAGAAAAAGCCCAATTTAAATTGTAAATCAAACCCTCAGATCAGTACCTTTACAGAATAAAACGATGGATACTCCAGGATAAGAATCACAACTGGGGCACAAGCTGTGGGATCTAACTTACATTCAGACGTGTCCTTCAACGAATTAGAATTCAGCCGGTCGATATGGTGTAAGTTATATTCAATCCGTGTGATAGACCCTTCACTTCGATCCCAAGAGCCTGCTTTACTGAATACTGCCTGCTCTTCCATTCAGTGGCTGCACTTTCAGACGAGGAGGAATGGGTGCCTCTGCTCTCTCCCAAGCGGGGCTGAGGATTAGCCACAGAGAAGAGCAGCACTCACCTTTCCTGCTTGCCTTGTGCCGGGAAGGGGGAGCGCTGAATCAAGAAGAAAGCAGATCAGAGTTAACTCCTTCACTGGCACATTGCACCACACAGCCCATCTATAGGATCAAACAGCAGCTTGTTTTAGTGCTGGCCCTGTCTGCTATGCCAGTGGGTTCAGGACAGAATTCTCCCACTCTGAGACTCAGTGCAGTGACAGGTGTCTCCAGCGACGCCCATCCCAGTGGCCAGAATAGAGGTTTCACGCGCTTGGAGCCCTCTGACTCACCTCGTAGGTGGGCAGCTGATTCATCCGCCTGTCCTCTGCTGGCAGGGCACCATGTGTAAATAATAGCGCAGCACAGGTGGCACAGTGGTTAACACTGCTGCTTCACAGCGCCAAGGACCTGGGCTCGATTCCCAGCTTGGGTCACTGTCTGTGTGGAGTTGACACGCTCTCCCCACGTCTGCGTGGGTTTCCTCCGGGCGCTCCAGTTTCCCCCCCACAGCAAAAAAGCAAACTGCGTGGAAGGTGCGGAAAGCCTGCAGAGGGATCTGGATAGGCTGAGCGAGTGGGCGAGGACCTGGCAGATGGAGTACAACGTTAGCAAATGTGAGGTTATCCGCTTTGGTAGAAATAATAGTAGGAGGGATTATTATTTAAAAGGCAAAAAGCTGCAGCATGCTACGGTGCAGAGGGATCTGGGGGTCCTTGTGCATGAGTCGCAAAAACGCAGTCTGCAGATGCAGCAGGTGATCAAGAAGGCGAATGGGATGCTGGCTTTTATAGCGAGGGGGATAGAATATAAAAGCAGGGAGGTCTTGCTGCAACTGTGCAGGGCACTGGTGAGGCCACAGCTGGAGTACTGTGTGCAGTTTTGGTCATCGCATTTGAGAAAGGATATATTGGCCTTGGAGGGAGTGCAGAGAAGATTCACCAGGCTGATACCGGAGATGAGGGGGTTAGCCTATGAAAAGAGATTGAATAGACTGGGTCTGTACTCGTTGGAGTTTAGAAGGCTGAGGGGGGATCTTATAGAGACTTACAAGATAATGAAAGGGCTAAATCGGGTAGAGTGATTCTTCCCGCTTAGAAAGGATAGCAGAGCTAGAGGGCACAGCCTCAAAATAAGGGACGGGGGGGTGGTTTGCAGTTTAGAACGGAGTTGAGGAGGAGCTTCTTCGCTCAAAGGGTGGTGAATCTCTGGCATTCTCTGCCCGTTGAAGTGGTGGAGGCTACCTCGCTAAATATATTTAAGTCACGGGTAGATAGGTTTGTGATAGACAAGGGAATTAACGGTTATGGGGAGAAAGTGGGAAAGTGGAACTGATCCACTTCAGATCAGCCATGATCTTATTGAACGGTGGGGCAGGCTCGAAGGGCTTTTTTGATGGCCAACTCCTGCTCCTATTTCTTATGTTCTCACAGTTTGAAAGACGTGCTGGTTAGGGTGCATTGGCCGTGCTAATTTCTCCCTCAGTGTACCCGACAGGCGCCGGAGCGCGGCAACTAGGAGGTTTTCACAGTAACTTCATTGCAGTGTTAATGTAAGCCTTACTTGTGACTGATAATAAATAAACTTTTTTAATTTTTACTTTAGTCCACCTCACGACATGTCACCAACACAATGGTTAAAAAAAGTTACTAGCCTCTAGAAAAGGCCTGGTCCCTGATTCAGCTACCTTAGAATCCAGAGAACCCCAAACAGTGCAGAAGGAAGCTATTCGGCCATCAAGTCCGCACTAATTCTCTGACAGAGTATCTTACCCAGGCTCTAGTCCTGTAACCCCACATATCTAGCTCAGCCAATCCATCTAACTGACACTTTTTTGGACTGTGGGAGGAAACCAGAGCGCCCGGACGAAACCCATGCAGACACAGGGAGAATGTGCAACCTCTGCACAGACAGTGACCCAAGGCTGGAATTGAACCCAAGTCCCTGTCGCTGTGAGGCAGCAGTGCTGACCACTGCTCACACCCAGCCCCCTTTCCACCAGAGGCTATTACTTGTGAGGCACCCATGACCACTTGGATCTCTCTTCCCACTGCCTCTATGCATCCCCTTCCAGTAAACGATGTGATATTCGCACTTGGAAAATGGTGTTCAATTCTGGTTGCCACACTACCAGAAGGATGTGGAGGCTTTAGAGAGGGTACAGAAAAGACTTACCAGAATGTTGCCTGGAATGGAGGGCATTAGGTATGAGGAAGAGGTTGGAGAAACTTGGTTTGTTCTCACTGGAGTGACGGAGGTTGAGGGGGAGACCTGATAGAAGTCTACAAGATTATGAGGGACATGGAGAGTCAGAAGTTTTTTTCCAGGATGGAAGAGTCAATTACTAGGGGGCACAGGTTTAAGGTGTGAGGGGTAAGGTTTAAAGGAGATGTATGAGGCAAGTCTTTTATACAGAGGGTGATGGGGCCCTGGAACTCGCTATTGGGGGAGGTAATGGAAGCAGATACGGTAGTGACTTTTAAGAGGCATCTGGACAAATACATGAATAGGATGGGAATAGAAGGATATGGCCTCCGGAAGGGTAGAGTATTTTAGTTAAGTCGGGCAGCATGGTTGGTGCAGGTCAGGAGAACCTGCTCTGTAATTTTTATGCTTTTGAGCCCCTTGTTTGTGAGCTTTTCATGGGGCTTTGTCAGGCTTCAGCCTCCCTCCCCTTCAGCCTTCCACTGTTCACCTCACTCAGCCATCTTCTTCTCCCTCTGCCTGTCTTTGTGATCCCTCATCCTCCCTCTACATTGCCCTTCCTTGTCTTCCACCCACTGGGCAAACTTTGGATCTTTGTTGCGGTGGCTGTATGAGTCTCGTAGCGCAATGCTATCCAGATAGACACTGGCGTGCGGCACCCGGGGGAGAGGGAGACCCCCTGTACTCCCCCAACCCCAGGTGCAGTACTGACCTGAAATGGTGATGCAGGAGTGTCCATGGGTCTAGCCGCACGGTGCTATTCAGGAAGACCAGCTTGGCACGGAGATCGAGGGCAGGAACTAGCAGAGTGGTGAACATCATCAGGAGTTGCCCAGCACCATGGGCACCACCAAGTTGTGAAGTCTCTGCCCTGTGCAGCTCCACTCATTAGCAATTGAGTTTGATGCCAAAATAATTTCCCGCTGGAGTGACGCAAGATTGGAAGGTCTGATGGAATACCAACAGGCAGCTGTTTTAATGAGAGTTCCTGAGGATGCAAATGGCATTTGCACCACTTGCCAGCGGGAACCATTAGTAGAATTGCAGCACGATATTTTGTTCGAGCTTTACCAACTTTTCACCTCCCGTCCGATCCACCACGTTCAAATTTCTTGGTGTCCAGATCACCAACAAATTGTCCCGGTCCCCCCATGCAGACACTATTGTTAAGAAAGCCACCAATGCCTCTATTTTCTCAGAAGACTAAGGGAACTTGGGATGTCCGCTACAACTCTCACCAACTTTTACAGATGCACCATAGAAAGCATTCTTTCTGGTTGTATCAGAGCTTGGTATGGGCTCCTGCTCTGCTCAAGGAAACTACAAAAAGAAAGAAACTACAGAAGGTCGTGAATGTAGCCCAATCCATCACGCAAACCAGCCTCCCATCCATTGACTCTGTCTACACTTCCCACTGCCTCAGCAAAGCAGCCAGCAAAATCAAGGATCCCACGCACCCCGGACATTCTCTCTTCCACCTTCTATCAGGAAAAAAGATACAAAAGTCCATAGTCACGTACCAACTGTCTTCTTCCCTGCTGCCATCAGACTTTTGAGTGGATCTACCTCGCAATAATTTGATCTTTCTCTACACCCTAGCTATGGCTGTAACGCTGGACCCTCTCATTTCATAAGAACATAAGAACATAAGCAATAGGAGCAGGAGTAGGCCATCTAGCCCTTCGAGCCTGCCCCGCCATTCAATAAGATCATGGCTGATCTGTCGTGGCTCAGTTCCACTTTCCCGCCCTCTCCCCATAACCCTTAATCCCCTCTCTTATCAAGAACCCATCAACCCGCTTCTTAAAAATATTTAGCGAGGCAGCCTCCACCACTTCAACGGGCAGAGAATTCCAGAGATTCACCACCCTTTGAGTGAAGAAGTTCCTCCTCAACTCCGTTCTAAACCGCCTCCCCTTTATCTTGAGGCTGTGCCCCCTAGTCCTACTGTCTTTTTTGAGCGGGAAGAGTCTCTCCACCTCTGTCCTATCCATCCCATTCATCATCTTATATGTCTCAATGAGATCTCCCCTCATTCTTCTAAACTCTAACGAGTACAAGCCTAGTTTATTCAGCCTCTCCTCATAGCTCAATCCCCTCAACTCCGGTATCAGCCTAGTAAACCTCCTCTGCACTCCCTCCAAGGCCAAAATATCCTTGTGCAGGTGCGGCGCCCAAAACTGCACACAGTACTCCAGCTGCGGCCTCACCAATGCCCTATACAGCTGCAGCAAGACCTCCCTACTTTTATATTCAATCCCCCTCGCTATGAAGGCCAGCATCCCATTTGCCTTCCTGACCACCTGCTGCACCTGCAAGCTGGGTTTTTGCAACTCATGCACAAGGACCCCGAGGTCCCTCTGCACCGTCGCCTGCTGCAGTTTTTCGCCCCGTAAGTAATAGTCCTTCCTACCATTCTTCCTACCAAAGTGGACCACCTCACACTTGCCAACATTAAATTCCATTTGCCATTTCCTGGCCCATTCGCCCAGCCTATCTAGATCCTTCTGCAGACTCTCCACACCCTCCGCACAATTTGCCTTTCCCCCAATCTTGGTGTCATCAGCAAATTTCGACACCCTACACTCGGTTCCCTCCTCCAGATCATCTATATAAATGGTAAATAGCTGAGGCCCCATTTCCTTCTCTATGAAGGGTATGCTTAGCCTGTATAGCGCACAAGAAACAATACTTCTCACTGTATGTTAATACGTGAAAATAATAAATCAAATCAAATCCTCTCTCTCAATTGTCAAATATATTTTCTTTTCCCTGAAACCAGGCTACATACGATTCCCAGTTGAGAGATAGAACAGGCAAGTTGCTCTCAGCCTGAACACAAGCCCCAGGCTGTAAAAGAGGAACGTGTGTGGACGAACTGTGGTCTGCTGCTTTTAACTGTAGCTGTGTACCCCTCATTAATACAATGCTCCACACTCCTGACCGATGGTTTAAATCAGAAGCGACTTGTGTGTGAAAAATCCCGGCTGTAAAATGATGTCTAAGGAGCAATAGTAAATTGGCTTTGTATGGACTTGCTGTAAAGCAGGATGAAACAGCAGAGATCATTTCACACACATCAGTATTGCAGTCAGGTGTTGCCGCGTACAATTTCCTACTAAATAAATTCTTATTAATGCTGACTGCTTTCAGGCAGTGCATTCCAGGTCGTAACAGCTTGCTGTGTAAAAACAACTCTCCTCACCTCACCTTTGCCAATTATCTTAAATCTCAGTTCTCTAATGCTGGCCCAGCCAGAGATGCCCACGTTCCATGAGTGAATAAAAAAGAGAAATCGACAACACTCGGTGGCACAGTGGTTAGCGCGGCTGCCTCACAGCGTCAGGGACCCGGGGTTTGATTCGCGGCTTGGGTCACTGTCTGTGCAGAGTCCGCATGTTCTCCCCATGTCTGTGTGGCTTTCCTCCGGGTGTTCCGGTTTCCTCCCACAGTCAGGTTAGGTGAATTGGCCATGCTAAATTGCCCCTTAGAGTAGCAAGATGTGTGAGTTGGGGGATTAGCCATGCTAAATGCATGGGATAGGGCGGGGAGGGATGGGCCTGGGTAAGATGCTCTTTTGGAGAGTTGGTCCAGGCTTAATGGGCTGAATGGCCTCCTCCCACACTTTAGGGATTCTACGGCTCTCATGGAATTGTTTCTGTTTTGTTTTACCCTATTAAACCCCTCATTATTTTACTTCCTCCCCGCCCCCCACACCCGTCATGTCTCTAGTAAGTCAAGTCGCTCATGGTGAAATGGTGCACAATTCTTGAGACAGAGCGCTGAAAGGGACATTTCCAATCTCATGTCCCATGAGGAGCTGGCCACGGGCTACCACTCTTCTCTTGCCACAGGAAATGGTGACGTCTGGGGCACAGTGACAGACCAGCGATGCAGCCAAGAATCACTCAGCTGCAAACTTCCATCCCATCTGCCTCCCCATCTAAATTTACAATCTCCTTTCCACAGATCCACCAGGACAATGAGGTCCACAGATAAAAGTTGATGATTGCGAGGTGGAAGATCAAGGTGCAATGTCCTAACTATGTGAGGGGCCGTGGCTTCTAACAGAGAAACAGACTTGATTTGCATACGTAGATTCAAACAAACAGACAATGGAGTTTATTGAAGAGCTGTTCTTTGCATCAGAATACAGAACTGAAAGCAAAGCAGCAGCCTGAGCACGCACCCTAATGATATCACATCAGGTAATCACCTCTGAAAGCAAACCACAATCCTTTTAAGCGTATAACATCCCTCCCCACCTTCACTTCTGTGGTCATGACAACAAATTACTATGATGTTATACATAGGAAGTAACGCTCTAGACACAGTAGTATGCACCATCATTATAGACAGTCAATGAGAAGGTCGATCAGGACACTGACTATTCCTCTTTGGTTGAAAATGACATTTTGGAATTGAACGGTTCTTGATCCCAGAGGTATGATTTGAAACTTCAGTAGACACTTCTTCTCTTAGAACTAATTCCCTATCATTCCCACTCATAAAGCAGCAGAGAAACAATCATCTAGACCAACAATCTTTTGCAATGTGACCCATTTTGCCACAGTTCTTGCATTGACTATCCTTGCTCTGGCATTCACACATTGAATCACCCATTTTGGCACATCCGTAACATATTTGTTGCTATTTTGACTTCTTATGGGCGGTTCCCAACTTGTGGATCTTCCCTCCTTCACCAGATTGTGAAGCCCCTTTAGCAGTCAGTTCCATCAACAATGCAATTTCTACTGCTGCCTTTAAAGTCAAACCACGTTCAATAAGAAATCTTCTTTGTGGTCTCCAAAACAAGGCTTTCCAATCTTGAAGAGAATCTTCTAATGATTCACCAAACTCACAATGTTGTGCCAGCCATTTAAAGTTAAAATTAAAGTTTATTTATTAGCCACAGGTAAGACTTACATTAACACTGCAATGAAGTTACTGTGAAAATCCCCTAGTCGCCACACTCCGGCACCTGTTTGGGTACACTGAGGGAGAATTTAGCCAATGCACCTAACCAGCACGTCTTTCAGAGTGTGGGAGGAAACCGGAGCACCGGAGGAAACCCATGCAGACACAGGGAGACGTGCAGGCTCCATACAGACAGTGACCTGAGCCGGGAATTGAAGCCATGTCGCTGGCGCTGTGAAGCAGCGGTGCTAACCACTGCACGCCACCATATTGCCTTTTTAAGGTTAACACAAACTGAGCCATTTGGTTCCTCCGGTGGAATCTGAACCATTCCACGATGATCAGTGGCTCTGGACAGTAATGCTCTCAAGGATCTTTGCCAAGTCATTGTAAGCTCTCGTTCTTGGTTTTGTTGGATGAAGCAAGCACTGGAGTAAATTGAAGGTTTTACTTCCTATTATACTGAGAGAAACCAGTACAAGCAATTTGGTTTCAATTTTATGCACTGTACAAAACACTCAAATCACTCGGCCTGGGAACGCCATTATTTTCTTCATCGAAAGGCTCGATTGATTCTAATTAACCCATTTCTCTTGTGGGCATGAGCGACCTGAGATGGCTCAGTTTTTCAAAATTATTGTTCTCCCCTTTTTAATATGGAGACCATTTATTTATTTTTCTCAAGGGCCCAGTTGTACAGTAAAGCATTCACTCTTCAAATAAGCCAGAGTGTGTCTGGAATCTCACCCTCCCCTAATTCAAAAACCTCTCAAAATCACACAGAGTGCTTTTTGTTCCTTGAATCTTCATGACATTAGGATTTTAATCTTGTCAACTTTTCCCTCTAATATTCAAAGTGTGAGCACCCACAATTATTTTCTACTTTAGGTTCTTTTCTCGATGGGGAGGCGATGGCCTAGTGATATTATTAATTATTATTAATCCAGAAACTCATTTAATGTTCTGTGGACTCGGGTTCAATTCCCAGCATGGCAGATGGTGGAATTTGAATTCAATAAAATTAAGAATCTACTGATGACCATGAAACCATTGCCGATTGTCGGAAAAACCCATCTAGTTCACTAATGCCACTTTAGGGAAGGAAATCTGCCACCCTTACCTACCATCATGGTTCTCTCTTTCTTGTAGGTAGTAAAATACAACCCAGAAGTGCCACACTGGGACAGCTTCACAAGAGGGAGAAAGGGAAAGACCACAATTCATTCCTGACCAGTGGACTCCCTTGGATGAGCTGTTTTGAAGTGCTCGGCCCTTTATGGTTCCGTACCCTGGACACGGTCGTAGATGGCAGCCAGGGTAACTCACGTGGCATAAGGGTGAGCTCACCGGTCAGGAATAAATAGTGAGTCTTTCTCTCTCTTGCAAAGCTGTCCTATCGTGACACTTCTGGGTTGTGGGTTGAACACTGGCAGGAGAGAGAAACTCACTGTTATCAGTGGCATCCGTGTCTAGTCTGTGTTGAGAGTAAGAGGACTTTTACAGTGCTTTTATGTTCAGAGCAAGGAACAGCTCTTCAATAAAACCTGCCGTGTTTGTCTGAATCAACGTGTGCAATGTGCTTTTTTTAGTAACTCACCAAGATGGACAATGAGAGACAGGTTAGTCAAAGTTAATTCAGAAATAATTCATTCAGGAATAACTGCAACCAAACTCAGTCAATAGAACACAGATACTATGCTATGGAAAGAAAACTAACAGCACAACATAAATTCTTAGCATTACATGATTTACACAAAAAACAAGAAGAATCCTAGACTCCTTCTCAACCTTTGCCCAATTGGGGGATTTCTGAAGGCTGAGAAAACATACTCACCACTCCTCAGATTGTTTTAAAAACAAAAAAGGTCCTTGCGGCTGGATCTTCCTCGTGCTTTCCTCTGCCACAAAATAATTGTCTTGGCTGAATTCTCTCCTTTCCCACTTTACACAACTCTCCTGACCCGAACCTCTCAGAACTCCTTTCCGAGTTAACTGCTGAAAAGTCAACCACCTCTCCTCCTTGTGTGTCCTCTTGGCCAGAGTTCCATATTATTTTAAAAGGCAGTTTCCTTCATCAAATTGGCTGACTCCTCCCATCGGTCAGTTTCAAAAGAGTAGCATGCAAAGTGCTTACAGGATGAAACTGGTTTGATCAGTTTCAATGACAAAGAGCCCAAACTGTTTTAGGAGGTATCTGACAGGCTGCTAAGTGTCCAAAGGTGGTTTCCTGGAACTGCTAAATGTCTTCCCATTAGTGGAGGCATTATTCTATATACCTGGGGTAAAACTCATTATGTGGGTATGCCGGCGTTGGACTGGCGTAAACACAGTGAAAAGTCTGACAACACCAGGTTTTAGTCCAACCTATTTATTTGATAATATACTCACAAGCTTTCGAGGGGACTGCCTCTTCGTCAGGTGAATGGAGAGTTCTGGCCTCAGACAGAGCATATAAAGCACAGACAGTTTAGAGATTACTGATTAAAATGCGAATCCTTACACCTAACCTGCTGTTCAAGACCTGAAGTGGCTGATAATGTGAGTGGAAGGAGCACTGATCACAGTTTAAAGAGATGTGTATTGTCTCCAGACAGTACAGTAAGTGAGGTTTTGCAAACCCAGGCAAGTCACGGGGGTTACAGATAGTGCGACATGAACCCAAGATCCCTGTTGAGACCGTCCTCATGTGTGCGGAACTTGGCTATCAGTCTCTGTTCAGCGACTCTGACTCTGTCGTGAAGGTGGCCTTCACGACACACGACAGCGCAGAGTTGCTGAACAGAGACTGATAGCCAAGTTTTTGATAAGAGAGGGGATTAAGGGTTATGGGGACAGGGCAGGAATGTGGAACTGAGCCGCGACAGATCAGCCATGATCTTATTGAATGGCGGGGCAGGCTGGAAGGGCTAGATGGCCTACTCCTGCTCCTATTTCTTATGTTCTTATAATGTCCGTGTATCCTATGAAGTTCATCCAAATGATGGGTTTGCGACATCATACAGTGTGCACCCTAATGACATCACCATCAAATCATGTGATCAGTTCATAAAGCAGCCTGCAAGCCTTTATAAATATATAACACAAGGACATTACTTGCTTGTGAAGAAAATTCAATTGATAGCTGTAGGAATCTGCAAAGGAATGTGGGCGTCATCGAATACACTCCAGGCCTTGGGAAACTCAGCATGAATCTCACCTAATGACCTCGCGAAGACAATAGATGCGTGGGACTGAAGGACACAGAGATTGAGCTCAAGAAGGTTGAAATACACAAGTTCCTGCAAGAACTCAGCAATGGGCTTGAGTCATTTATCTCCTTCAGTCTTTTTCAAGAGCCTAATCTGCAAGGTAAAAAAAAAACTTTCACCCAATTCTCCGATGGAAGCTTGTAACTCTGATCTTAATAGGAATGTCAAAGCAACAACGGATGGTACTTTCTGACCTTGCTCATCCTGAAACCATAAAACCATGCCCAAGGTCAACACACCTCTCCACATTCTGCTCCTTGCCTGCTCCAATTCCTGAGAAGTAAAATTCTGACCTATGTGTCAATAGCATGGTACCAGAATTACATGACGTAGAGATGCTGACGTTGGACTGGGGTAAACACAGTAAGAAGTCTCACAACACCAGGTTAGAGTCCAACCAAGTCTTGACTTGCATTCTGATCAGTATTCTGTAAACTGTGTGTGACTTTATATGCCCTTCTCTGATCAGAACCTTCCACACACCAGACAAAGGCACACTGTTTCCGCAAGCTTGTGAGATTACTATCAAATAAACTGGTTGGACTGGTGAGACTTCTTACCAGAATTACAGCTAGAGCAAGCAGCATTTTCACCAGTTTGTAGGCTGTGAGGCATTTTAAGCTGAAGAGGCCCCATCCAATGCCTTGACTGTCACAAGCATTTGTGTTATTTTCTTTGCAACAAATACCAAAGAAAATTGCAGCACAGGAACAGGCCCTCTGGCCTTCCAAGTCTTCATCAACCATGCTGCCCGACTGAACTAAAACCCCCCACCCTTCAGGGGACTGTATCCCTCCATCCCCATCCTGTCAAGATGCCCCTTAAAACACACTATCATATCTACTTCCACTACCTCACTCGACAGCAAGTTCCTGGCACCCACCACCCTGTGTGTAAAAAACTTGCCTTGGATATCTCATTTAAACCTTGCCCCTCGCACCTTAAACCTATGTCACCTAGTAATTGACTCTTCCACCCTGGGAAAAAGCTTGTGACTATCCACTCTGTCCATGCCCCTCATAATCTTGTAGACTTCTATCAGGTCGCCCCTCAACCTTCATCGTTCCAGTGAGAACAAGCCAAGTTTTTCCACCTCTCCTTCTAGCTAATACCCTCCATACCAGGCAACATCCTGATAAATCTTTTCTGTACTCTCTCCAAAGCCTCCACATCCTTCTGGTTGTCTGGCAACCAAAATTAAACACTATATTCCAAGTGCAGTCTAATTAAGGTTCTATAAAGCTGCAACATGACTTTTAAACTCAATGCCATGAAGGCGAGCATGCTGTATGCCTTCTTGACTACCTTCTCCACCTCTGTTGCCACTTTCAGTGACCCAAGGCCAGAATTGAACCCCGGTCCCTGGTGCTGTGAGGTTGCAGTGCTAACCACTGGGCCACCTCAAACATGATGTGGGTGTGCTGGCGTTGGACTGGGGTAAACACAGTAAAAAGTCTGACAACACCAGGTTTTAGTCCAGCCGATTTATTTGATAGTAAACTCACAAGCTTTCGAGGGGACACCCTCTTCGTCAGGTAAATGGAGAGTTCTGGCCTCGGACAGAGCATATAAAGCACAGACAGTTTAGAGATTACTGATTAGAATGCAAATCTTTACACCTAACCTGCTGTTCAAGTCCTAAAGTGGCTGACAATGTGTGTGGAAGGAGCACTGATCACAGGTTAGAGATGTGTATTGTCTCCAGACAGTACAGTGAGTGAGGTTTTGCAAACCCAGGCAAGTCACGGGGGTTACAGATAGTGCGACATGAACCCAAGATCCTTGTTGAGACCGTCCTCATGTGTGTGGAACTTGGCTATCAGTCTCTGCTCAGCGACTCTGCGCTGTCGTGTCGTGAAGGCCGCCTTGGAGAACACTTACCCGAAGGTCGGAGACTGAATGCCCGTGACCACTGAAGTGTTTGCCAACAGGAAGGGAATAGTCTTGCCTGGTGATTGTCGAGCAATATTCATTCATCCGTTGTTGTAGTGTCTGCATGGTCTCCCCAATGTACCATGCTTCGGGACATCCTTTCTTGCAACGTATCAGGTAGACAATGTTGGCTGAGTTGCAAGAGTATTTACCGTGTACCTGGTGGATGGTATTCTCACGTGTGATGATGGTATCCATGTCGATGATCCGGCATGTCTTGCAGAGGTTGCTGTGGCAGGGTTGTGTAGCGTTGCGGCCACTGTTCTCCTGAAGGCTGGGTAATTTGCTGTGAACAATCGTCTGTTTGAGGTCGCTGAGCAGAGACTGATAGCCAAGTTCTGCACACATGAGGATGGTCTCAACAGGGATCTTGGGTTCATGTCGCACTATCTGTAACCCCCACGACTTGCCTGGGTTTGCAAAACCTCACTCGTGCTGTCTGGAGACAATTCACATCTCTTTAACCTGTGATCAGTGCTCCTTCCACTCACATTGTCAGCCACTTTAGGACTTGAACAGCTGGTTAGGTGTAAAGATTCGCATTCTAATCAGTGACCTCTAAACTGCTTTATATGCTCTGTCCGAGGCCAGAACTCTCCATTCACCTGACGAAGAGGGAGTCCCCTCAAAAGCTTGTGAGTTTACTATCAAATAAATTGGTTGGACTAAAACCTGGTGTTGTCAGGCTTTTTACTGTGTCCACCTCAAACAACCACAGTAGCTTGTGAAATTTAAATTCAGTTAATAAATTTGGAATTAAAATAAAACTAGTCTTGGTATGGTGACCATTAAACCATTCTCGATTGTGTAAAACCTTATCTCATTCACTTAGGATGTCATGGTGGCACAGTGATCAATTCCCGACTTGGGTCACTGTCTGTGCGGTGTCTGTATGTGCTCACCATGTTGGCATGGATTTCCCCCAGCTGCTCCAGTTTCTTCCCAGTGTGAAAGGTGTGCTGGCTGGGTGTATTGGCTGTGCTAAATTGTCTCTCAGTGTACTTAAACAGGCACTGGAGTGTGACGACTAGGGGATTTTCACAGTAACTTCATTGCAGCTGTATGCCTTCTTGACCACCTTCTCCACCTCCGTTGCCACTTTCAGTGACCCAAGGCCAGAATTGAACCCCGGTCCCTGGTGCTGTGAGGTTGCAGTGCTAACCACTGGGCCACCTCAAACAATGTATGCCTAGTTATGACTAATAAATAAATTTTAAACTTTAAATGACCATTAGAGAAGGACATCTGCCATTGTTACCTAGTCTGGCCAACATGAGACTCCAGATCCACAGTAACGTGGTTGACTCTTAATTGCCCTCTGAAATGGATAGCAAGCCACTCAGTTACGTAAAACTACTACAAAGCCTACAAAAAGAAATGAAACCGGGCGGACCAGCCAGAATTGACCTAGGCACCTGAAATGACAACAGCACACCCAGCCTTATTGACCCTGCAAAGTCTTCCTTGGCATCTGGGGGCTTGTGCCAATATTGGGAGAACTGTCCCACGCAATTAACAAGCAGCAGCCTGATGTAGGTGTGGACCTACTTCTCAACAACCTGTTATCACACTCTAGTCATGTAACAATCCACCATGCCAATCCTGATGATTCCAAACTATGTATCAGATGCCTGAGATGTGGTGGCGTGGTGGCACAGTGATTAGCATTGCTGCTTCAGTGCTAGGGACTAGGGTTCGATTCCCAGCTTGGGTCACTGTCTGTATGGAGTCTGCACGTTCTCCCTGTGTTTGCGTGGGTTTCTTCTGTGTGCTCTGGTTTCTTCCTACAGTGTGAAAGGCGTGCTGGTTAGGTGCGTTGGCCATGCTGAACTCTCCCTCAGTGTACCCGAACAGGTGCCGGACTGTGGTTTCTAGGGGATTTTCACACTCACTTCATTGCAGTATTCATGTAAGCCCACCCGTGGCACTCATAAATAAACTTTAAACTTAACTCATATGAATGACATACAAACGCAAGATACAGAGGATGCTGGTAATCTGAAATGAAAAGCAGGAAATGCTGGGAATACTCAGCAGGTCTGGCTGACAGCATTTGTGGAAAGAGAAACAAGTTAATGCTTCTGGTCAGTGATCTTTCATCAGAATTCGCTATGATGGCTGACAAATGACTCATGGGCCAAGCATTTTACTCATCTGCTGCAGGAATTGTCATGAGAATTGTCCCTTCAAAAACTGCCCTCATTGTTCTACACGGGCTTTATGTCAATGACTGCTCCAATGGATATGGAAATGAGGTGGTAAAGGCCATTGCCATAACTGTATGAAATTTCAGAGCCAATGTATATAAGTAGATGTTACTCACTGTTTTTATCCTGTAGAGAAATGCTTCACCTCTACTTGGAAACTGCTTACAGTGGCATGTGTCACAGCGTAATTCAGCATTTCTCAGAGATGCCATTAAACATTAGGTGGAATTGTTGACCTTGTCAAACCACTAGTGGGTAAAACTGCTTTAGTGAGTAAATTCCAATTAAGAATTCACATTAAAATTTAACAGAAATTGAAAATAAGCCTTTCATTAAATATAAAGAAATTCTGCTTTAGCAGTTAAATTACCTCATGTGGAATGTCTCCAGATCAGATTCAAATTTGAAAAACCTCAAGGACTGAGCCAGACTACATAGATATAAAAAATGGAACTTCTTATAATGCAGCAAGGGATACAGCTTAAAGCAATAGCAATTTTTATTTTAACATGTACATCCCTGGGATAGTCACAAATATTATCTAACAGACAGGAAATTTAAAATTTGCCCACAAGCAACCAAATATCATTCTATCAAAGTAAATATGTGTTTTGTAATGTCACAATAGCTGAAGAACCCTGGGCCAACTATGTATTCCCAGATCTATTTAGTCTCCCTTCACTGTCAGGAAAACAAGCTCTTCTAAACCATCAGCTTGTACCACCACTTAATATTTACGCACAAGTGTTTCAATAATGACAAGTAAGAAATTCCTATGAACTGAATCATTTTTAAAAATGGTCGTAATGCTAAATTTCTTTTCAAAACATATAGTGACACTGTCTAAAACTTCCTACTGCTTTGGAAAAGCAGCCAGCATAATCAAGGACCCTATGTACCCCGGACATTCTCTCTTCCACCTTCTTCTGTCAGGAACATATTTTTGCACAGAGGGCAGTGGGTGCCTGGAACTTGTTGCTGGGAGAGGTAGTGGAAGCGGATACTTTTAAGGGACGTGTTGACAAATACATGAATAAGATGGGCATAGAGAATATAGTCCCTGGAAGGGTAGGAAGCTTTGGTTAAATTGGGCAGCATAGTTGGTACAGGCTTGAAGGGCTATAATCTTCTTTGTTCTTTGAAAAAGGTACAAAAGTCTGAGGTCACATACCAATCAACTCAAGAACAGCTTCTTCACTGCAGCCACCAGATTTTGAATGGACCTACCTTGCATTAAGTTGATCTTCCTCTACACCCTTGCTCTGACTGTGGCACCACATTCTGCACCCACTCCTTTGCTGCTCCCCTATGTACTCTATGAATGGTATGTTTTGTCTGTACCACACACAAGAAACAATACTTTCCACTGTATACCAATACATGTGACAAAAATAAATCAGATCAAGGTAATTATCTTCTCCTCATCCATGAGTTGAAAGAGCTGGCCTTCAAAATATCCCTGGCTTCATACGCCACACTTTGTTCAGGATTCCTCAAAGGGGGTCCTTTTCAGCATGACAACCAATGACTAGAACTGTTCCACAGAGGTCAGTGTTGGGACCACAACTTTATACTATACACATTAATGATCAGGAAGATGGAACTGAGGGCATGGTTGATAAATTTGTGGATGATGCAAAAATATGTAGAGGGACAGGTAGTGTTGAGGAAGTTGGGAGGCTGCAGAATGACTTGGACAGGGTAGGAGAGTGGCAAAGAGATGGCAGATGGAATACAATGTGGGAAAGTGAGAGGTTATGCACTTTGGTAGGAAGAATAGATGCATAGACTATTTTCTAAAGGGGGAAAGGCTTCAGAATTCTGAAGCACAAAGGAACTTGGGAGTTCTAGTTCAGGACTCTCAAGGTTAACATGCAGGCTCAGTTGGCCTTTAGAAAGGCAAATTCAATTTTGGCATTCATTTCCAGACGGCTAGAATATAACAGCAGGAATGTACTGCTGAGCCTGTATAAGGTCAGACCCCATTTGGAATATTTTGAGCATTTTGGGCCCCATGGAGAGGGTCCAGAGGAGGTTCACAAGAATGATTCCAGGAATAAAGGGTTTGTTGTATGAGGAGCGATTGAGGAGTCTGAATCTATACTCAATGGAGTTTAGAAGGATGAGGAGGGATCTAACTGAAACTTACTGAATACTGAGAGGCCTAGATAGAATGGAGGTGGAGAGGATGTTTTCACTAGTGGGAGAGACTAGAACTTGACGGCACCTCGGAGTGAAGGGAAGCTCCTTTAAAACTGAGATGAGGAGGAATTTCTTCGGCCAAAGGGTGGTGAATCTGTGGAACTCATTGCTACAGAGGGCTGCAGAGACCAGGTCATTGAGTGCCTTTAAAACAGAGACGGATAGGTTCTTGATCAGTAAGAGGGATCAAAGGTTATGGAGAGAAGGCAGGAGAATGGGGATGAGAATCGTATCAGCCATGATTGAATGGCGGAGCAGACTTGATGGGCTGAATGGCCTAATTCTGCTCCTATAGCTTATGGCCTTATATTCTAGAACTTCCAATGCTGAGGCCAGCACAGGCCAAGTATTAAACCCAACATCTTTTTCATCTGTGTGTCTATGAAATGCAGCATATTGTCTATTTAGTCAATGAACCATCAAGGAAGTCTTGAAAGACTCATTTTATAAATTTCACAGTGACAAAGGTAATGCCATACTTGAACATGAGAAAGTAACTAAATACCATAAAAGCTCCAATTCACTCTGTGAGGAAGCATCTAGCCTTTACTTAGTAATCTACTCAGTCATTCTTTCCAGGAAGAAGAAACAATATAAAAACATCAACAACAAAACAACAAGCAAATTTTCACTTCTTCTGAATGTATATTCTTGTCTAATTTTATTAAGTAGCATTTACTTGCTCCAATTCTGAGAGCCAAATGTTTTTGGAGGGAGATTCCAACTGGTCTAACTTGCTGAAAAGTGAAACAAAATGAAGTCCATGATTTAGTTATCCCGTTTCTTGTTACTGCTGAAGACATCAGACAGACAGATTGTAAGCCTACCAAGAAATCTATGAAGCTTGGTTAAAGAAAATGCTCAATGATTATAATAAACATCAGTTCAAACCAGTGATGTAGAGCTTGTTAATAATGTTCAACAAAGATGCTGGAAAATCTCAACAGAGATCTCTGGGGAGTAGAGTCAATGCTTCAAGTCAGGGTGACCCTCCGCCAGAACTGTTAATGGTGTTGGTTATTTTTACTTGTTTAATAATCTCCTGCTTTCAATTCTGCTAGGTCACACTGGGGGCATTCAGCCCCTGATCTTCGGGTAAGCGTTCTCCAAGGCTGACACACAACAATGCAGAGCTGCTGAGCAGAAACTGATAGGCAAGTTCCGCATACATGAGGATGGCCTCAACTGGGATCTTGGGTTTATGTCACACTATCTGTAACCCCCACGACTTGCTTAGGCTTGCAAAGTCTCACTAACTGTCCTGGCTTTAGACAATTCACACCTCTTTAACCTGTGCTTAACCCTCTCTCCACTCACATTGTCTGCATCTGTAAAGATTTGATTACCTGTAAAGACTCGCATTCCAACCATTATCTTGCAATTGAGTTTGTGTCTATATATGACTTGTTTGTGAACAGAACTCTTCACTCACCTGAAGGGGCAATTCTCCAAACGCTCATGCTACCAAATAAATCTGTTGGACTTTAACCTGGTGTTGACAGACTTATTGTGCCTATCCCAGTCCAATGCCGGCAACTCCACATCATACTGAGATTAGGGGCTGGATTTTATGGGATGCCATGTCCCTCCCCACTTCCTCAAGTCCTTCCACCAATTACTTTAAATCCATTCTCCTGGATATTGACCTCTCTGCTAATTCAGTAGGTCTGTTAGCCCAATCCACTTTTCTCAACTGAAAATAGAATCCAAAAACTGTATAATTAAAGAAAATCAACCAGACATGAGACAGGTTGACACATTCAACTAATGAGGCCCCTTGTCAATGCCTGCTGTGTTTTGAGCAGGTAACTGTAGAACTGCATAATGTTGGAAGTCCTGATAGTCCTTTGTCTGGAGCTGGCTAGTGCGGATGTCTCATCTACTAATCCTTTGTGTTGGTTTGGCTGGAATGTTTATACAATGCAAGGAGCGTTACATTCCAGCAGTGTGATGAGTTAGCTTTTGTCCATTTTTAAACTGCTTAGAATCTTCCAGAATAACCATCACGTGACTACTTTATCAGCCCAGTCATTTAAAAAAACTAGTAAGCTCATAAAGTAACAGGTATTACATTGAAAAATAAAATTCCATCATATCTTCTGGGTGTGATAGTGCCATCTGAAAACAGGTGAACATAAGAAATAGGAGCAGGCCATCTAGCCCCTCGAGCCTGCCCCGTCATTCAATAAGATCATGGCTGATCTGATAGCAGTTCAGTTCCACTTACCCGCCTGCTCCCCATAACCCTTAATTCCCTTAACAGTTAACTCCACCAGACACAGTTAACAGGTGTTAACAGTTAACAGGTGTTAACTGTTCCACAGATTTCCCCCCCCTCCTCAAAGCTGGTGTAGTGACAGGATGAACCTTCCACACACCTGACGAAGGAACACTGTTTCCGAAAGCTTGTGAGATTACTATCAAATAAACTGGTTGGACTCTAACCTGGTGTTGTGAGACTTCTTACTGTAGTGACATAGTGCATTGCAGCCCTCATATACTACAATGTAGGATAATTTCCTTCTGCAATGGTTTGCCGATTTTTAAAATTGAAATATGGTGGTTATCATTTAATGGCCTGGAGGAGCTGGTGGTGAGCTGCCTTCTTGAACTGTTGCAATCTGTCTGACAAAGGTATTCCTATAGTGCCATTAGGTAGGGATTCCAGGAATTTTGCCAAGTGACGATGAAACTGTCCAAGTCAGGGTAGTGTGTAACTTGGAGAGGTGATGCTTCTATGTGCATTGACCTTCTAGGTGTTGAAGCTGTGGGTTTGGGAGGAACTTTGGCAAGTTATATGGACTTGTGGAGTATTAGTCAGAAAGGCTCCATTACAGGAATGGAGGAAAGGATTGAAGAGCAAGTAACCTTTAACTTCCTAACACCAAGTTACTGACTGACATTGGCAGATTAGCTGTCTTCTGTTTTGCCAGCAAGGCAGAAGGCAAGTGAAAATTACAGGACATAGATGTGAAGATTGTTTTTTTTATATGTAACATTTTTTACAAACTTCTTTCATCTTTCTATCAAGCCAATATATAGATGAGAAAAGGATACACAATTTTTTTGGTGTCTGGCTGAGCTGATGTTTTACTCTGTATCTGTAGATTTTCCAACAAGGAGTGAATAATCTCCATGTCCTTCTGCCCCATATTGAACACTCTGTTACTCTGTAGATCAAACTGAAGGAGAAATATTTAATGTTCATCATGCTACCAAAAACATATAGGAACTCCAACGCAATATGGCAAAGAGTGTAAATGCTGATTCTCACTCAAGATGGAGCATAGCTACTATAGATGTGGCATTGCAGAATTTAATACCAAACTACTTTGTGTGCCCAGCCTGAGAAATTATTTGGTTATTTAAATAATAATGACCAATAACAGCTACTTAAATTAGCTTGCCAATTATTCTTTTTACAACTATATATTACATTTTTCATTATGTAAAGCTAAATCCCTTCCCAACCCAATTATTTTTCATGGGTATTAGTTGATGTTTTAATTAAGATAGGTTAGGGTGCAATGAAGTCAGTAATAGTGTATAAAAATACTGTCTGCCAGCACTGGCTGGTCTAAAACTACTGAAATTATACAAAACAATGGCTCTAGCATAACGTCCTGTAAGATTAGCTATGCAAAGGTGTAATCTCCCATTTGTGATTCTCTACTTCTGAGATCCTGATTTGAACTATGCTGTCCCTGCAGATTCCAGCGTGACGGCACGGTGGCACAGTGGTTAGCACTGCTGTCTTATAGCACCAAGGACTCAGGTTTGATTCCCAACTTAGGTCACTATCTGTTTGGAGTTTACACATTCTCCCCATGTCTGCGTGGGTTTCCTCCTGGTGCTCTGTTTGCCTCCCACAGTCTGAAAGACAGGCTGGTTAGACGCATTGACCCAAAAAGGCGCCAGAGTGTGGCGATGAGGTGAAATTCACAGTAACTTTGTGGCAGTGTTAATGTAAGCCTTACTTGTGACTAATAAGTAAACTTTTCAACGTCACGGAGTAAGGAGCTGGAGAGGATGAGGTTTTGAAATTGTGATCCCAGATTTCGTCTTGGGATCTGATTGTCTCAGGGACAAAGGATTGGGGGAGGAAACACGAAATTCCCTTACTGCCGATGAATGAGCCAGTAAGCTCCTGAAGCAGTTTGTTGAAGGGCCTGTTCAGTCTGGATTTGAATTTTTAATATTCTTTCCTGAAGCGTATTGTGCACGTCAGTGCATAGCTATAGGGTTCACCTCATGGCCCAGCTAAGCTTGTCTGCAGTTGTTTTAAAATCAAATTTGATTTGAGCAACTAGTGCTGCACCTTAACTTGGCGACTGTGGATGCTTTCTGCCATGTTTGACTTCTTGAAGAGTTGCCAGCTCTATCCATCCAAGCAGTGGCAACTTAGTTTCTCTCTGCCTTTGCCGCTGACGTGGAGATGCCAGCGCTGGACTGGGGTGGGCACAGTAAGAAGTCAGACAACACCAGGTTAAAGTCCAACAGGTTTATTTGGCAGTACAAGCTTTTGTGGTCTCAGGCTCCTTCTTCAGGTGAGTGAGGAGTTGTGTTCACAAATAGGGCATATACAGACACAAACTCAATTTACAAGATAATGGTTGGAATGCGAGTCTTTACAGGTAATCAAGTCTGCACTTACATTGTCTGTACCTTTAAAACTTGATTACTTGTAAGGACAAGCATTCCAAACATTTATTTTGTAAATTGACTGTGTCTTCCATTGACAGCAGGAAGGCAGCACCCTCTCCCTGAAGGTGCTCAGTGTCCCTCAATGGCACTGAGCTCGTCACCTGCTCAGTTAGATCATTTGAGTTGAAAGATCTCGTTATAAGACTAACACAGGTGACGTGTGGGATTGGGACCCAGAAATAACCCGAGTGTCAGATATTAGTTTCAACAGCAGTTTTTCAAACAAAACAGACCATACAATCAGTTCAGTCAATAAGTTAGAGATTAATATATGTTATTTTTGATAACTAATTTATAAATTCATGAGAATTTGTGACAAAAACCAACCATTAGTGATCTTTTTTAAAAAACAATGAACGATTTATTCTTTTCCTGTGCAGTGACGAATTTTTCTTTGTTGCAGACAGATTTTGGCAGGTCTGAGCACTATCTACGCATTAGCTGTCATGTCCATTTAAGGTCACTGAAATTTGTCAGCAAGCCTAATGTTGATTCATAGCAGATCATACAATCAACTCACATCTATCCACTGCATTTAGATTAGGTAGGAATGTAGCAGATGAAGCACTGTAGAGGGAAGCTGTCACCTCAGTAAGTTAATTGTCTGATATAGCTAAACATACTCCACCTGTTTCAGAAAAAGAACCAAAGCCTCTGCTGTGTCGCTGCTCAATTCTTCCAGTTTCAGCTCTGCTGCCACCTGCAGGAACCGTTTTACATCAGCCTCGGAAACAATATTCTTACTGTGATATTTCAGAAACTGTCAAAACATAAAACATCAAAAGCTGATTAAACACTATTATGATGCATAAACTTGTAATGCAGTCAAAATAACTATCATGATTGCAGCTAATAGCAAGGTCTGCCATTAAGTGAATTCTAAGATTTGCTTGAATCTTTGATTCTTAACATGTCATGAAGCACAGGAGGCTATTTGGTCCATTGAGTCCATGCCAGCTCTCTGCCAAAGCAATTTAATTAGTCCCACACCCTGCCCTTTGTAGCTGACCCGCATTTCACCCTTTCAGGTGCTTATCCAATTCCATGTAGGACACAATTGAGTCCTCCTCTGCCACCCTGTCAGGCGATGCATTCCAGGTTCTAACCATTGTTGCATAATCATTTTTTCCCCACATAATGGGGGAAATGTTCTGTCCCACCAGCCAGCCACAGGAATCATCGCCGCGCGGGGGGGGGGGGGGGGGGGGTGGTGGTGGTGGTGGTGGTGTAAAGGTCCATTGACCATGGGCAGGATTTTCCAGTTTTGGCCATGCGCAGCTGGAAAATCTCACCCAATGTTTTTAGTTTTCTTACCGATCATCTTAAATGTGTTCCGCAGTTATCAACCTTGCCTGCAGTGCAAACGTCTTCAATTTCCCTCCTTGCTCTGCTTGGACCTATCATGATATTGAGCACTTCTGTCAGATTTCTTATCTTCTCTTCTCAGGATAACAGGCCCAGATTCTCCAATAACTGGAACTGTTCATCCCTAGAGCCATTCTCATAAATCTTGTCTGCACCAAAATGTATTACATTGTACTGGTTTTAATTTAATAGCATTTACCACAAGCAAGCCCATTCCATCAGCCTATGTTCTTTTGTTTTCTACTATTTATTCCCAATCCACAATTCAAAATACAGCCAAGCTTTGGGTCAACTACAAATATTGAAATTATACCCTGTACACTCAAGTCAAAGTTATTCAATATGTATTGAATACGAATCATAGAATCCCTACAGTGTAGAAGGAGGCCATTTGGCTCAGTAAGTCTGCACCGATCACAATCCCACCCAGCCCCAACTCCCATAACCCCACTTATTTACCCTGCTAATCCCCTGACACTAAGGTGCAATTCAGCAGGGCCAATCAACCTAATCTGCACATCTTTCAACTGTGGGAGGAAACCAGAGCACCCGGAGAACGTGCAAACTGCACGTAGACAGTGACCTGAGGTTGGAATTGAACCCAGTCCCTGGCACTGTGAGGCAGCTGTGCCAACTAGCCACTGTGCCACCATCACCATCACTATCACTCTCTACTGCCTAACATTCTGTCAGCTTCATATTCACTGTCCGTTTGATTGTATTTGCTGACACTTCATTGAAGCCTTATGGAAGTCCACATAGACCACATCAAAGACATTAGATCATTAACCCTCTTCGCTATTTCATCAAACAAAAATCAATCAAGTTAGGTAGAGACAGTCTTCCACAAATTTGTGTTGGCTTTCCTGAATTAATCCACATTTGTCCAAGTCACTGATAATTTTGCCCAAAATTATTAGTTCTAAAACTTTTCCCATTATCAAAGTTAAACTGAGCAACCAGTACTTGCTCAGAATGCAGTTTTTTTTTAAAAGAGATTACTTTGTTGTTGCTGTTGGAACAGACACAAATCGGATCCATGGAGGTCTTGCACTCTCTCAGGATCCCTCAACTGTATCACCAGTCTCAGCAGACAAATGCAATTTAGATCCCATTTAATTAATGTACCATCTTGCCACTTATTCTAACAATATAATCAAGTTCCTTAGTTTAGGTTTAGCTATAAAATATACAAATCAATGTCCTGCAGAGATGGGTATGCGGCTAAAGCAACGGGTAAGTCGTAACCCTCAATCTGCTGGTTAGTTACCAGTTGTATCCCGAAACAGCATTAGTATCAGGTAGTATTATATAATGACCCAGCTGCTTGATTTGCTTTATTATTGTTGCACGTATTAGTATACAGTGAAGAATGTTGTTTCTTGCACAATATACAGACAAGGCATATTGTTCACAGAGAAGGAAATGAGAGGGTGCAGAATGTAGTGTTACAGTCATAGCTAGGGTGTAGAGAAAGGTCAACTTGATGCCCCAAGGTAGGTCCATTCAAAAGTCTGATGGCAGCAGGGAAGGAGCTGTTCCTGAGTCAGTTGGTACATAACCTCAGACCTTGGTATCTTTTTCCTGACAGAAGAAAGTGGAAAGAGAGAATGTCCGTGGTGCGTGGGGTCCTTAATTATGCTAGCTGCTTCGCTGAGGCAGCAGGAACTGTCGACTAGGTCAATAGATTGGAGGCTGGTTTGCGTGATAGATTGGACTATATACACGACCTTTTGTAGTTTCTTGCAGTCTTGGGCAGAGCAAGAACCATACCAAGCTGTGACACAACCAGAAAGAATGCTTTCTATAGAGTATCTGTAAAAGTTAGTGAAAGTTGTAGCTGACATGCCAAACTTTCTGAGTCTTCTGAGGAAGTACAAGCGTGTGTGGGCTTTCTCAATTATAATGTTGGCACGGGGGGGTGGTCCAGGACTGGTTGTTGGTGATCTGGATACCTAAAAACTTGAAGCTCTCGACCCTTTCTACTTCGTCCCCATTGATGTAGACAGAGGCATGCCCTCCACTAGGCTTCCTGAAGTCGAAGACTATCTCCTTCATTTGTTGACATTGAGAGATCATTTGGCCCGGCTGGCCACTTTTCACCAGGGAAGTCAATAAAAGGGGACCTAAACAAAGCCTAAAAACCCAGCAAACGACAGCTGGGAGTGACTGAATCTAACAGCAAGAACTACAGAAAAAAGCAAAACCAAACACAAAGTCACTAACCTTGCGGGAATAATCACACCCAACTTGATTATCAACCCAGCAGCTGACCCTGACACCATTCAGCTCTTGCTGCCCATGGAGCTTCATAGCTATTGGGCAGACACAATTGTACTTAGCAAACAAGACTTCAGGAGAAGACCAGCTAGAGGAAATGCATGCAGGATACACTTTCTTTTGGAGCAGTCTACCACCTTTAAAACAGAGAGGCAGGGCTTGGTTTGCCATCAAGACAGAAATGACAAAGGACATACAAAAACCTTCCCAAAGGAATCAATGAACACCTGATGAGGCCACACCTTCCCCTGTCACAACACAGGTATGTGCATTTGCTCCCACAGTGACAATGCATAAAAAAGGTCCTGGCTGGAATTTTCCAGACCTGCTCATGGCAGACATTGGCAAGGAACTTTTGAAAATTGATTTTGGATAGGAATTTCCTGAAAATGCCAGCCTCTGTGATGACTTGGCCATCTCCTATGATCCATGCCCAAGGACAACAAAACTATTCTTATGAGCGATATCAATGCCAAAATCAGGCATGGACAGGCATCCTTGGTCAACATAAAGATAGAAAGGAAAACTTAAATGGAACTCTCCTACTTCTTGTTATATGATAAGCATGATCTTGCCATATTCAATAACCATGTTGCACCTGAAAGGAACTTGGCAACATCTACAATTTAAGTACTGGATCTCCTTGACAAAAGTAAAAGGCTAACATCAAGATGACTCCTGCCTTGTGAGGAGCTAATTGCTGGGTAGACCACTACCTAAACTGAACCAAAGTCTAAAGATCCAGCCAAAGTACTGTAAATCAATTTGCTAGACATGGCCAAAGCTAGAAGTAAAACATCTCAAAATCTCTATTGCCTTGAACCTTGCTACACAATTTTACACCACTCCACAGCTTAATTTTCCTCCCCCAAATGACGTAGATGATGAATGGGTCAATTCCATGCTCAGATCTTCACGAGTTCAGTCGGTGCCATGGGATATTGCAAGCACAAGCTCCAAAGCTGACGTGATGAGAATGATGAAAGCAGCTCCCATGTTCTCAAACAGAAATAGCATGCACATGAAAGTCTTGTAGCACCCCCACAGGCAACAAACAAACATCTAGCTTATAAAAGTTTAAAAAAAAGCTCCAGTGTGCTTTAGGAGAAATACAGTATGATTAGTGGAATGCAAAAGCTGATTAGCTGCAACATCTAGCTGACAGGCATGATCCATGTTTTTACAATGTGCTGAAGACTATTTATGGCCCATCCACGAGAACCTTTGCTCCTATCCAACCAGCTAACAGAAATTAACTAATCATTGGTAAGGCAGCTGTCATAGAAAAGTGCCATGAGCATTCTGCCCAGCTCCTCAACAGAGAGTTACACATACCTACAGATTCTCTGTAACAAATTAAACACTGAAAGAAAGCCTATCTTTCCTCCCTTCTACTGAAGAGATGGTAAAGACAATCCAATTAACGAAACAAGGCAAAGGCCCTGCAAGTATACTGATACCGCGCTGGTTAACAAACTTCCAGCTATCTACAGAAATAGCTGGGATCAGGAAAATGTTTCACGCAACCTCAAAAGATATGGAGGTTAGGTGGATTGCTATGGTAATTGCCCCTTAATGTCAAAAGACTTGGGGGATTAGCAGGGTAAAAGTGTGGGGTTACATGAAGGGGGTGGGGGTTGGGTCTGGGTAAGATATTCTTTCAGAAAGTTAATACAGATCCAATGGGCCAAGTGGCCTCCCTCTGCATTGTAGGATTCTATGATTCAAAAATGCCAACATAGCATCCGGAGGCAGAAAGAATCAAAAACTATATGCAGCAACCATTGAGGATTAAGTTTTCTCTCAATCACAAGATCGATCCTCAGAAGGATTAAATTGTCCAGTAGAGAGCCTCACAGATGATGACATCCTCGCAATGTGGTTACAGGGCTAACAATGAGACAGCCAATATGGTGCTTGTAGCAAGAAAACAACAAGACAAATGCAGAGACTAAGGTCAGGATCTATGTACACATGCTGTTTGTAGACCAAATCAAAGTTTTTGACAGCGTGAGTCAATCTGTTCTATGGCCCTTGCTCTCAAGCTAGGATGTCTGAACAAATTTGTCAAAATCCTGCACCTGCCGCATAATGGCATGGTTGAAAGTGTTTGCGCCTGTAGTGAGATCTTGGATGTCTTTGTGTAACTAATGGCATAAACTCAAGGATGCATCACAGTTCCCCAACTCTCCAATACTTTCTTTGCTGCAATATTTAAGAGAGCTACTGAAGACATGCCTGAAGGCATCAACATTATGTTCTGCTTAGGGAAGCTCTTCAATCTCTTCCATCTGCGTGCCCCCAAAGTCACAGAGACAGTAAATAGAGAGCTTCTGTATGCAGATAACTGCCATGATGTGGGTATGCCGGCGTTGGACTGGCGTAAACACAGTAAAAAGTCTGACAACACCAGGTTTTAGTCCAACCTATTTATTTGATAATATACTCACAAGCTTTCGGGGTTAGTCCCTTCGTCAGGTGAATGGAGAGTTCTGGCCTCAAACAGAGCATATAAAGCACAGACAGTTTAGAGATTACTGATTAGAATGCGAATCCTTACACCTAACCTGCTGTTCAAGACCTGAAGTGGCTGATAATGTGAGTGGAAGGAGCACTGATCACAGTTTAAAGAGATGTGTATTGTCTCCAGACAGTACAGTAAGTGAGGTTTTGCAAACCCAGGCAAGTCACTGGGGTTACAGATAGTGCGACATGAACCCAAGATCCCTGTTGAGACCGTCCTCATGTGTGCGGAACTTGGCTATCAGTCTCTGTTCAGCGACTCTGCGCTGTCGTGTGTCGTGAAGGCCGCCTTGGAGAATGCTTACCCGAAGGTCAGAGGCTGAATGCCCGTGACCACTGAAGTGTTCGCCAACAGGAAGGGAACAGTCTTGCCTGGTGACTGTCGAGCGATGTTCATTCATCCGTTGTCGTAGCGTCTGCATGGTCTCCCCAATGTACCATGCTTCGGGACATCCTTTCTTGCAACGTATCAGGTAGACAATGTTGGCCGAGTTGCAAGAGTATTTACCATGTACCTGGTGGATGGTATTCTCACGTGTGATGATGGTATCCATGTCGATGATCCGGCATGTCCTGCAGAGGTTGCTGTGGCAGGGTTGTGTGGTATTGTGGTCACTGTTCTCCTGAAGGCTGGGTAGTTTGCTGCGAACAATGGTCTGTTTGAGGTTGTGTGGTTGTCTGAAAGCAAGAAGTGGGGGTGTGGGGATAGCCCTGGCGAGATATTCGTCTTCATCAATGATATGTTGAAGACTCTGGAGAACTGCGCCATAGCTGCCCACAACAACAAACATATTCAGATTATGGCAAACAAATTCTCAAACGCTCACAAAAAACTTTAGTCTCCAAGAACCAGGTTACATTTTAGCCAGTACCAGATATAAGCTATGAAGCATCAGACTACAGCAAGTGAAAGAAGAAACAATTATATTATTTTCACCCAGGTAATACAGAGGCAGAGGTGAAAGCCCTTCCTGCATTAGTTTTGGTTATAGAGATGCAGAGTCATTATAACGCAGGAGGCCATTTGGCCTATCACATCCAGGCTAGATTGCTCCATGCAGTAGATTTCAAATCAATACTTTTTGATCAACCTTTATCACTGATCACACATCAAAGTTATAAATATTTACAAAGTCCTCAGTTAAAGCAAATTCACAATATGCATTAAGGTCGTACATTCCTAGAAAATGCATTAGACCCAGAGTAAAAATAAACAAATCCCCACTTAAGCCATTTAAGCAGCAATTAAAAGACATCTAATCAGGCAACCAGTGCTACAATGAAAAAAAACAGCTGCTATATTTTATTTAATTGCATATAGATATTGTGACTCCATTGTGCTTTTAAGAAATGTATTTTTAATCATATTCTCTGCAGTTATAAGCAGCTTTTTTTTTATTATTGTAGCTCCGGCTGCCTGATTAGATGTCTTTTTATTGCTGCTTAAATGGTTTAAATAGGGTTTTGTTTATTTTTACCCTGGGCCTAATGCACTTTATGGGAGTTTATGACCTTTTTGAATTGTTGTGGAAAGAATGATCGACAGGTCAGGTGGAACAGTTTTTTTTCTCTCCCAAGAGTTCTTTCCCTTTCAGTTTTTGCTGCTAGCTAGTTAGAAGGTGTTTGAACTTCAAGCTGAATGCTGCGTTCTCTGTCTCTCTCTGGTATCTCATAGCTACTTATTTGCAGTTATTCTTACTTTCCGGAGTGAAAATTCTGCTGTTAATGGTTTGCTAGCTAGAGGTCAGCAGTGTATTAACTCTACCTCAAGGTGCTGGGATTTCCAGGAGTAGAGAAGTCAGGGTTTCAATTCTCTATCCAAAGGACTAATTCACAACAGGTATTGCTGATCTGTAAAACCGTATGAGCAGCCTTGTTTGCTTTGAGGTCATCCATTTTGGTAGGAATAACAGCAAAGTGCACTATTTAAATGGTAAAAAATTGCAGCTTGCTGCAGTGCAGAGGGACCTGGGTATCCTTGTGCAGGAATCTCAAGGAGTTGGTTTACAGTAATTAAGGCAGCAAATGGAATTTTGTCCTTCATTGCTAGAGGGATAGAGTTTAAAAACAGCAAAGTTATGTTGCAGCTGTACAAGATGTTGGTGAGGCCACACCTGGAGTACTGTGTACAGTTTTGGTCTCCTTATTTGAGAAAGGATATACTGGCACTGGAGGGGGTGCAGAGGAGATTCACTCGGTTGATTGAGAGGGTTGCTTCCGAGGAGAGACTGAGTAGACTGGGGCTATACTCATTGGATTTCAGGAGAACGAGGGAAGATTTTACAGAAATATATAAGATTATGAAGGGAATAAATAAGATAGGAGCAGGGAAGTTGTTTCCACTGGAAGTTGAAACTAGAACTAGGGGACATAGCCTCAAAATAAGGGGAAGAAGATTTAGGACTGAGTTGAGGAGGAATTGCTTCACACAAACGTGAATCTGTGGAATTCCATGCCCAGTAGAGCAGTTGAGACTACCTCATTGAATTTTTTTTAAGGCAAGGATAGATAAATTTTTGAAAGTAAAGGAATTAAGGGTTATCGTGAGCAGATGGGTGAGTGGAGCTGAGTCCACAAAAAGATCAGCCATAATCTTATGGAATGGCTGAGCAGGTTCGAGGGGCCAGATGGCCTACTCCTGCTACAAGTTCTCATGTTCTGTGCTAAACCTGAGGACGGGTGTATGTTTATAAGGAGGCTTGTTTGGTTGGAACAGTGCAATTAGTTGTTAAAGTTTATACAATATCATGGTTGTGTTTTTTTCTTGTTTATAATTGTAAATGTTATTGCTAACTTTCTTTCTATAGGTTAACTGTATTCGTAAATAAACTTTGTTTGAGAAAAGCTCACTTTTCTCAAGGTCATTTGAATCATATCTGGAATAGAATATCTTATGCTTACTCTAACCAAATTCAAAGTGCTAAACTTATGGCCTAGGCTGGCTTCATAAAATACCTTGGGAGTTTCTGACCTGGATTATAATATACTGAAGTAAAATCTGCTGCAATTTAAGTTAAGGTTCCTTACCAAAACCAGAAGTCTGAGAAATCCTGAATTGATGAGGCAGTTCTGTATGGAATGCACCAATATGAAAAGCAGGAATCGACTCCAGGGCTGTGACACCACATGACAAACTAAACAAACAGCACATTGTTTAAAGTACTCAGAGTGGCTCTACTACAAAGTATACATGACATTATACATGACACTAGCATTGAACATAGTTCAGTCAGATACTAGGCTGGTTTCTCTACTCTGTGGTGGCTGGACCTCTGTACGAACTCCCCTTTTATTACACTGCGTGTTGGTAAACATTATTCACTAACTCTTTGTTGAAGACCTAAATTCCAACTAATGTGCTGCACTATTATCAGGTCCCAAATTTCTGAGCGGTTCATAGAATCATAGAATTCCTACAGTACAGAAGGAGGCTATTTGGCCCATCAGGTCTGCACCAACACTCCAATACAGCATCATACCTGGACCCTATATCTGCAACTCCACGTATTTATCCTGCTAATATCCCAAACCTACATATCTTGGGACACTAAGGGGCAATTTAGTATGGCCAATCCCCCTTACCAGCACATCTTTGAAGCATGGGAGGAAACTGGAGCACTTGGAGGAAACCCACACAGACATGGGGAGAATGTCGAAACTCCACACTCACTCAACGCCGGAATTGAATCCTGGTCCCTGCCGTTATGAGGCAGCCGTGCTAACCCCTGCGCCACCGTGCTGTCATAGAATTACCATTATGTCAGCAATCAGAGGTGGAAATAATTTCTTCAGGTGTTCCGGCCCAAAATTAGTTCCCCTGAAACCTCTTGCACTTTTTGACCTTCCTGTGATCGGTCTGCTAATTCCTGAGTGAGCTCATTGCAATATGTGGTGATACCAAGATCTGCACAGATCCCCAAAAGTGAGAAGTTTTAAAACCTGAAGAGTGTGGAGAAATTGATTAGCAAGTTTAGCTTTGCAGTTTGGAACAACGAGTGTTTTTAAAAATTCTTCCCCAAAAAAGCCTTGCGCTTGCGGGAAACAAGCAAGAAATTCTGACACCCTCGCCGAGAGAGATAAGATTCCCCATCAGCATTCTCTTTTTTGTGGAGAGGGAGGGAAAAGGAACAGCAGAGGACGTAGGACAATGTGGGAGCATCCTATCAAATGTAACACTCAAAATAATTCACAGGCAACACTTGTCCTATGGAAATCTTGCTGAGAAAGAAAAGCCTTAAAGTGCCTTTTAACAGCAATGATTTAGATCTATAATAGTGTCATTAACATAAAATATCCCGAGATGCCTCAAGAATATTTTAAAACACAATATGAGACTGAGCTACTTAAGGAGATAGTAAATCAAACAGAAAGGTAGGTTTTAATGAGCGTCTTAAAGGAAGAAAGTGAGATAAAGAGATAGGAAGTTGTGGGATGGGTATTTCAGAGCTTAGAATAGACAACTCGAGGTGCAATTATAAAGTCAGGGATGTTCAAGAGGCCAGAATTAGAGGAGATCAGGTAACTTGAAGGATTGTGGCATTGGAGGAATGTACAGAAATAGAGAAGAAAGACGGCATTGAGGGATTTGAAAAGAATAATGAAAATTATAAAATCAATACATTGTTTGAGTGGGAGCCAATGTCAGTCAGTGAACACAGCAATGATGAATGAACAGGAATGAATTAAGACATAGGCAGCAGAGATTTGGATAATCTCAAGTTTACAGAGAATAGAATGTGGGAGATCAGCCAGAAATGCATTTGAATAGCCAATGCGGAAGCAATGAAGATATAAATAAGCGTATCAGCAGTAGATGAGTGGAGAGGGTGCAGGTGGATGATGTTATGGAGGTGGAAATAGGCGATCTTAGCAATGGTGCTAACGAGAGCCTGGAAGCTCATTTTTGGATCAAATGTGATGGAATTTTATGGCCTCACTTGGACAAGATCGTAAATCCCGCCTGAGGCCAACGGAGATTCCCATTCTGGAAACCTCATGCACCCCGACTGGGTAGGGTTTCAATCTAAGTTCGTAAACAGACTTTTTTTAATTCATTCGTGGGGCATGGGGCGTAGCTGGCTGGCCAGCATCTATTGCCCATCCCTAATTGCCCTTGGAGGGCAGTCGAGAGTCACCCACATTGCTGTGGCTCTGGAATCACATGTAGGCCAGACCAGGTAAGGATGGCAGATTTCTTTCCCAAAAGGACATTAGTGAACCAGATGCGTTTTTCTGACAATTGACAATGTTTTCATGGTCATCAGTAGATTCTTGATTCCACATTTTTTTAAAACCCATCTTACCCATTTAACCATCCAAATGCTTTTTAAAAGACAAAAACATACCTGCCTCTAGACTGCCTCTGGCAACTTGTTGCAGACACTCACCCTCTGGACCCTTTTGTTTCCCTCCCCTCTCACCTTAAACCTATGACCTCTAGTATTAGACTCCCCTATCTTTGGGAAAAGGTATTGACTACCTAGCTGATCTATGCCCCTCACTATTTTATACACCTCTAAGATCACCCCTAAGCCTCCTATGCTTCAGGGCAAAGAGTCCCAGTCTATCCAGCCTCTCCATATAACTAATATGACATTATAGCTTCTGCTACAGAACAGACGTCAAGCCACCCTGATCAATGCCTATGCCCCCACAATGAACAACGCAGACGAGATGAAAAACAAGTTCTACGAAGAACTAGACGCCCTACTATCAGCAGTGAGCAGTACCCGCAAGCTGATCTTGCTTGGCGATTTCAATGCAAGAGTAGGGTGTGACTCTGCAATCTGACAGAATCATTGGGAGCTATGGAGTGGGCAGGTGTAACAGTAACTGCCTACTCTTAATGAAGACCTGTGCAGCACACAGCTTCCTCATCACCAACACAACCTTCCGTCTGCCTACCTGTAACAAGACCTCCTGGATGCACCGCTGCTCTAAGCATTGGCATCTTTTCGACTATTTCATTGTCAGGAGAAAAGACAGGCAGGATGTCAGACTGACCAAGGCCATGTGTGGTGCTGACTGCTGGACAGACCACAGGCTCACTGTCTCCAAAACGAGGCTCTGCATCAGACCCAAGAGGCGACCACAAGGAAGCAAGGTTATGGAAAGAATCAATGTGGCTAAGCTAAAGAACCCCAACATAGCTTCAGCTCTGGCCAAAGACTTAGGAATCATGCTTGCTGACCTACACCTTGCAGGCAATGCTGAGGACGACTGGGAACACTTCAGGGATGCTATCCATTTATCTGCACTGAAGATGCTCGGGCCCTCTACTCGCAAGCAGCATGACTGGTTCGATGAGAATGATGAGGAGATACAGACTCTATTGTTGAAAAGCACCATCTTCATTAGGCCGGTCAGAACGACCCACCATCAGCTGCCAAGAAAAGTGCTTTTACCAGTGCTTGCAGGACAATCCAGAATAAACTGCATAAAATGCAAGATGCCTGGCTGAGCGCCAAGGCAAATGAAATACAGGAATATGCTGACAGAAATGACTTGAAATGGTTCTATGAAGCTCTCAACATTCTCTACGGACCTCACTCTCTCTGGAGTTCCCCCCTCCTGAGTACAGATGGTACAACTCTCATTACAGAGAGGGCTCAGATCCTGCAAAGATGGGCTGAACACTTTGAAGCCATCCTCAACTAACCATCATCTATTAACGATGAGGCAATAGACAGGATTCCCCATGTCGTTATCAACAGCGTCATGGATGACCCACTGGTAGTAACCAAAGTCACGGAAGCTGTCAGCCAGCTATCCAGTGGCAAAGCTTCAGAGGCAGATGCCATACCCGCAGAGATCTACAAAGCTGCTGGTCCTGTACTTATCAAAAAGCTGATCGAGTTGTTCCACTGCTTTTGGAAGCAAGGATCCATTCCTCAGGACCTTAAAGATGCTTCCATTGTACCCTTCTACAAGAGGAAGGGCAATTGGCAAGTATGCGACAACTACTGAGAAATCTCGCTGTTCTCCATCACAGGAAAAACTCTTGCAAGAGTCCTGCTAAATCGTCTGGTCACTCATCTAGAGCTGGGCCTGCTTCCAGAGTTGCAGTGTGCCTTCCACAAAGGTCGTGGGATTATTGATGTGCTTTTTGCTGCGTGCCTACTTCAGGAAAAGTGTCAGGGGCTGGAGGATGAATTGCAGGCAAAGGAGGCCCAAGCTTTACCACTTGCAGGAATAGAGGAATAAGGCAACTGGAGGCAGGAATTTGCTGCACTTCACTCAGAAGTGAGAGCACAGACCCCGGCACTTCTGCCCGCGAGTGTCGTTTGAACAGATGTTGGACACTGTGAGAACTGAAGCCATTGGCTGCACACAGTGTCCAACAATTGTTCAAATGATACTCAACCATGCTGGTTGAGCGCTCTGCAATGGCATCTAAGTTAGGGACACATGTCAATGGCAGCAGAAAGTAGCATCTGGGACTGAGCCATGCTCTGCAGCCTCTCGGCCATGACATGTGTGACTGGGCCACATTCTCAAGGGTTGTTGCTGTAGTCTGCTGTGTTGCCTCCAAGTGGGGAGGATCTCCAAGAAGATCATGCATATTAGCCTTCTTATAATAAATGCTGGCCAGCCAGTGATGCCCACGTTTCACGAATAAATCAAAAGGAAAGTAAAATCCATCTATTTTCCTGGTTGCTGACACATCTGATGCATATTTCCAAGTCTTTCTGTTTTTTTTTCACATTTTAGCTTTCAGTTTTTCTTTATATTTAATAATTACGTGTGGCTTGGTCTTTAACGTGCAAGTATTCCATCAGTGCTTCAAGACAACCAGTTGCAGCATAAACGAGCAAGTCATCTCCCTGCAAGTAAAGTTACGGCATTTTAAATAAGCTGCAAAATGCACCCATCCACCCATTAGTGTAACTAAAGATTACGTTTCAGTTGTTGCATCTTCCAGACAAGGTTGGGATTTTAATTATGTTGATAGAGCCGACACCATTTCACCCCTCCATTCTCCCGGCTGCCTGACCACAGTTTCTGGAAGCCTGAAATATTATAGAGTTCAGGCTTCGTTAGCTTAATCTAAATGAGCTACAAGGTCCACGACCGAGCCAAACCAAAGGCAATAAATCAATGGGAGGGAGGAGAAGCCAGTAAGAATGTTCCTGCAGTTCCTGCCCCCCACCCTTCCAAGAAATGCCTATGCCTTTTCTGTATAGTCCAGCAGCTGGTTAGACTGCTCACCACTTGATACAAATGGGCGTAGAGCACTGTACAGACTACTGAGAACCAATATGGTGGGCAAGAACATATATACATTCCCTGGCTGTAATGTGCAGGTCGTTGCACTGGATCAGGTTTATAAGATGCACCCTTCATCCAAAACTAATTACTTCCAAACTGATTTTATTCCTTCAAGGGCAGTGGGCTTCATTGAATAGGCTAGCATTTATTAACCATCCTTAATTGCCCTTGAGAAAGTGGTGGTGAGCCGCCTTCTTCAGCTGCTAAAGTCCCTGTGATGTAGCTACACCCACAGTGCTGGCTGGAAGGAAGATCCAAGATTTTGACCCAGCAAAAGTGAAGGAATGCTGATAAATTTCTAAATCAGGATGTGAGTGACTTAGAAGACTTCCAGGTGGGTGCTGTTCCCACATATTTGTTGCCCTTCTAAATGTCATTGGTTTGGAACGTGTTGCCAAGGAGCTTTGTTGAGTTCTTGCAGTGCATCCTGTAGATGGTACACACACTGCTGCTGAGCGTCGGTACTGGAGGGAGTGAATGTTTGTACACACAAAGATAACAAAGATGATACACAGTACTTATGACCAAATCCTTACCTGAACTAGGAAGTTCTGCAAATGGAAGAAGAGTAATAAGACCTGCTGATAAGAAAGTGGATAGAGTGCGACATCTCGATCTTGTAGTGGGTGATTCCTGGTATTAGGGTTGCTTATGTCCAGGAGTGGCGATATGAACTCGTGTCTCAGGGCAGTCTGCAAAAACTGAAGAACGCACACTGGGGGAAAAGTCAAAGTGTCTTTGTTTATAATCTCAGGAAAGATCTTTTATCAGGTTATTAGACTGGCACAACACAAAGGAGGGCAATTGATTCATGATGCATTAACAATCTCTTTCCAATTAGTCCCACTCCCCAGCTCTTACTCTATAGCCCTGTAAATGCTTCCTTTTCAAATATATACCATTTCCTTTCTCAAGTTATCATTGAAACTTCTTTTACCACATTTCCAGCTAATGCATTCCAGATCACAACATGCTGCATAATTTTTTTCCCCCCACTCTAGCCATCTTTTGCCAATTATTTTAAATCTTTGGTCTCTTGTTACCATCCTGCGGCCCCAGGAAAAGATTTCTCCTTATTTACTCTTTCAAAACTGAAGATTTCATAGCATGTCGAATGATCTCTTCTTAACCAAAGAAAACAATTCCACTTTTTCTAGTCCCTTCACACACTTCTCAAGTTTTTCATGCTTGGCCCTACCCTGATAAATATCTTGGGCATTCCCTCTAAAGCTTTGACATCCTTTTTAGATGTGGCACCGAAAATTTGTAACAATACTTCAGCTGGGTTGGCCTAACAAGTGTTGGGTAAAAGTTTAGCCTAACCTCCTTGCTGTGGTGCCCTACTGCCTCTATTTACAAAGCCTGGATTCCGCATGCATTTTCAGCAACCTCATCAACTTGTGTTGCCATCATCACTTGTGCGCATGTAACTCTAGGGTCGGAATTTTACTGTCCTGCCCACCATGGGAATCGGATTGGGCGAGGGCGGACAGCGGGAAGGTCTGCTGACCTTGGACTGGATTTTATAGTTTCGGGATGAGCAAGGCTGTAAAATCCCACCCTAGGTCTCTCTTACTGCACTTCTTCTAAGACTGTACCTTTTCTGTGTTTAAATTTGACAAGAAACTAATATCTGCTGCATAAAAACACTAAGACGATTACACCCATGGCACTTTTCTCGTCGACATCCCTCTCTAGGTGTAAAATAGACAACACTGGATTTTAATTGTAACTTAAGACCATTATTTCCTATGTTATTCAAAGCAAAAAGAAATGAGATAAAATATCAGTGAGCTAATGTCACAATGGATTCCTACATGCTATTATTTAATAACATTGTGAAATGCCAATACGTTTATGTTTCCCTTATGTCATTTTCATTCAGGAGTAAGGCTGTGAACAGTGGACAACATCAAAGCCAAATCCAATTCTGCCCACACCCATCATCCACACACATTCTTGCCAATACAAACCAATGGGTTTCTTAGCCCAGGGATGCTAAAGCTAATCCTGATTAACCTAATACCAACGTGGACTGAGTTTTCACTGAGTGGGGATGATGTTAAAACTGGTGGATAGGTGCCAAATCCAGGATCACTGATCCCATTCCCATGCTGTCTGCTTTTTGGGGAATGCCCTTCAAGGTTGTGGGCAGGTTACAGTCAGAAGTTTGCATCCAGCATCCCTGACCTGGCCAGTTCCATTGCAGAGATACACATGTCGTACTCCTCTGCAATTCTCAATAGAGTTGAACCTTGGTAATTTGATTCAAAGACCCTTACAGGAGACATGAAATATTATGCAAGAGGGGACTTTTAAAAAGATTTCCCTCATACCCACAATGCCCCAGCTCTGCCTCCCACCAAAACCCCTTGGCTTCTCATAATCGCAATGCCAAGCTATAAACCCTCTACCCATCCCAGATGGCCTCGTCTTACTCCCATGGTAAGCTATGCCTACCTACTCATCATCCATGGCCCCTCATAGCCCCTATCCAAACTATGCACTTCCATGTCCACTGAACGAGAAATCCATTCCGCTGATAAAACAGTGGAGTCCCAGAGGGCCACAGCTGAGGGACTCAATGGGATTCTCAAAGTTCTGCAACCCATGGCTGAGAGGCTTGAGAGCTTGCATGAGACCCGGGGGACAGTGTTGAGACATAGCAGGCAATGGCAGTAGCCCCTGAGAACGTGGCCCAGTCACACAGGGCCACGGCTAGGAGGCTGCAAAGCATGGCCCAATCTCAGAGAGCATTTGCTGCTGCCATTGACAGGTGGCCATCGCAGAGGGCTCAATCACCATAGGTAGAATGCAGGTGGTCCTCCAGAACTGGCAGCGCCAGGTGATGCTGGAGCTTCTGGAGCTCAATGCTGAAGCACTGCCGTCCCATGGAGTCACCCAGGCACCTACAGGAAGAGGAAGGGCTTGAGCCCACGCTGGGATCTTCCAGCCAGGAGGCCAGGGCTGTGGCTACACTATCTCACTCCTCCCTTTCTGACACTGAAGCATGTCAGGGGCAGCAGGATGAAGAGGGTGTTATGGATACATCCTAGACAGCAGGAAGCTGGTCAGGGCCTTAAGGTCAAGGCCCTCCAGAGGACGCCTGCCAAGGGAATCACTGGCCACAGACTGTGCGGTAGGCAGCTGGCCCCCTCCACCTCTGATGTACATTCTGGGGAGACACGAAGATGTAGGTGGTAAGCCATGTAAGGTCAGGAAGTTTAGTTGCACTAGGATGGCACGGGTGAAGGGCAGCACAAGAAAGATAGGTTTTTAAACACCTTAACGTTTTCTGTTCACACATTTTTATGTTACAATTTCATTTTTGGAAACTTTTATTGTAATCAATAAATGGTTTTTCACTACCCACTGTGACTAATTTGTCTCAGAATTGCCTCAAAAAGGAATACTGTTACCCTGACTGTTGACAGAGGGACCCTTTATGTTGATGTCAGTTGGGGAGCCTTAATGCTGTGGCACTGAGAAAGGGAACTACTGTGTGCAGTTTTGGTCGCCACACTTGCGCAAGGATATTTTGGCCTTGGAGGGAGTGCAGAGGAGGTTCACTAGGCTGAGACCGGAGATGAGGGGGTTAGACTATGAAGAGAGACTAAATAGACTGGGTCTGTACTCGTTAGAGTTTAGAAGGATGAGGGGGGATCTTATAGAGACGTACAAGATAATGAAAGGGATGGACAGGGTCGAGGTAGAGAGATTCTTCCCACTCAGAAAGGACAGTAGGACTAGAGGGCACAGCCTCAAGATAAAGGGGGAGCAGTTTAGAACAGAGTTGAGGAGGAACTTCTTCACTCAAAGGGTGGTGAATCTCTGGAATTCACGTTGAAGTGGAGGAGACTACCTCGCTAAATATATTTAAGACACGGGTAGATAGGTTTTTGACAGACAAGGGAATTAAGGGTTATGGGGAAAAAGCAGGAAAATGGAACTGAGCCACTTCAGATCAGCCATGATTTTACTGAATGGCGGGGCAGGCTCGAAGGGCTAGATGGCCTACTCCTGCTCCTATTTCTTATGTTCTTATGAAGCCATTGGTTCCCCAGAACCCACAAGCGATTCCTTTCCCTCCCCCACCACACCCACCCTGGGGCCCCTATGGAGGTTCACTGATCCCTTACCCACTACACAGACAGGTGCCAGCGTGCATGTGGAGCTCAGGTAGGAGTCAGACTAGTTTGCACTAGGGCATCACCATAATGGTGCTTAGTGAGTCATCATCACCCTCCTGCACAGCCCACCCAGGCCCACCACTCTGGAGTTACAGTGTTGAGGAGAATGTAGGACGTTGGTATAAATGGAACCCACGTGCACAGACACAGGCCCTAGTTAGCGAAGCACCTGTTGATCAGGGCTGCCCTTGCATGCCTGATTCTTGCTGCCATGTCTCCAGCGCCTGGTTGTTGCTTGACATTGTCCTCCTTCTCTACCTCCTCCTCCTGCTGGCTGGCCTTCTCCCATACGACATCCGGCTGGTTGGACCACACATCCTCCTCCTCCTCCACCAAAAGGTCTCCTCTCTGCTGCGTCAGGTTGTGAAGGGCACAGCACAGCACTACAATGCAGGAAGAAATCAGGGGGCTGTATTGTAGGGCACCAGCGTGGTCCAGGCACTAAACCACATTTTCAGAAGCCCTGTGCATTCTACACTATAGAATGGATGGCACTGTGGACCTCATTATACTGGGTCTCCGCCTCAGCCAAAGGCCTTCATGTTGGCATCAAAAGCCATGTTCGAAGCAGATACCCCATGCCACTCACGAGCCATCTCTGCAACCTGGGCTCCTCCTCAAAGGCCTCTGGGATGTCTGAGCTTCTCAGAATAAAACTGTCATGCACACTGCCGGGGTGTCTGGCGCAGATATGCACGATGTTTATCTTGTGGTCACAAGCCAACTGAACATTTAGGGAGTGGAACCTTGTTCTATTGATGAATCTTTGTAGATTCTGAAGCAGAGCCTTGAGGACAGCTTGGGTGCAGTCGATGGCCCCCTGCATATTAGGCATCACCACAATGGCCACGAGTCCTCCAGCCCGGGCTTCCTGCTGGGCCAGGTGCAAGTCAAATTTGATACGCTGGCCAGCCCAGACATACCTGATGTCCTTGACAGCTGACTGTGAAATGCCATAATCATCTCTGCTTGAGGTCTGGAAGGAGTCCAAAGCATAAAAGTTCAGAGCAGCCATCAATTTGGCAGCCACCAAAATTGGGTGCACCGCCCCTCCCCACCAGGTGCCAGATACTGCAACATATAGCACAGGTGTTGCACTGTCTCCTTTCAGAGCCAGGGCTGTCGGCGGCACACAGTGACCAACATTTGTTCAAATGACACTCATGTGCGGAACTGTTAGAGTTCCGCTCCCTCCTTCTGCTGCATTCCCCACCGCGAGCAAATGGCAGCCACTTCCTGCCTCTGGTGACCATCTCCCTCTACTCCACGTAAGCCTGGGCCTCATTTGCCCCCAATTCATCCCCCTGCTCCTCCTTCTCAGCTCCAGCAGCAACCAAAAGAACAGCAAGATCAATCGGTTGCATTGCAAAAGCCATCTCGTCACTTTGAAGGGGGGCAATGATTTGGAGAAGGGGAGAAACACAATGGGGTGTTAAGGAACACTGCTTGCTCCTAGCCCAGCAACACACACTGCCCATTCCACCAACCTACATGACCTCCAGCAACACAGCTTCCCCATAGCCCACCTACACACCCCCTACCAACACAGTCCTCCCATTCTTCGCCCACTAACCCACACACTCAGAACTCATCCAGTAGTGAGCATACTGACAGGACTGCTGCTATAAAGTCCTGAGGCTGCAGTACTCTCATTTCAAAGGGCTTTAGGCACATCTTTCAGCTGGAAGAGTGCTGAGTGCACTACGACCCAGCAGCATCCCCAAGACTAGAGGTCAGTACTGAGACCTGAGTCCATGCTGCAAATCAGACATCAACCGCCCAACTTTCCAAACACTCGCAGAGCCCTCCCAACCCAAAACGGAACATGGCCACCACAAAAGGACCCACCGTGAGCAGCATGGAACCACCCGATGGTAGGCACTTACCTCCTCATTGATGTTTGATTTTTATCAAGCATGTCCGTTCCAGGCCGATTCCGGATTGGGCGAATGTGGTGGTAAAGGCAGACCTTTATTGGTAAAGTGGGGCATGCAGCTCATTATGTGGATTGAAATGCATACAAAAATATTTAAATGGTTGTCACATCCGTTTTGGGCACGTTCCCGATCACGGCCATTTTTGGGCCTTGGTAAAGTGCGAACCGACGCAGAAGCGGGCACAGATCACATTACTTGCCTCGCGTCTGACTACCAAATTTTCACAGCTGAAAACGGGCACAATGCAATGGTAAAATAGCTTCCATGATCTTCTGACAGCTGGTTCCTGCGTGTGCAGCAAATAGCTGTGCGAGCAGAAGGTGAAAGCAAATGGAAGTGATATTCAGATAGGAGTAGTGGGAGGAATGAAACATTATCCCATGAGGAGGTCAGAGCACAGCTGAATAACAAGAACACAATGAAAAACGGAGCATGTACCATTTTCATTGGTAATAATTTGAAGAATCATTAAAACATGGAACTGAAATGAGGGAAAATGAGATTAATCTCCAGAACATTGCTAGGAGCGAACCCAGGAGAAAACCATAATTAAATACTGGAGGAGCAACTGGCTAACCATGGAAAATAGGCATAGTTACTGTAATAAGTTTGTCCCCATTTCATGCAGAGCAGGCAGCATGGTAAATTTGTACTGCCTGCAGCTTTACATGATTGCAATGTGCAGCAACACTACTCAAGTTAGTGTCACCATTGGGGCGTGAAAAAAAATCTTCGTCAGCTGGACTACTTTGTAAAGTCATTTATTTTATGCTTTTCAAAATGGACAATTACTGAGTTGGTCACTTGCTGGCTTCCAGAAATTCCTCAGCAATTGAAAAGTTGGCAAAGGCAAACACCTCAAATGTCCGGAATGTAAAACTCCTTGCATATCACTATTATTCCAGCCAAGCCAACAATAGCTCAGCAGTCAAGCTGCTCCAGCCAGCTTCAAACAAGCACATTAACCCCCAATAATGATGATAATGGCATCAGTATTGACTGTTTTAAAACAATGGTTTCAACAGGAGGGCCTCCTTTAACAACCCAAAACCAGTATCACATGACCAAGATGTGAGCTGGCTGATTTTTGGGAACTTATTGTTAGTTACTGTTCAGCCTCTAACAAGAACAGAACTCCAGGCAACAGCCTGTGCTGACTAACATCAAGAGGTGGCAGCAGAAAGAACTCTGGCCACTCTCATTAAAACTGCCAACTGCTGGAATATTGGAACTCATGCCTCTAGACTAACTCACTCCACATGCCTTCTCCCATCATAGAAGTCTCACTTTGGAAAGACACAGGTGGCACAGTGGCAAGCATTGCTGCCTCACAGCGCCAGGAACCCAGATTTGATTCCCGGTTAGGTCACTGTGCAGTTTGCACATTCTCCCTGTGTCTGCGGGTTTCCTCCCACAGTCCGAAAGATGTGCTAGTCAGGTGGATTGGTCATGCTAAATTCTTCCTCCTTGTACCTGAATAGGCGCTGGAGTGTGGAGACTAGGGGATTTTCACAGTAAACTTCATTGCAGTGTTAATGTAAGTCTACTTGTGACACTAATAAATAAACTTTAAAATTTAAAACAGATCATCCTCCAATAAGTCAACTTCCTTCAGAAGAATCCTTTCCCTTTGACTCCTGATTCTGGGCTCTGGACACATGTAAAACCTTTACTTATATTTTGTTGTGGCTGTGCCCTGAATCCTCTTATCTCCCATTCACTGTGTGCGTGGTAGGGATGGACATTGCGAAACTCCTCTTGTGCAGGTGTGTGTGTAAAAATAAATCAACCCTTTATATTTTACCAGAAAATGCTGGAAAGTCTCAGCAGGTCTGACAGCATCTGTGGAGAGAATAGAGCCAACAATTCAAGTTGAAACTGACCTGCTGAGATTTTCCAGCATTTTCTGTTTTTGTTACAGATTCCAGCATTCACAGTATTTTGCCTTTTTATCTCATCTTGAATTGGTTATGCAAGTTATTCAAAGACTCCAAATTTAAGGATGGGTGAGGATAGAAAGAGGGGTGGTTTGAAACCATATGATGAAACCACCAGGATCATGCTCCATCAGAGTTGACAACTGTAATAATGATGTAACAGAAAGAGGAAGAACCCACCTTGCAGCACTGAATTGTCCTTTCTGATGCTGATGCAGTGGAAGAGCTTCTTCAAATTCAAACCAACAGTCCTGTGAACCTGTAAAATTTATTCACAACACTTTAAATTACAATAAAAGCAAAATTGCAGATGCTGGAAACCTGAAATAGTATAAATTATAATATTCATCAAAGCACAGAAAACAAAGGAATGATTTCTTGGGGAAAACACCAATGAAAAAAACAAGTAGGTCTTTCAAAATATAGTGAGAATCACACCAGTGTTTCTTAGACATGTTCCTAGGCTTGCTTTCAAACAGGTACTGTGCTTGAAATTACAAGGTATAATGCTACTGCAGTGCAGGTTTGATGCATAATCCCACAAATTCAGAACATAAGCAGAAGCAAGACTTTTATTTATCTTCCAGCGGACAATCTTGTTACATTTTTCATTCCATGAAATGAGACATATGTAGACAGCCAGTGCTTTGAAAACAAACACAGAAACACGATGCAAGAATTGCTTGACACAAGCCCAGGCGCTCTGGGTGGGAGAGCAGGAAGTTGTGCCATTTTGAGTATTAGAGAGGTAACATTAAAAAAGTTACATTCCTTACACAGTACAAAATTTAGTGGTGTAACAAAATGGGAAATACGAGCCTTCAAGAGGCGCAGACAAGAAATAGGGGCTTCTGACCTCTTCAGTGTGGATGAGAATGCCTTCAGCAATGACTAAAGGGATGGGCAATAAACAGTGGCAAAATCAGCAGTGCCCACATCCCTAAAGCGATTTTAAAAGATCAGAGCATGCCTGCACATGTCCTGCCCACATATCCTTGCAATGCCCTACCCAGCAGAGGGTGCCGCTTGGGACTTGCTTGGTTGGGGGGGGGCAGGGGGAGCTAGGGGAGGTACTCAATCCACTTTCTGGAATCATACTTAGCACATGGGAATGAGTTGTAGATTAATCATCAGCTCCAGGACATTACTGCAGGAATTCCTCAGGGAATGACCTAGGCCCAACTGTCTTTAGCTGTTTCGTCAATGGCCTTCCTTACATCATAAGGTTAGAAGCGGGGATGTTTGCTAATTATCGCACAATGTTCAGCACCACTAGCACTGTACTGAAGTAGTCCATATTTAGAATGACCTTTGCAATGTTCAGACTTGGGCTGACAAGTGGCAAATAACATCTGCAGCCCACAAGTACCAGGCACCATCGAAATTGGTTATACCTGTGGCGGTGCTAATAACCATCTTTCTCCTAAGGTGAATAATGGATTTTGATCAGAAGTCATAAAAGCTGACTGTTACCCTGAAACTGACTCACCCAATGGGCATTACCCATGACCTAAACTCATCTGACCTTTGAAAAGTTTTATGCTACTTTCCTGAATTTCCAAGTCAGTCTACATAGGAGACAGATTCAAGGTTAGGGCCAGGAGATTTAGAGGTGATTTGAAGAAAATCTTTTTTACTCAGAAGTGATGGCAATCTGGAACTCACTTCTTGAAAGGATGGTAGAGGCATGAACACTCAACATTTAATAAGCATTTAGATGATCACTTGAAACACCGTAGCATTCGAGGCTACAGACCAGGTGCTGGAAAAGATTTAGAATAGATAAATGCTTGACGGCCAGCACAGACACAAAGGGCTGAAAGGTCTCTTCTTGTGCTGTAAAATTCTATAACTCTATGTTGTTAAACATCCAGGCTGTCAACACCAATGCAGGACACAGGCTGACAACAAAGCCTACCTCAAGTCTAAACCACCTCGAACCTTGGTTCCATGGTAAAAAACCTACCACAGCATATATAGTGGAAAATATCCTGTGATGATACTGTGCCCTTAAGAAATGTTTCTTGAATATGTTTCATTGCAGGATGTTTCTAGCAGGTCCTGGAATCTTATTGCCACCACCTTGTTGTCTGTAAGCAGTGTCCTTTATTGTTGCAGAGGCAGCATAATTGATATATCTGGACTAATGCAGTGTTCTGTGGTTTTACTGGTTCCTTAGAATTGCGGATTAGAGCTTGATTAAGATTGATTGACAGGGCATGTCATGTATCTAGGGACAGTTATGCTTCACAGAAAAGTCCAGCTTTTAGTTTTTTCAGTTGTTGCCAGGAGCTGGTAGAAGAAATAGTATCTTTCTGTCTCACTTGCTTCAGAGATTTTCTGAAAGTTCCAAGACTGGGTAGTCTTGGAGATTTAATCCAATATTCAAAGGACCATTACACCCAGTGTTGCAAAGCTGAAGATCTAGCATCACATGAAGATATTTGCTTTTTATGCTAAGTCTGAAGAATGGTTTATGTCTGTGGGATGGTGTTAACTTGGAACAGCAGAGAAAATTAACTGTTAGGAGTTATTTTCCTAGCTGTTAGGAGTTATGTTAATTATATCTGTTATATTTTAACTGTGTTCTTAAATGAACTTTGCTTGGTAAAAGCTTCCTAGTGGGTCACTTGAATCATACATGGAGTGAAACACCTTATGTTCACCAGTGCAAAAATCAAAGGTAAAACTTAGGGTCAGGGCTAACTTCACAAAACACCTTGCAGTTTCTTGCTTGGGTCTTAGAACTCTGCAAACACACCTCATCTTGCTGTATCTTCACCAACTTGAAAGGAATTCTGCAACTCATGCTTTTAGGTAGATGAAGCTGCTTGAACTTAAACTCCTCCATGAAGAAATCCTCACTGGAATCTGACATTCATTGAATATATCTTTAATTTAAAAAAAAAATTCCTAGTTATAAATCTTTTTTCTTTCCTATATCCTTCTTGCACGTTTGCGTATGTATGCAGTTATGACAATCATCCTCTGTATCTGAATGTACGAATGAACAATACTTCTGATTGAACTTGAAAGAGTTTTCTGAGAGTCATTTTTAATTTGACTTCATGAACAGTGGGTTTGGGGAAACACACAACGGACTATTTCAAAAATTAAAACACCTCTGCTTATGGGCAGATGGTGAGAAAAATAAAGGAATTTAGTTTATCTCCGTCTCTTGTCCTTAAGAGGAACTGATTCAGTGCAGTTTCTTTTCCTTTAGAAGAGGGACAAACTTGAGGCTAGCTGCAACGCATGGCTCCTTGTTGTGTGTGCAGCCAGCTAGCAACGCCAGATTTGCTGGTTGCAGGCAGAAATCATGGAAATGAGGTAGCGTAAAGTTTGCCAGCTATCTGTCTCAATGTGAGTGGGTGTGGCAGACTGAGAAATCTACAAGTCAAAACATCTGAAGCATGAGCAACATAACTATCTGACTGCTGTCTGTGCAGCTCATAATATATCATGCAAATGGCAAGTCTCAGGAGTCATCGACAAAGCGACAGATGCTTCAGCATAAAATGTGAGATTATCTGGAAGTTTCTAGAGGTAGTACTCTCCCATGCACAAATGATGAATGAATCCATTCATAGCAATATTAGTGACATTTCTTGGGTACATGGGCCTTCTCAACCAAGAGAGTGGTGACCTGCTGGTGATTCACATGGAGCTGAATAGATGCAGAGGGTGTGTGCAGACCTCCATAACACAGCCTGATTAATGAGCTTCCACACAAGAGGCCTTTTATCTTTGTTGCTATATTTTAAGCAATCATTGCAATATTGTAACTGAAATACTGGTTTATTGGCCGAGTTGAAAATTTGAGGATATGGACAAGTTGGGGAATATGGACACAGTAGGGTGGCACAGTGGGTTGGCACTGCTGCCTCACAGCGCCAGGGACCCAGGTTCGATTCCCGGCTTCGGTCTCTGTCTGTGTGGAGTCTGCATGTTCTCCCATGTCTCCACAGGTTTCCTCCCACAGTCCGCAAGATGTGCTGGTGAGATGCACTGGCCATGCTAAATTCTCCCTCAGCGTATCCGAGTGTGGCGACTAGAGGATTTTTCACAATAACTTCATTGCAGTGTTAGTGCAAGCATACTTGTGAGACTAATAAATAAACTTTTAAACTTTAAAATCTTGAATAAGGAGGATAGAGCAATCAAACGGAAGGAAGCAGGCTTTAAGAAAGCAAATGCACAGGGTGGATTACCCAAATTGGAAGCTAGGTATTGAAGGCAAACATCTAAAATATGTAAAAATTGGTTCACGTAGACTTACCTGTAAGGTTGCTTACCTAAAAGAAAATAAACCTGAATGCAAATGTTTTGAGATATCCTTTAGAAACTTGTTCCTCCAAAGACCAGAATCTGTGTCTACACTGTTGCAGGTAACTCTCAACATAGACTTCCATTCTTTGGACAGGATTTTCCAGTCACCTCAAACTGGAAAATCTCATCCAAGGTCACTGGACCTTTGTATGGTCTGCTCCCCGCCTGCTACAATTCCCATAGCAGGCTGGACACGAACCTTCCCCGCGCCCCCCCCACCACCACCATATGTTTAATCAGCAGTTTCAAAGTTAAATGTTAACATAAAGCCTGATTAAAAGTTTGAACAGCAGGAAGTAGTACAAACATTTAAAAAATACATGTGTAAAATTCGAATATATTTTATTAGTTAATCATTATATTTTAAAGTAAGGTCTAGACTTCTTTGAGAAACCTTTAATGAATCTCTATCACTAACCTCTGATTTATAGTTGGTCTGGTTTTGGATTAGAGAGCCTATTAATAGCCAGACAGAGCTAACCAGGTCATCAGAGGCAGGTTCAGGAGATTGGTGTGACCAACTCAGCTGTAAAACCTTCTCTAGTAACTCCATTAGAGAGGAATTAGACAGTAACATCGACACAACTGCATAATTAAAAGAGTACATTTTAAGTGTTTACATGATATGTATATTTGCATATCCATATGTCATTTCTTCAAAAAATTACTGAAAATGAATATTCAAATACAATTGGCAGCTTATTACTTTTGAAAAAAAGCCCAATAACTCTTAGACATGGATTCACAGCCTTTGAAGTGTTGTTGGCAGAATCCTATTGCAACTGAATGGTTAGATAATCTTTACACTTGAGAATGTCCTACAGATCTGTGAGACAGTCTGAATCAAACCCAGTAGAAAGCTAAAGAATCAAAGGATTGAAAATGGACAGTGATGTATTCGCTATTTGCCAAGTTTCATAAAAACTAAGAAAATTACAGCACAGGAACAGGCCCTTCCCCTTCCAAGCCTGCACCGACCATGCTGCCCGAATAAACTAAAAGCCCTTACCCTTCCCGGGACCGTATCCCTCTATTCCCATTCTATTCATGTACTTGTCAAGATGCCCCTTAAGACTATTGTATCTGCTTCCACCAATCCCCTGGCAGCATGTTTCAGGCACCCACCATACTCTGTGTAAAAAGCCTGCCTCATAGGTTTAAAAATCTCCTTTAAATCTTGCCCCTCGCACCTTAAACCTGTGCCCCCTTGTAATTGGCTCTTCCACCCTGGGTAAAAGCTTCTGACTATCCACTCTGTCCATGCGCCTCATAATCTTGTAGATTTCTATCAGGTCGCCTCTCAATCTCCATCGTTCCAGTGAGAACGAACCAAGTTTCTCCAACCTCTCCTCATAGCTAATGCCCTCCATACCAGGCAACATTCTGGTAAATCTCTCTTGTACCCTCTTCAAAGCCTCCAAATCTTTCTGATAGTGTTCAATTCTGGTTGCCACACTATATTCCAAGTGTGGTCTAACTAAGGTTCTATAAAGCTGCAACATGACTTGCCAATTTTTAAACTCAATGCTCCAGCCGGACAAGGCAAGAAAGCTGTATGCCTTCTTGACTACCTTCTCCACCTGCATTGCCACTTTCAGTGACCTGCATACCTGTACACCCAGATCCCTCTGCCTATCAATACTCTTAAGGGTTCTGCCATTTATTGTATATTTTCTATTTGTATTAGACCTACCAAAATGCATTATCTCACATTTGTCTGGATTAAACTCCTTCTGTAAAGTCTCTGCCCAAGTCTCCAACCGATCTATATCCTATAGTGACCTGATCTTAACTTGAGGATCTTTCATTGTTTCCATGCAACTGAAACAGTAACTAAAAATGTATAAAGCTCAAGATTAATTAATTACCCCTGCTTTTGTTGTGGCTCAAAGTCTGTTTCAAACTGCAGTAGAAGAAATTAAAAGCGGGTTGGAGGATATCTGTGTTCATGGTTTTGCATTTTCCAGCCAAGTTACTCACTTTCAAAACACAGAAACATTCATTTTTTAATTCAGCAATTTTACTCTTTAACAAGCATTATTATAATGTGTGAATGTTATACAAATACTGAACTAACTGAAGGATAAAGATATCAGCGTGTTAGAATTTATTCACTATTTTGAAGTCATATTATTGTCTGATTCAGGAGATTGAAAATGGCTAACACCATGATATCAGCAGAAATGTAATAATGCACTGTAAGATTTAATTTGCACCATATGACATTACAACTTATGATTATTTACTCTCTGAACCGCAGCAATTGTTGTTATGTGAGAAAGCATATCAATTCTCCTACATAAGTAACATCCCCTGCCCCCCTAAACAACATTAATGACCATCAAGTTGGACCCACACATCTTCAGACACCAGGGGCAATTTAGCATGGCCAATCCACCTAACTCCCAGATCTTCAGACTGTGGGAGGAAACAAGAGCACCCAGAGGAAACCCACTCAGGCACAGGACGTTTCGACTCCATGCAGACAGTCACCCATGGCTGAAATTGAACCAGGTCCCTGGCACTGTGAGGCAGCAGAGCTAACCACTATGCCGCTATGCCATTCGCATGATGGTTAAAAGGCTGTCTTGATCAGGATTCCCAAATTATTATTCTTTTTCAACAAATGTTATTGAGCAGGGAAGATAACCAGCCAAAAAGTGTTGTGCTGAGAGCTCTGCTGAAGGCTTAATAAAAGCCATAGGAGTGACCAAGACAAAGGTGATTGATCCTGCTGTCTCCTGCAGCTTTTATTAAGACTTCCAACAAAACTTACGTCACATTAGTAAGAACACAAAAAATAGAAGCATGCATCATACAGCCCCTTGAGCTTGCTCAACTCATACAATATGATCATGGCTTCAACCTCACTTTCCCACCTGCTTTGGAAACAAGTTCTTTGTAGGAAGGGTGTGAGCGTGGGGCCTTTTGAGGTTGGATAAACTGAAAGAATAGGATTCCTGATTGTCATAGGTAGATGCATCTGCAACAGGCAGATTGGTGAGAATTAGATTAACAAGTTGAGTAAGGAGTAGTGAGAATTTCCTTCATGTTGTTTTATTCAATACTTGCCACAGATTCATTGTGCCAGCTGTGAGCCAGTTCAGAGTTCAATGCTGGGTTCTGTCTGGTTTTGTTCTTATTGCTTTTGTAGTGGCTCTGGCTTTGAAGTTATATATAGACCAGACTGATTAATGACAGCAGATTTTATTCCCTAACGGGTAAACCAGATGCATTTCTATCACAATCCTGCAGTTTCATGGGGGGCTGGGGTCAGGTTAGCTCAGTGGCTGGATGGCTGGTTCTTGATGCAGAGTGATGCTAACAGTGGGACTCATGAAATAACCTGGCTGAGGTTATTTATGAATGTCCTGCCATCCCAACCCTGCCCCTCACCCCAGATGTGGCAATCCTTGGGTTAAATAACCACCAGCCAGCTCTCCTCCTCAAGGGGGAGAGCAGCTATTGGTCATCCATGCGATTTTACCTTACTTTCATGGTCACCATTGCTGATATTAGGGGTTGCATTTCCAAGGTGCTGGGGAGACTCTGCGTACTTTTTCAAATGACAAACGAGACCTGGATGCAGACTTGCCCCTGCCCCCATTTCCAACAGGTCTAATTCTTACTAGTAAGGGGAATATTGCAGGTTAACAGCGTACCAGAATTCTGCTGGGCTATTTGAACTTAGTGTCGAGGTCAAACTGAATCTCAGAATTGTTACAGCGTAGAAGGACATTCAGCCTATTGAGAGAAATTCACCTAGTGCCATTCTCTTGCCTTCTCTGTTTCGCTGCACATCTTTTCCTTTTCAGGTAATAGTTTAATTCCCTTTTGAATGTGAACCTGTCTCCACCACAAGTTCAGGCAGTGCATTCCAGGCCTTAACAACCTGGTGTGTGAATAAGTCTTTTGTCATACAGCAGATCCCATTTTGACTGTTGTAAGGCACTTAACCTGCAGTGTGGGACTCATGAATTTACAGGGTAAATACAACATTCTTGAACTGCAAATCTGTATGACTGTCAAGTGTCCTGCTCTTTAAATATTAAAAAGGTTGAATGCTTTGAATGGCACCTCATTTGGTGCAGGACACTGAGTGTGCTATTTTGAGAGAGTTCTTTGTTGACATGTCCCAAGGGCTATGATTGTGTCATTAATGAATATTTGGTGGAGTTTCAACAGTTACAATTAACTCAGCAGGAAAGTTCTGAGTTCATGGTTTGATTGACAGCTTAAAGATGTCATTAAAGGATTAGCTGTCTTTGATGCGGGATTCATATTTAAGTCAGTTTGTTTTTATGAGATTAACCATTTCAAGGCATTTTAAAAAGAGCATAGCCTTCAAAAGATTTTTCTTTCACTATTAAATGTGCAGGAATGGGGACTGTAAGGTAAATACGTGTGTTCACCAGAGTTCAGGGTAAGAACATTCCTTTTAGAGTGAAAAGCAAGGCTGGTAGAAGTGGGGAACCCTGGATGATTTGGGATGTTGAGGTCCTGGTCAAGAAAAAAGATGTGGAGATGCCAGCGTTGGACTGGGCTAAACACAGTAAGAAGTCTCACAACACCAGTTTAAAATCCAACAGATTTATGTGGTAGCAAAAACCACTAGCTTTCAGAGCGTTGCCCTTCATCAGGTGAGTGGGAGTTCTGTTCACAAACAGGACATATAAAGACACAAGCTCAATTTACAAAATGATGGTTGGAATGTGAGTCTTTATTGGTAATCAAGTCTTAAAGGTATAGACAATGTGAGTGGACAGAGCATAATAGCTGGGATCAATTGGATTCCTTGAAGGGTATAGGAGTGGGTGTAGGAGTAAAGAGAGAAATCAGGAGGGCAGAAAGTGTACATGAGATTGCTTGGCAGATAAAGCAAAGGAGAATCCAAAGAGCTTCTGCGAATACATAACAGGCAAAAGAGTGACCAGGGAGAGAGTAGGGCCTTTTAAGGATGAACAAGGCCATCTATGTGTGGATCCACAAGAGATGGGTGAGATCCTAAACAAATATTTCTCATCAGTATTTACTGTTGAGAAAGGCATGGATGTTAAGGAACTTGGGGAAATAAACAGTGATGCCTTGAGGACTATATGTATTATAGAGAAGGTAGTGTTGAAAATCTTAAAGCTTCCGGGTCGGCATTAAGATAGATAAATCCCTGGGACCTGATGAGATGTACTGCAGGACATTATGAGAGGCTAGGGAGGAAATTACAGGTCCCCTAGCAGAGATATTTGGATCATTGATAGCCACAGATGAGATGCCTACAGATTGGAGGGTGGCAAATATTGTGTGTTTAAAAAGGGCTGCAGGGAAAAGCCTGGGAACTACAGGCTGGTGAGCCTAACATGTGTAGCGGGTAAGCTGTTTGAAGGTATTCTGAGAGACAGGATCTACAAGCATTTAAAGTGCAAAGGATTGGTTAGGGATAGTCAGCATTGCTTTGTGAATGGAAAATCATGGCTCACAAATTTGATTGAGTTTTTTGAAGGTGTAACCAAGAAGGTGGATGGGGGCACTGCAGTTGATATTGTCACATGGACTTTGGCAAGGTCTTTGACAAGATATCACATGGTAGGTTGTTATATAAGGTTAAATCTCACGGGATCCAGGGTGAGTTAGCCAATTGGATATAAAATTAGCTTGATGACATAGACAGAGTGTGGTTGTTTTTCAAACTGGAGGCCTGTGACCAGAGATCAGTGCTAGGTCCACTGTTATTTGTCATTTATATTAGTGATTTGGATGAGAATATAGGAGGCATGGTTAATAAGTTTGCAGATGACAGCAAGATTGGTAGCATAGTGGACAGTCAAGATTATCTAGGATTGCAACAGAGCCTTGATCAATTGGGCTAGTGGGCTGCTGAATGGCAGATGGAGTTTAATTTAGATAAATGCGAGGTGATGCATTTTGGTACATCAAACCAGGACAAGGCTCACTCATTTAATGGTTATAGAACAAAAATCTAAGGTTACAGGTTCATAGCTCCATGAAAGCGGAGTCACAGGCGGATAGAGTAATGAAGGCAGCATTCGGCATTCTTGGTTTCACTGGTCAGAACATTGAATATAGGAGTTGAGACGTCTCGTTGAAGCTGTACAGGACATTAGTAAGGTCACACTTGGAATACTGTGTGCTGTTCTGGTCATCCTATTACAGAAAGGATATTATTAAACTAGAAAGAGGCAGAAACGATTTACTAGGATGCTACTGGGATTTGATGGCTTGAGTTATAAGGAGATGCTGGATAGATTGGGGCAATTTTTTCTGGCGTGTAGGAGACTAAGAGGTGATCTTATAGAGGTCTATAAAATAATGAGAGGCATAGGTAAGATAAATAGTCAACATCTTTTCCCAAAGATAGGGGATTCTAAAATTAGAGGGCATAGGTTCACAGTGAGAGGGGAGAGATATAAAAGAATCCAGAGGGGTAATTTTTTTCACTCAGAAGTTGGTGAGTGTCTGAGACAAGCTGCTAGAGACAGTAGCGGTGGGTATAATTTTGTCTTTTTAAAAGCATTTAGACAGTCACATGGGTAAGATGAGTATAGAGGGAAATGGGCCAAATGTGGGCAATTGGGACCAGCTTAGTGGTTAAAAAAAAGTGGCATGAACAAGTTCGGCTGAAAGGCCTGTTTCTATGCCGTATATCTCTAAGACTCTATTAGACTGTTCAAAGCTTATTTTTTCCTTCTCCACATAGCTCCTGAGGTCTTCCTATGGTGGCACAGAGTGAGCGGTTATGGAATTTTCATGGGGTCTATGAGAAAGCATGGGGTCAGATGAGGGTATGAGTTGGCATGGGGAAGAGGATGGGGGCTTGAAATGGCATTGAGTTGGCATGGAGGGTATGAGGAGGGTGAGGGGTGTGAGGAGTGAGGGCTAGAGGGCTTAACAGCTTGTAAATCAACAGGTGCAAAATATGTGGAACCGAGGCCAGCCTCTAGCTAGTCACCTTCACATTCACCCACCCCCATGGCTGCCTATGCTCTGCTTTTGGGGTTGATGAGTCTGACTATACCCTACCCCCGAGAGTGGAAATTGCTTATGCTACGTGCCTCAGCAAATGTTAACGTGAGCCCAGGGTTTTATTCCAGATTTGTTTGATGAGCTGAATTTCAAATCTCCAGCTGCCATGATGATTTCTGAACTCATGATCTGTGGATTATTCATCCAGCCCTTTGGATTACTAGTCCAGTAACAACATTTTACCCATAGTACAGAGTGCATCAGAGCTCATGAACGGCCACAAAGCGCAATTTTGAGAAGTCAGGTTAACAGCAAGGCTCGTACAGCCTTAGAAAGAAGGAGGCCTGACTGAGTTTTCGATCACAAATTGGAGAAACCTACAAAAATTGACAATGTAACCTTAATAATAATTGTACCATGGTACAGGAGCTTGAAATCAATACTGCACATTTCCTCACGGTCTCCAATCTTTATCTGTACAAGTGAAAGAAGATCCAATACTAAAGATAAATTCTTGTTTCCTGATTAACAAAGAAAAAAAATTGTGTGTCAAGAGTGGTCATTCTCAATCAATATTGCAATAATTTTAAATAAAGGATACTGTTATAATCTCAGCTGCAGTTAATTTGGGATAAGGCTCGATAAATCCTAACTTTTTTTTAAGAAACTGGAAGAAAGTTACTGAACAAATTCACAGGAGGTTGCTGATAAACTTTTAACACAGCGAATAAAATATTTATTAAAACAAGAAAAGTAAATTATATTTACACCAGACAAAAAGGTTGGAAAGATCACAATATGAGCACAAAAAGACAATTGCAAATTCTTTCTATTCTTTTACCTCAGCAATAACTTTACAGACTCTCAAACTAGTGAAGAATTACCACTAGCTTCACACAAAAAGACTTCTCGCTTAGGACTGACACAGCTGCAAATGGTTTTCTTCCCGTGCATTCCTGAGCATTCACTTGCTGCTATGCATCCAACTCATATAGAACATATAGAACATAGAACATAGAACATTACAGCGCAGAACAGGCCCTTCGGCCCACGATGTTGCGCCGACCAGTTACAAAAACAATGACCCACTAGCCTATACCAATCCCTTTTCGTCCATAAACCTATCCAGAGATCTCTTAAACGCCCCCAAACTAGACGCATCTACAACTGCAGCAGGCAGGGCATTCCAATCCCTCACCACCCGCTGGGTAAAGAACCTACCCCTGACATCCGTCCTGTAGCTACCCCCCCTTAATTTAAAGTCATGCCCCCTCGTGCTAGCTTTCTCCATCCGAGGAAAAAGGCTATCACTATCCACCCTATCTAAACCCCTAATCATCTTATATGTTTCAATAAGATCCCCTCTTAGCCGCCTTCTTCCCAACGAAAACAACCCTAGATCCCTCAGTCTCTCCTCATAGGACCTCCCCACCATACCAGGCAACATCCTAGTAAACCTCCTCTGCACCCTCTCCAACGCCTCCACATCCTTCTTGTAATGCGGGGACCAGAACTGCACACAGTACTCCAAGTGCGGCCGCACTAGAGTAGTGTACAGTTGCAACATTACACTGCGACTCCTAAATTCAATCCCCCTACCAATAAACGCCAAGACACCGTACGCCTTCTTGACAACCTTATCTACTTGATTCCCAACTTTCAGGGATCTATGTACACACACACCTAGATCCCTCTGTTCATCCACACTATTCAAAGTCCTCCCGTTAGCCCTATACTCGACACATCTGTTGCTCCTACCAAAGTGAATTACCTCACACTTCTCCGCATTAAATTCCATCCGCCACCTCTCGGCCCAGCTCTGCAACCTATCTAAGTCTCCCTGCAGACTATGACACCCTTCCTCACAATCTACCACACCTCCAACTTTGGTGTCATCAGCAAATTTACTAATCCACCCAACTATACCCTCATCCAGATCATTAATAAAAATTACAAACAACAGTGGCCCCAAAACAGATCCCTGAGGCACACCACTCGTAACTGCACTCCATGATGAATATTTACCATCCACCACCACCCTCTGTCTCCTATCTGATAGCCAATTCCTGATCCAACTTCCTAGATTACCCACAATCCCATACATCTGCATTTTCTGCAGAAGCCTACCATGGTGAACCTTATCGAACGCCTTACTAAAATCCATGTATACCACGTATACTGAGGCACTTGAAAACACCACTCTTTAAACTTGCTGTTTCCTCAACTGCAAAAAGAAATACATTCCCGAAGCTCAAGTCTTTGAACTTCCGCCGAACTGAGTCCCAAAACTGATTATTCAGTCATGTTACCATGCCAGCTGATGTTACTACTGAACAAGTCCTATCCCAGAGTGGAACTTGGTTTGATAGACCACAACTTTTCTTTTTTTAAAGGTAGAGGGCAGTTATTGCTCAGATTCACAGGCATCTGCTGACTTATAACAGAAGTCTGAAACATTTGTTAAACAAGAAAAATGATTTATATTATGCTGGACAAGAAAGGTTGGAAAAATTTCAATACATATATCAGAAAATTTTTCAAACTCACAATTCCTTTTATCTCAGTAACTGTTAGACACAAAAAACCAAGTAAGATTTATCACTGTTTAAAACTCAAGTTAACCCAAGCAAGAAACCTGGGCGTTGTGGATTTTCTTCCAGCAGACTTCTAGGCTTTTACGAGATGCTTTCTTCAGTTGGGATTTCTCTGCTCTTCTTTTTTTCATAACTTAACTGGGATTTAAGAACATAAGAAATAGGAGCAGGAGTAGGCCATCTAGCCCTTCGAGCCTGCCCCGCCATTCAATAAGATCATGGCTGATCTGTCGTGGCTCAGTTCCACTTCCCGCCCTCTCCCCATAACCCTTAATCCCCTCACTTACCAAAAACCCATCAACCCGCGTCTTAAAAATATTTAGCGAGGCAGCCTCCACCACCTCAACGGGCAGAGAATTCCAGAGATTCACCACCCTTTGAGTGAAGAAGTTCCTCCTCAACTCCGTTCTAAACTGCCCCCCTTTTATCTTGAGGCTGTGCCCCCTAGTCCTACTGTCCTTTCTGAGCGGGAAGAGTCTCTCCACCTCTATCCTATCCATCCCATTCATCATCTTATATGTCTCAATGAGATCTCCCCTCATTCTTCTAAACTCTAACGAGTACAAGCCTAGTTTATTCAGCCTCTCCTCATAGCTCAACCCCCTCAACTCCGGCATCAGCCTAGTAAACCTCCTCTGCACTCCCTCCGAGGCCAAAATATCCTTGCGTAAGTGCGGAGACCAAAACTGCACACAGTACTCCAGCTGCGGCCTCACCAGTGCCCTATACAGCTGCAGCAAGACCTTCCTACTTTTATATTCAATCCCCCACACGATGAAGGCCAGCATCCCATTAGCCTTCCTGACCACCTGCTGCACCTGCAGGCTGGGTTTTTGCGACTCATGCACAAGGACCCCGAGGTCCCTCTGCACCGTCGCCTGCTGCAGTTTTTCACCACGTAAGTAATAGTCCTTCCTACCATTATTCCTACCAAAGTGAACCACCTTACACTTGCCAACATTAAATTCCATTTGCCAGTTCCTGGCCCATTCGCCCAGCCTATCTAGATCCTTCTGCAGACTCTCCACACCCTCCGCACAATTTGCCGTTCCACCAATCTTGGTGTCATCAGCAAATTTTGACACCATACACTCGGTTCCCTCCTCCAGATCATCTATATAAATGGTAAATAGCTGAGGCCCCAGCACCGACCCCTAGGGCACTCCACTAGTCACCAACCGCCAATCCGAATAGCACCCATTGACCCCCACTCTCTGCCTCCTATTTGACAGCCAATCCTCTATCCACGCTAACACCCTACCCCCAACTCCATGCCCCCTTACCTTCTGCAATAACCTCTTGCGGTACCTTGTCAAACGCCTTCTGAAAATCAAGAAACACCACATCCACTGGCTGTCCTCTATCCACCGCCCTAGACACATCCTCATAGAACTCCAATAAATTTGTCAGACACGACTTCCCCTTAACGAAACCATGCAGCGTCTGCTCTATCAAGCAATTCCCCTCAAGATGCCTTGCTATTTCCTCCTTGATGACGGATTCTAACATTTTACCTACAACAGACGTTAAACTAACCGGCCTATAATTCCCTGCCTTTTGCCTGCCACCCTTCTTAAACAACGGCGTAACATTAGCCGCTTTCCAATCTTCCAGCACTTCCCCGGAATCCAGCGACGTTTGGAAAATAACCACCAAGACATCCACTATCACCTCCGCCATTTCTTTCAGAACCCTTGGACGCATTCCATCCGGTCCTGGGGACTTGTCCACAATCAGTCCCTCCAGTCTGTCGAGCACCGCCTCTCTAGTAACAATAATGTCATTGAGACCCCCCTGTCCTACCATCTTTCCATCGCTAACACCCAGCAAATTATTCACGTCCTCCTCCGTGAAGACCGAAACAAAAAAGTTATTTGTTGCTGTTCCTTGTCTTTGACCCTTAAGTGGGACTCTTCTATGGAATTTGAGGGGATTTTCACAGTAATTTCATTGCAGTATTAATGTAAGCCTACTTGTGACACTACTATGTTATATTAAGGGGAGGCAATTGCCTAGTGGTATTATTGCTAGACTATTAATCCAGAAACTCAGTCATGTTCAGGGGACCCGGGTTTGAATCCTGCCACATCAGATGGTGGAATTTGAATTCAATAAAAAACATCTGGAATTTCTTCCCCAAATTTCCACAAGCTCTTGAGCTTCCTCTCTTGCTGGGTTACTGTCATCAGTAGCTTTGGCTAACGTTTCCTCTCTGGTCAGAGCTAACTCAGTTTCAGGAATACTAGACTCAGTCGCTTCCTCAGGCTCCTCTTGCAACAGTTGTGGTTTGGAAATAGCTTCCATGTTTTGACGTGGAGCGGCCACCAGCTGATTTCTGTGTCTCCTCCTGACTCATTCACCCTGTGTCTGCACAGTGTATGACAATGGCCCTTCTGCACCACCACTGTTGCCGGAACCCATTACCCCACCCACCACCCGGCCATATAGTTCCTTCCTTCCTGAACTTCTTTGATTTTCCCTCTCTTTAAGCCATCTGCCCTTCTTGGTTCTTTGTTATCACTTCTCACATCTCCTCTGGCCACATGAGATCAAAATCTGCAGCCAAACATCAATGACGCCTTGGAACGCTGGGTCATTGCATGAGGTGTGTTGCGGTATATGCTTAAAAATTGATTCACTTGCTTTCCAAGGGAACCAGCCCCTTGGGAGACATTAAGTGCCTGTCTTAAGGTCTGGACAAAACTTTCGGCCTTTTGTCGCAGGGAGGTATGGAGCCAACTTCACCTGTCGGACTCCTTGGTGGTTGAGGTAGTCCTCAAATTCCTTCGCCACAAACTGTGGCTCATTGTCACACTATTTTATCAGTGCTTCCAAATTGAGCAAACAAACTGTCAAGTTGCTCTATAGTCACCTCTGAGGCTGACTTTATAACTGCTACTCTTGGCCATCGAGTGAGCATCAAAGTGAAAGTTTATTTATTAGTCGCGTGTAGTCTTACGTTAACACTGCAATGAAGATACTGTTAAAATCCCCTAGTCGCCACACTCCGGCACCTGTTTGGGTACACTGAGGGAGAATTTAGCATGGCCAATGCACGTAACCAAGTGTGGGAGAAATCTGGAGCACTGGAGGAAACTCATGCAGACGTGGGGAGAATGTGCAGACTCCACACAGACAGGGACCCAAGCCAGGAATCAAACCTGGATTCCTAGTGCTGTGAGGCAGCAGGACTAACCACTGTGCCACCTGCAACCACCACCAAAACATCTTTCCTTCCACCGGACCTTTGACATCTATATGGATCATTTGCCAGGGAGCTTCAGGCCATCCCCATGGATGGAGGGGTGACAGCGGCGGTGCTTTCCATACTACAGAGCAAGATTCACAAGCACCTGTCTTCTCAATCTGGGAATCAATGCTTGGCTACCAAAAAGAGCTCCTGGCAATCTCTTTCAGCCTCACCACACCTGGATGTTCTTGGTGCACTTGATCTAACAGCTTTCTACATAATGTGGAAAGAATGACCACTCTTATACCCAAAAAGACATCCAACTGTTTGTTACAGACAACTTCCTTAATAGGTAGGGATGCAAATCAGGCTGATTTCTATAGTCTTCCCTCACAAGACTAAATCCATTACTTGACTTGAGATTGGGTTGTTTCTTGTTGTGTTTTGTACCTGGATTGCTGATTCAGGTACTTTATCGTCGAGGTGAAAATACATAATTTTCAAATGCCAATCAGGAACACCCGTTCCTCCAGGAAGAGGCAGCCTTGAAAACGCATCAGTGTTGCCATGCTGTTCAGGTTGTCTGCAGTATGTTGCAGGAATATGCTGACAAAAGTAGTGTCCATTGCTGTAAGTGTGCTGCTGCCATAGATAGTATTCCAGTGTATGCACTAAAGATGGTGGGCCTGTGACTGGTTACAGCACAAAATGCTGGCCAAGTAGGAAATGGGAGGATTTCTTCACTCCAAAAACGATACTTAACTCCTCTCTCTCCACCTGGGCATACTTTTACCCTTTTTTTGTCAAAGATTTTGGCGCAAAGGCGATGGGGCCTTTTTTCTCCATTGAACAATACACGTGACAACACACTGCCAACCCCATAAAGCAAACATCATAGGCTAATTGCAATGTCAACTTTGGGACAAAATGGGATAGCATTTCCACCCTTCGTAAAGCTGGTCTTATCTCCTGGCAAGCCTCTTCAGAGAAAGTGGGTATTGATCTGCAATTGTTGGATTGACAGTTACCTTGAAGTCCCCCCTGATTCACATCACGCCTTCAGACTTCAAGACTGGCCCATTCACTGTTCGTGACTGCTTTCAGCACCTCCATACTCAACAGTCATTCTAATTCAGCCTTCACCTTCGGCCAAGTGGCATATGGCACTAGACGTACCTTCAGACTCATTGGACAAGCCTCTGACTTTAGAACATAGAACACTACAGCACAAACAGGCCCTTCGGCCCACGAGTTGCGCAGATCACATCAACACCTACCAATCTACAGACCTATCTATAACCCCCAATCCCATTAAACCCCACATACTCATCCAGAAGTCTTTTAAAAGACCCCAGCGAGTTCGCCTCCACCACCGATTCCATTCACTCACCACCCTCTGAGTGAAAAACTTACCCCAACATCACTTCTGTACTTTCCTCCCCGCACCTTCAATCTGTGTCCTCTCGTAGCGACCATTTCAACCCGGGGAAATAGCCTCTGAGAATCCACCCTATCTATTCCTCTCAACATTTTATAAACTTCTATCAGGTCGCCTCTCAACCTTCGTCTCTCCAGGGAAAAGAGTCCCAGCTCCCTCAACCTAACTTTATAAGGCATGCTTCCCAGTCCAGGCAACATCCTTGTAAATCTCCTCTGTACCCTCTCAATAGCTTCTACGTCTTTCCTATAGTGAGGCGACCAGAACTGCGCACAGTACTCCAAATGAGGCCTGACAAGGGTCTTATAAAGTTGCAGCATTACCTCCCGATTCCTAAACTCAATCCCTCGATTAATGAAGGCCAGTACACCATACGCCTTCTTGACCACATCCTCCACCTGCGAGGCCGATTTAAGAGTCCTGTGGACCCGGACCCCAAGATCCTTCTGCTCTTCAACACTACTAAGACTCCTGCCCTTGATAGTGTACTCGTTCATCCCGTTGGTTCTGCCAAAATGGACGACTACACATTTATCCGCGTTGAAGTCCATCTGCCACTTCTCTGCCCAGTCCTGCATCCTATTTATGTCCTGCTGCAGCTTTTGCCATCCTTCCAGACCATCCACAACACCACCGACCTTCGTGTCATCAGCGAACTTACTTACCCATTCCCTCCACTTCCTCATCTAGGTCATTTATGAAAATGACAAACAGCAAGGGTCCTAGAACAGATCCCTGGGGCACTCCACTAGAGACTGACGTCCATGCCGAAAAAGACCCATCCACAACCACTCTCTGCCTTCTGCAGGCAAGCCAGTTCTGGATCCACAAGGCCAAAGGCCCTTGAATCCCATGCCCTCTCACCTTCTCAAGAAGTCTTGCATGGGGGACCTTATCAAACGCCTTGATGAAGTCCATGTACACCACGTCCGCTGAATTTTAATTGCGACTCCTTTCATCTCACCCAGGGCCCCTTAAATACATCCTTATAACCCTCCAGGACATCCTGTAAACTTGTTCTCGAATCCGCCAGCCTATTTACCGCGTCCCAGTTTAATTTTAATTTCTGCAGCAAGGGGTGTCCAAACAAGCAGGTAGTTAGCCTTGACACAGAATTGTAGTTCTGCACACTAGTCCCTCAGTTGTACCTTTACCACCACATATCCTCTCAGTGGCATCATTTGTTCCGTACAAGTAGGTAAGGAGATTTCTGAAGGCATCAACCACAGTGTTTTCAGCTTGCATCTACATACTGAGTCTCGCATTAGTGATACCACTGCCCCTGTATCTACTTCCATTTTGATTACCTTCCTTCCACCTTTGGAAGGATCCAGAATATATCAGCTTCTCCACAAATTGATAAAATATTCAAACAAAATTCTGTTAATTTGTGTTCTTCTGCCTCCTCTGCAGATTCATAGATTCCCTTGAAAGCTGATGCGCTTTCAAGGCGCCTCTTCCTGGAGGAATGGGTGTTCCTGATTGGCATTTGAAAATTATATATTTTCACCTAGACAATAAAGTACTTGAATCAGCAATCCAGGTACAAAACACAGCAAGAAACGGCCCAATCTTAATTCAAGTAATGGATTTAGTCTTGTGAGGGAAGACTGTTGAAATCAGCCTGATTTGCATCCCTACCTGTCAAGGGAGTTATTCCACCTGGCTGATGTCATGTAGCTTGTGCTTAGTCTTCAGGCTTGCCTTTTTCTGACTCCCCTTTTCCTCTTTTAATTGTGACCTTCAATTCTGGACATGCGCCACTTGCTTACACCAGTGAGGCTTCATGAGTCCAACACGTGGACTCTGTGTGGCCGGAACTGCCACAGCAGCAACATATTATGATTAACATTCCACTGCGCTTCGGCTATTTTGTGTACTTGGGCATCGACATATAAACGTGCTGCTTCATTTGCAGCTACTTCCATGGAAGTAGCTATCTCAAAAGCGACTTCAAAACCTAGACATTTTTTGTCAGCAGGTTCCAGTTTCCACTGTGCAAAGCGCACAGACCAAATGATCCCACAAGACATCCTGCAGGAAAACACCAAATTTGCAGTGCACAGCTTGTCCCTTTAACACAGCCACAAAATTGCATGATGGATTCACCTTCCAAATTGCATTCTGTTATAAAATCAGGACCGTTCTGTTATCATAAGTGACTTCAGGGCATAATGATTCTTTAGTACTTTGCACAACTCTGCTAGCGGATGTTCTGTGGGTTTCTCAAGGTATTTGAGGCTTATCATTGCAAACGTTTTACTCGCAATATTAAGAAAACTGCTACTTCGAGTTCATCATCTACCTTATTTGTATTTAAATAAGAGTAGAAACGCTCCATGCAGCTGCCACTTCTCCATATCTTTGTTGAAAGGCCCCATTGCTCTGAACTGGCCTGCCATTTTCTGTTTCCGTTGGTGGGAGTTTTCCTTGCCATGTGGTTCTGTAGCCATTTTTTTTGCGTGCTTTTGCCGCTGTTTGCACGCTTTGTCGCTCTCCGATTGTGCTTCCCTACTCTTCCCACCGGCTGCATTCCAAGTCCCCTCATGGCCGCTTCCCTCCGACAATCTCAGTGCTCCCCATAGATAAATCTTTCTCCTATTCCTGGCCTTCAACTGTAGCCCAAGTCCTCTCACGACCACTACCTTTAGCCCCTTTCCCGGCAAGTAGCTCTTTTCTGGTGTTGAATGTGGTCCGAGTCCCCTCGTGCCTGCTTCCCTCCTGAAGGTCTCGATGCTTCTCCTGATGAGTACTTCTTTTGTGGCATTGAATGCAATCTCGAGTCCCCTCACAACCACTTCCCTCACATGTAGCCCCTGTTCTCGAGTCTACCCCAGTACCTTGACGATTCACACAATTTTCGCAATTCAGGACAACGACATCAATTTTCCACCCTCTCTTGAAAATTGGCAGTGATACGCATCCTGTGGGCCACGACTCAGCCTTGTCACCAGTTATTACAGTTCAGGTCTGATATAAAAAGACCACAAGGTAAGTGGAAGTGAACGAACTGGAACTGTTTAGTTAACACACCTGTACTCTAGCACAAGACTGCCTAGACAAGCTCCTCTCAGGATGGAGCTCGAGTCCAGGATCACCTGACCCCTTCCCTTAAAGGGGCATGCTCCCAATATACATAATAAACAAAACCAAAATGAAACTGAAACCATTTTTTACCTTTCTTAACTCAGCATACATATATATAATAAATTTAACTTATGATGAATAATGTGATTGCAGATAATAAGTAGAACATACAAATCAAATTGGAGCTCGTTATGGGGTGTTTTTTGTTGTCTCTTTCAGGCACTAAAAATCCTCTGGATGCCCAGCATGGGTCTTAAGCTGCAAGTGCTAGTTTAGCCATGTCTAGCACAAGCAGCAATTAAAAAGAGTTCAAATCTGCATGAGGAACAGCTGATGGAATCATTTATGGGGCTGACTGCTCTCTAAATTGGCTAGATTTTGCATATTAATTAATCTGCATGGCGTGCAGAGAATTTTCAGCAGTACTTAAGAGTACATCACTTAAACTGTTGAGTGATGCTGGACATTTAAAAAAGGCTTTTGAAACACATCAAGGGACTTTCTAGGACAGACGACTGGATTTTTGAAGTCACGGAGACTCTGCAATCACGGCAGACTAGATTAGATTCTGGGATTTCCACCACCCTGACCTTCGGTAGAGTCACTGAAGGGTATGGGGCTCTGCACTCCTGACCTGGCCACTTTTTTTTTATTCATTCGTGCGACATAGGTGTCACTGGCTGGCCAGCATTTATTGCCTAACACTAGCTGCCCGTAACAAGGTGGTGGTGAGCTGCCTTCTTGAATCTCTGCAGTCCACATGCCGTGGGTTGACTCACAATGCTGTTAGGGCAGGAACGCCAGGAGTTTGATCCAACGACTGCAGAAGAATGGCGATATATTTCCAAGTCAGGATGGTGAGTGGCTTAGAAGGGAACCTCCATGTGGTGGTGTTCCCAAATATCTGCTGTCCTTGTCTTTCTAGATGGAAGTAGTTGTGGGCTTGGGAGATGCTGTCAAAGGATCTTTGGTGAATTGCTGCAGTACAACTTGTAGATCATACACACTGCTGCTACTGAGCATCATTGGAGGGAATGGATGTTGTAGATGCCAATCAAGCGGGCTGCTTTGTCCTGGATGGTGTCAAGCTTCATGAGTGTTGTTGGAGCTGCACACATTCAAGCAAATGAGGAATATTCCATCACAGTCCTGACTTGTGCCTTGAAGATGGTGGACAGGCTTTGGGGAGTCAGGAGAGTTATTTGTCACAGTATTCCTAGCCTCTGACCTGCTTTTGTAGCCACTGTGTTTATGTGGTGAGTCCAGTTGAGTTTCTGGTCAATGGTAATCCCAAGATGTTGACAGTAGGAGATTCAGTGATGGTAACACTATTGAATGTCAAGGGCTGATAGTTAAGAATGTCTCTTTTGGAGATGGTCATTGTCTGGCATTTGTGTGGTGTGAATTTTACTTGCCACTTGTCAGCCCAAGATCTAGATATTGTCCAGGTCTTCCTGCGTTTGAACATAGACTGAGTCAGTGTCTGAGGAGCTGTGAATGGTGTTGAAAGTTGGCGAACATCCCCACTTCTGACCTTATGACAGAGGGAAAGTTATTGATGAAGCAGCTGAAGATTGTTTGGCCTAGGACAGTACCCAGAGATGTCCTGGAGCTAGGACAACTGACCCTCCATTACCATTCATTACGAGGGTAGGCTCTCCTAGTCTCCCATGATTGTCATAGAGCATGGTTACCTTCTCTAGGACTTGTCGTATCATGGTCCCTCAGAAGTGTTGCAAATCATAACCTCATTACGCATGCTTGAATGACAGCCCAGTCCCCCATTAGTTGAAAAAACTGCACACAAGGAAATTATTGCTTGGTTGATAGATTTTTTTAAAAGGCTTAATGTTCATTTGCACAAGATAAAGGTGAAAAGTCCTTATTGTTTCAGTTACTTATACTTTAAAAACTGATTGATACTTTTACAGGGTTGTAGTCTTTTATTAAAAGCTCTGAGTTGCATTTTTCAAGCTTTTCCACGCATGCCATTGTTATGATTCTGTACAGAATGCATATTGGATAAACAGGCATGTACGTGCTATGAGTTGGCTGAAATGGTAAGAGGGATCACTGGGATGGGTGTAGGGCCATAGATTGGCAAAAGTTGGCATGGATGAACGTGATGGGGGTGAGTGCTTGAGCGTACATTATTGAACAAAAGTACTGGGATGAAGTCCCAGAGAACCAAGGTGGGCCATTAGCAGTCTATCTCGATACTCATCATCCCTTGTAGCCAACTCTGAAAGATATCTGGGATGAAAATTGTAGTTTTCAAAACACTTTTTCCTGAACTGACTGCCAGGAAATTACCCAAATTCCACTACCCACCTCTGAATTGAAAATCCAGCCTCAGAGTGGCAAGACATCACCAAAACTATCTGCATATTTGTTGCAAATTTTCTGCTACTCTGCTTTATTGGAGACGTTATAGTAGTTACCAGTGAAAAAGAATGCTGGGTCATGGGCATCTTACACAGGATGCCCCTTGATCTGTAGGTGGAATGGGAAGAGAACAGCATGGGTTCAGACACAGCATCACCAGCTGCTGCTGGAGAGTGTAGGAGGTTAGGGTAGCTTCCTATATTCCCAGAGCATAAAGATCATCCTGCCTCCTGTGGAGCTCCTTTGCCAGTTTCTTGAGTGCTGTGTTCGAAAAACTGTGCACCCTTTCAATTGGTCTTTCAGCCTTCCAAAACCTGATGTTTGATTTGTCAGAAATACTTCTCATGCTCAGTGAAGTGACATACATACTGCACCGAGAAACTGTGTCTAAAAAAGCACTGCAGTTACTTGTTTTAGCACTTCTGGGGATCAAATTATTGTAAATCAGCAATAGAAGCTGAAATTAAGTGCTGAAACCAAACTGTGAAACAGGTGCGCCTTATTAGCACTACATGTATTTAGTGCCTGCTTTCATCCTTCCACTAAAATAACACCTTGCTCTTTTAAATCTCTCCACATTATTAGTGTCTTACAATATACAGTAATTTATTCATTTTCCTATTTTTGGCTATGAAAATTCTCTGTGCAATGGAGAGTATGTTCATTGTTATGACCTGGTCTTGTTGATTCTCAGTAATTAATTACTTTTACATAAACTCGACAGTTTTGCTGAGAGTATAAACTTTAGTTTCAATTCTGATAATGATGGAACAAGTTCGTATTGCTCATATTCTTTTATGCAAACCCTTTGGCTTGCCAGGTGTCAAAAGAAATGAGCAACACTAATCGTGATCACTGGCACAACATGAAAGATTAAACAATTACATACATTAATGAAACAGAATATATTAAAAATATTTTCCCACAAGTATTTTCATATGATGCATCATTCAACACTGGTTAGATAATGTTTTGTTCTTGTAGGTGTAGATTCATAACTTCCTAACTAAACCAGACTCAGTAACTTTCCAGATTATTGGCCTTTCTCAGGTAGCTCCTTATCTTCAAGGCCTTCCTGCCAGTGAATGAATAGAGAGCTTCTCTGCTCACATATTGGGGGATTTTATGGAGCGCGCGAGAGCAGGAAACATGGCGTACACGTTCACCAAAATTGTGACGTCCTGACAATGAGTTGGGATGCAAAGATAAAGTCAATGATGTGTATGCCTCAATCCAACCTGTGGTGGGTTCCTACTTACATGCCGTGAAAACTCAGTAGCATATAACTTTTTAAATAAAGTCCTACATTCAAAATAAAATCAGCAGTGCATGAGAGTCACATCACATCCAGTTCACTTTTGTTTAAAGGTATGTTTGCAAAGTATCTGGCATTGTGCAGTTATGTCCGAGATCAACAGTTTTCATTGCAGACGGTGGAATTTGAATTCAATAAAAAATATCAGGAATTAAGAATCTACTAATAACCATGAAACCATTGTCAATTGTCGGGAAAACCCATCTGGTTCACTAATGTCCTTTAGGGAAGGAAATCTGTTGTTCTTACCTGGTCTGACTTACATGTGGCTCCAGAATGACAGCAAGTTGACTTGCAATTGCCCTCTGAAATGGCCTAGCAAGCCACTCAGTTCATGGGTGACTCAGGACAGGCAATAAATGCTAGACCAGCCAGCAATGCCCATGTCCCATGAATGAATAAAAAATACTAGGGGTTACTCTTCAAGCCCACTGCTTTTGTAGTGCAGCAGATCAAGACAGTCTAGAGGTGACCATTTTGCAGGCTCCTCGCTGGGCATCATAGCCTTCACGCGTCCTGGCAGCTGGATTTTTGGCACCGTCAGCTCTGCACCAAGCTACATAATGTATACAGGCCTTCATTTTAATACAATTTAAATGCCATTCAAGGGCTGGGACTGAAATCTCCGGGCCTGCTAGCCTGTCGTCCCCATGCCCCCCACCCCCAAGCCAGGCTTGTTTCACTCCTGTGCAGTTTGGTTTTGCTCCCTACTTGCGGGCAGCTGGTGCCCCAACCCTGCTGGAGTCATGGTGGTGGGGGGAGCAATCTTGGCTTCCCAGAGGGTTGGGTGCCACGGATGTATCCTGGGCATTGCCACCTGAGCATTGTCACCTTGGCAGAGCCAGTCTGGCCCATGGCACTGCCCAAGAGGCAAAGTGCCAATGCCCAGAGTGCACCTTGGCACTGCCAATCAGGGTCTTTGGCTAGCACCCCAGCTAGCTGGTAATCGGGAGACTGGCAGACAGGGGCCACTGTGCATGCAGCGATCTTGGCACTGACAAATGGGCACGTGCAGTAGCCCACTCAGCGCTATGCTGCCGCCCTCTCCAGAGGGAAAAGGTCCCGCCCACTGATTTTTGGACTGATTCATGAGTGTACTCAGCAGTCCAGAGTGTGGGAGATTCATTTTGAAACTCCTGTTGGAGATTAATTTTGAAACTCCTGTTGAAAAAAGCCAATGTGATTTACTCCAGTTTTTACACAAATTCAACACCAATTTTTTTTTGGACAACCTCCCCCCACTTCTGTCTCAAATAATGGCGATGCATAGGTGAATAAACTGAAACCAACATGAATTATTTATTAGTGAAACTCAAACTTGGGGGAAAAAAAATCACCCGTGCCACTTTGTGCTCTCAATGGGTCTAATAATAATGGAAATGGAGTGAGGTAGAAAAGTTTTGATTGTCTTGCAGAGCCTCCTTGTTTGCATCATAGCTGCACCTGCAGCACTGAAAGCTGACGGTGAGTTTCATCACTGAAAAACATCCCGCACCGTGGAATCTCACGTGTCTCCCAGGAAAACGGGAATATGTAAGAGAGTGGCAGTGGCGCACTTTCTGTTCCATCATTGGGAGGGGCGCACAACTGAGAAAATACCAACTGTAGTCTTAGATGTTGCCTTCTATTAATTTATTCTCAGCTAATCAAAGTTGCCTGAAATAAATGCACCAGAATGTCTAAACTGACCATTGTGCAAAGTTCAGTTCAAAAATTATTCAGTGGTCACTGAATCTTAATTGACTAATGCTTTCTCAATTAACAGGCAAATGATAGAAGCTACTATTACAGTACCATGATATAAAGATGAATCCGTTCCTTACAGAATCTAGACAGTTATTACTGCTTACCTTTGGGGGGCTGTGCATTGTTTTCAATTGTGAACCTTTGTAGTATCTGAAGCAGTAGTGGTCGAAGCATATCAGAGGCCAACATTATATTATCACAATTCCGCAGGAAACATTTCAGTATCACCAGTGCCTTGTAAGCCAATTCCACTTCTCCAACGTGAACCAAATCCTAACAGGCAATCACAATGTAATTAATGTTGACTGAAAACTATGTTGGAACTGGAAAGAATGATATTGAATTATTCAATCCAATGTTTCTTGTAATTTTAATGAAATATTAAAAGCTGAACAATAGTGGAACCTTTGTGGTGAGTGGGGTAAATCTATTATGCTGTGTCATAATTAGAGAAAGGTACAACTTCATTGCAGCATTAATGTAAACCTATTTGTAACTAGTAAATAAACTTCTAACTTTAATTTGTGTTCATTGTAAAATTACTCCCCAATTAGATTATATATCTTAGAGCAAATCAGAGTTTTTATACATATGTACACATGATAAATTGGTATGCCAAAGAAAATAATTGGTGGAATTTAATGTACACCACAGGGGTTCTGTCCACTAGCTGGAAGCCAATGGGATCAAGTCATTTTTTTTTGCAGGAGCCGCAATTTAATTACCAGGCAATCAGGCACACACTTGGACACGTACATTCAAACCCCAAGTAGAGCTCAAATCTTGTCCCCCAGTAGTTGCCGGTCAATTAGAGACTTGTAGCTCCTCAGTACCAGCAGCACCAATGGCGGTGGCTAATCCCTGTACAACACTTGGGCTTATCTTGGGGATCGCCATTGTATGCTCAGACAGATGCGATTGTAAATGAGATGAAGGTTGCAGGGAACAGGTAGTAACAAAGGCAAGGGCTACCTTTTAGCAGAACCATTCCTTCCTACACCAGATCGCTTGGCCTAGCAGGCTTTTCCAGGCAGTTTTCCCATCCTGCTGCTTGCTGAATATCACCGGTGGCGTGATCAATCTCCTAACTGAACCTTAACTGGTAACCTAAGGGTCTCAACAGGTTTCCAGGAAGGCTTTCCTTCACTTTCTGCTCCATGCTTGATCAGAGTGAGTCAGGAAGGCAGCAGGTCCCCAACCTATCCTTCCATTCGATCAAACTCCGAACGAATCCTGGGGACATTAACCTCCAGCCAATACTTGACTGAAAATCTCAAATAAGTTAGACAAGCAGAATTGAGGATGAACAGCATAAAACATGTTAATAAATTTGGGTTTCTGTTGTTTTTCTACATTAAGTTAGAAATTTGTGTTTTGCTAAAATTTAAAATAATCTAACCTAGAAAATTACAATTTCCATTATTAGCAGATAGATAATTTCTGTTCTTAAGAACAAAAGAACTACTAGCAGGAGTAGGCCAACTGGCCCCTTCAGCGTGCTCCACCATTCATTAAGATCATGGCTGATCTTTTTGTGGACTCAGCTCCACTTACCCTTCTACTCACCAAAGCCCTTAATTCCTTTACTGTTCAAAAATTTATCTATCCTTGCCTTAAAAACATTCAATGAGGTAGCCTCAACTGCTTCACTTGGCAGGGATTCCACAATCCTTTGTGTGAAGAAGTTCCTCTTCAAGTCAGTCCTAAATGTGCTTCCCCTCATTTTGAGGCTATGCCACCTAGTTCTAATTTCACCCGCCAGTGGAATTCCTTGTTTCTATCTTATCTATTCCCTTCATAATTTTATATGTTTCTAAAAGATCTCCTCTCATTCTTCTGAATTCCAACGAGTAGAGCCCCAGTCTACTCAGCCTCTCCTCATAAGCAACCCTCTCAACTCCGGAATCAACCTAGTGAATCTCCTCTGCATCCCGTCCAGTGCCAGTACATCCTTTCTCAACTAAGGACACCAAAACTGTACACAGTCCTCCAGGTGTGGCCTCACCAGCACCTTATACAGCTGCAACATAAACTCATTTTTAAACTCCACCCTTCTAGCAATGAAGGACAAAATTCAATTTGCCTTCTTAATTATCTGCAGCACCTGCAAACCAATACCTTATGATTCTTGCACAAGGACTCCCAGATCCCTCTGCACAATAGCATGCTGCAATTTTTTACCATTTAAATAATAGTCCATTTTGCTGTTATTCCTACTAAAATGGATGACTTCACATTTAACAACATTACACTCCATCTACCAGACCCTTGCCCACTCACTTAGACTATCTATATCCCTTTGCAGGCTTTCAGCATCCTCTGCACACTATGCTCTGCCACCCATTTTAGTGTCATCTCTGAATTGTGACACACTACACTTGGTCCCCAACTCCAAATCATCTATGTAAATCATAAACAATTGTGGTCCCAACACTGATCCCTGAGGAAGACCCCTAGTCACTGATCGCCAACCAGAAAAACACCCATTGATATACATGATATTCCTCTGCTTCTAAAATTGACCAGGGACATTCTACACCATAAACTGGAGGTTTTCCTGCTGCAGAGGAGGCAGATGAGGACCTTGCAGGATCTATACAATACTTTTACACAGACTTAGCCTCCCAGCTGGCCAAATTCAACTTCCAGTCCATATTGGATGAGTAGTTGTATAGCAATACCCAAATCAGACTCTGCACTTAAAATCTGGAGGTTTACAACTAGAATTGTCATCTCTCACTCAATGAAATCAATTTTAATTCCTGTCTAATTTTGGATTCACCCATAAACTGGATGGTAACTCACTTATATTTATATATGGATGTCAAGCAACACTAAAAGCTGAGGCACACCAGCTGAAAAAGGGATTCTCCACCAGCAGTTTATTTGAGTAAGTGCTTGTTCTGAAATTGTGGCAAAGTAAAAGATATTTTCAATTTTCATCTGATAAGCAGTAATTATATGGAATATTATTTACCAGCAGAATGAGGAGTATATTAGGATTCCCTTCTATAATATTAATCATGCAACTTGTGTCATTCTGTGAATTAAGAACCAGATTTTCATCCTCAAAGGATCCAATGTCAACATGAGCAAACCAACACTTCAGGACAGAGTGACCAAATCTCTCTGTCAACTCTGGGTAGTGGAAAAAGAACTTCAGCACTAAAAGATGGCAGGTATAAACTGAAGAGAAATTGGATACGCCTCCCAGGAGCTTACAAATAGAGCCCAGTGGCACCTAAAAGACACAGAAATAACATCAGAATTATCTGACAGGAACTTAGGCATACCAAGGAAAGAATCCGAATGAATAAACTTACACATGAATGTCTGTTTATCATGATAAATGGATGTACACAACAAGTAATTTGGCACCAAATTAAGGATGGTTTTGCTTGGTGGGTTCATTCATTAAGACCCACTTTCAAACTTCCCAAATTCATTTTGTACACGTTATAACCACAGCGAGTGCCAATAACATTTCTGGGATTTGCAGAAAATTAATAGCACTGTTAATGGCCCCTTGCATCACTTTGCTGATGATCGAGTAAATCACTGGGGGCGGTAATTGGCCAGGTTGGATTTGTCCTATTTGTGGTGTAAGGGCATGTATAGGCAATTTTCCACATGACTGGGCAGATGCCAGAGTTGTAGCTGTACTAGAACACCTTGGCTACGGGGGCGGCAAATTCTGGAACACAAGTCTTAAGTACTATTGCCTTTGCAGTATCCAGTGCCATCAGCCACTTTGTGATATCACATAGAGTGAATTGAATTGGTTTAAGACTGGTATCTATCATGGTGCAGATCTCCAGAGGAGGCTGAGATGGATCTTCCACTCAGGACTTCTGACTGAAGATTGCAGCAAAGGCTTCAGTCTCATCTTTTGCACCGGTGTGCTGGACTCCCTCATCACCGATGGGAATATTTGTGGAGCCTCCTCCTCCAGAAGTTGTTTAATTGCCCACCACCATTTACTGGATGAAGCAGGACTCGAGCTTGGATCTGATCTGCTATGTGTGAGATTGTTTAGCTCTGTCTATTGCTTGCTACTTAGGTGTTTGGTGCACAAGTAGTCCTGTATTGTAGCTTCACCAGGTTGACACCTCATTTTTAGAAATGCCTGGTGTTGCTCCTGGATGCCTTCCTGCACACATCATTGCACATGCTTGATTCCCCGACTTGGTTATAGTAGTTGTGCTGGCCATGAGGCTACTGATTGTGATTGAATACAATTCTGCTGCTGATGGTCCACATTGCCTCATGGAAACCCAGTCTTGAGTTGTTAGATTTCTTTGAAGTATATCCCATTTAGCATGTAACGCCACACCACACGATATAGGGTATCCTCAACCTAAAGACCGGCTTCGTCTCCACAAGAATGAAGAGGTGGTCACTCCTATCAAAACTGTCACGGACAGATGTGGATAAGATCAAGTATGTTTTCCCCCCTTGTTGGTTCTCTCATCACCTGCCGCAGACCTAGTCTAGCAGCTATGTGCTTTTGGGCTTGACTAGTTCAGTTTGTGGAGGAGTTACTAAGTCACTTGGTGTGGGACAGTGAAGTTCCCCATCCAGAGTACATTCTGCACCATTGCCACCCTCAGTGCTTCTTCCAAGCGGTGTTCAACATAGAACACTACAGCACAAACAGGCCCTTCGGCCCACGAGTTGCGCCGATCACATCAACACCTACCAACCTACAGACCTATCTATAACCCTCAATCTCATTAAACCCCATATACTCATCCAGAAGTCTTTTAAAAGACCCCAGTGAGTTCGTCTCCACCACCACTGACGGCAGCCGATTCCATTCACTCACCACCCTCTGAGTGAAAAACTTACCCCTAACATCACTTCTGAACTTCCCTCCCTGCACCTTAAATCTGTGTCCTCTCGTAGCAACCATTTCAACCCGGGGAAATAGCCTCTGAGAGTCCACCCTATCTATTCCTCTCAACATTTTGTAAACTTCTATCAGGTCGCCTCTCAACCTTCGTCTCTCCAGGGAAAAGAGTCCCAGCTCCCTCAACCTAACTTCATAAGGCATGCCTCCCAGTCCAGGCAACATCCTTGTAAATCTCCTCTGTACCCTCTCAATAGCTTCTACATCTTTCCTATAGTGAGGCGACCAGAACTGCGCACAATACTCTAAATGAGGCCTGACAAGGGTCTTATAAAGTTGCAGCATTACCTCCCGACTCCTAAACTCAATCCCTCGATTAATGAAGGCCAGTACACCATACGCCTTCTTGACCACCTCCTCCACCTGCGAGGCCGATTTAAGAGTCCTGTGGACCCGGACCCCAAGATCCTTCTGCTCTTCAACACTACTCAGACTTCTGCCCTTGATAGTGTACTCGTTCATCCCGTTGGTTCTGCCAAAATGGACCACTACACATTTATCCGCGTTGAAGTCCATCTGCCACTTCTCCGCCCAGTCCTGCATCCTATTTATGTCCTGCTGCAACTTTTGCCATCCTTCCAGACCATCCACAACACCACCGACCTTAGTGTCATCAGCGAACTTACTTACCCATCCCTCCACTTCCTCATCCAGGTCATTTATGAAAATGACAAACAACAAGGGTCCCAGAACAGATCCTTGAGGCACTCCGCTGGTGACTGACCTCCATTCAGAAAAAGCCCCATCCACAACCACTCTCTGCCTTCTGCAGGCAAGCCAGTTCTGAATCCACAAGGCCAAAGGCCCTTGGATCCCATGCCCTCTCACCTTCTCAAGAAGTCTTGCATGGGGGACCTTATCAAATGCCTTGCTGAAGTCCATGTACACTACGTCCACGGCACTTCCTTCGTCAATGTGTTCAGTCACATTATCGAAGAACTCAACTAGGCTTGTAAGGCACGACCTGCCCTTGACAAATCCATGCTGACTATTCCTGATCATGTCAAACCTCTCCAAATGTTCGTAAATCTTGTCCCTCAGAAGCCTCTCCATCAGCTTACCAACCACAGAGGTCAGACTCACCGGTTGGTAATTTCCCAGGCTATCTCTGTTCCCTTTCTTGAAAATAGGAACTACATCCGCAATCCTCCAATCCTCCGGAACCTCTCCCGTCTCCATTGACGACGCAAAGATCATCGCCAGGGGCTCTGCAATCTCTTCCCTCGCCTCCCACAGTATCCTGGGGTACATCCCATCTGGTCCAGGCGACTTATCTACCTTGATAGAATTCAAAAGTTCCAACACATCCTCCTCCTTAATATTCACATACTCAATCTTTTCCATCTGCTGCAAATCCATAACAAAATCTCCCAGATCAGCTTCCACTGTGAATACTGAGGCGAAGTACTCGTTAAGCACCTCTGCCATTTCTTCTGGTTCCACACAAACCTTTCCCCCCTCACCTTTTATAGGTCCTATCCCTTCTCTTCTTATCCTTTTACCTTTCACATATTTATAGAAGGCCTTGGGATTCTCCTTAATCTTACCCGCCAAGGTCTTCTCATGACCCCTTCTGGCTCTCCTAATTTCCCTTTTAAGTTCCTTCCTACAGTCCTTATACTCCTCAAGATCTTTAGCCTCTCCTAATTCCCTGAACCTCTTGTACACCTTCCTTTTCCTCCTGACTAGGTTCAACACAGCCTTCGTGCACCACGGTTCCCGCGACCTACCAAAACCCCCTTGTCTCATCGGAACGTTGTCATTCAGAGCTCCAGACACACATTCCTTGAATATCTGCCACCTTCCTTCGGTACTTTTCCCTAAGAACGCCTCCTTCCAGTTTATTTGTCCAAGTAACTTCCTGACTTCTTCATATCTCCCCTTACCCCAGACAAACACCTTCCTAGCCTGCCTGATCCTATCTCGTTCCAATGCAATTGTGAAGGAGATAGAATTATGGTCACCATTTCCAAGATGCTCTCCTACCGAAAGATCCATCACCTGCCCTGGTTCATTCACCAGTACCAGGTCAAGTACAGCCTCTCCCCTCGTAGGCTTATCCACATACTGTGTCAGGAAACCTTCCTGAACACACCTAACAAACTCCTCCCCATCCAAACCCCTTACCCTAGGGATATTCCAGTCGATGTTTGGGAAATTGAAGTCTCCCATCACGACAACTCTGTTATTAAAACATCTCTCCAGAATCTGTTTCCCTATTTGCACTTCAACTTCCCTGTCACTATTGGGCGGCCTATAGAATACACCCAGCAAAGTTTTCGACCCTTTGCTGTTTGTAACTTCCACCCACAGAGATTCTATAGACAGTCCCTCCACAACATCCTCTTTCTCTGCAGCCATGACACTGTCCCTGTGAGGACTGTCAACAGTGTCCTCACTGTCAACAGTGAGGAGTACTGATTCATTACCACATTCAGGACCCACCTTGGTTCAGCTAATCAGCAGGCAGTTTCCTTGCCCTAGTTTGATCTGTTGCCATGAGACTTCAAAGGGTCCAGGGTTGATATTGAGAATTCTCAGGGGAACTTCCTCCCAACTATAGGCCACTGTGCCGCCTCCACCTCTGCTGCATCTATTCTGCTGGTGAGACAAAGATACCGAGGAACGGTGATGGTGGTGTTTAGAACATTGTCTGTAAGGTACGATTCCAGCAGTATGACCATGTCAGGCTGTTGCTTGGACTCCCATATTCAGCAAATGAAAGTGTATTGTAACTATCAGCCTAAATTACTTTAGAACCTGGGTCCTGGAACTGAAAGGAGAGCATGTGAATCCACATCACTTATCAAATTATAATTTTACTAGAATGAAGGGAATTTTAACCACAACAAAAAACTGGAGAATGTGGTTCCAAACGAGTCTTGAAGATCAGAATCCTGACTCAAACTTGCCTCCAGCCTACCCACTAGGTATCAGAGCCTCAGTGTTATTTTACTTTTTGATTTTAACAACATATGGCTTGGTTGCCTGAGTCTCAGGAAAACTTCCAGCTCTATCCAAGCGAGGGCTCCTGGTCTCTGGAAGTGAGTGCCTTTACATCTATACCTGCATTGTGGTTGTGTGCTGTGTCTTGCACAACCTGGCTCTGCAGAAAGGTGACCTACTGGAAAAGGAGGATGCGGAGGCTGACCAGCTGAACATCATTGGGGAGGAGGATGACAAGCAGGAGAAGGAGAAGGAAGAGAAAGAGGATGCCTTGGAACACCACCCAGATGTTGGAGGGCCGGCAGCTCAAATGAGGCACGCGAGGACGGCTAGGAAGGCCCTGGTCACCAGGCGGTTCAGTCGTGAAGAGCTTGTCTCTGTGGGTTCCACCCCTCCATTCCCCACAAAAATTTCATCCATCTCCTACAACACTGTCACACCATAGTGGTGGGCCTGGGTACGCTGTGTTAGAGAGCTTTATGGCAGGCAAGAGGGTGATGACGACTCACTAAGCACCATGATGATGATGCCTTGGTGCAAACTAGTCTGACTCCTGCCTGAGCTCTGCGTGCACGCTGGCACCTGGGCCCATGTTTGTGTAATGGGTAAGGGATCAGTGAACCCCCATACAGGGTCCTGGGGCAGGTGGAGTGGGGGACGGGAGGGAATTGTTCGTGGGTTCTGGGAAACGAATGGCTCCCTTTTCTCAGTGACACAGCACTGAGGGACCTCCCCAACTGACATCAACATGAAGCATCCCTCCGGCGATCAATGGAAGAGGATTTCTACTTGAGACAAGGTGGGTAGTGAAAAAACATTTAATTGCAATAAAAGGTGTTTAAATAACACCTTCTAACACAAAAACTGTGAACAGAAAATATTAAGGTGCTTAAATATCTTTCCAACTCATGCAGCCCTTCATCTGTGCCATCTCAGTGCAACTACGACTTCTTAACCTTACGTGGCCTACATGACGTCTCAGTGTCTCCCCAGAAGGTACATTGGAGGTGGAGGAGGCCAGCTGTCTACCTCACCCTGTTGCCTGTGATGCACTTCGCAGGTGTCCTCTGGAGGCCCTGGACCTTGAGGTGTCTGTGACATACCCATGACACCCCTCCTCATCCTGCTGCCTGAGATAGCCTGATGTCAGGAAGACGGGAGTCAGGAGGTGTAGCCACAGCCACAGTCTTCTGGCTGGAAGCCCTGACATGGGCTCGAGCCCTTCCTCCTCCCTTGGGCTTCCTGGGTCACTCCATGGGATGATGATGCTTCTTCAGTGAGCTCCAGAAGCTCTGGCATCACCAGGCCCTGCCAGTTCTGGTGACCCATGGTGGTTGAACTCTATGCGATGGCCATCTGAGACAGGGGCCACCTGTGTCCTCTGAGACTGGGCCACACTCTGCAATCCCTCTGCCATAACCGTGACTGGGCCACGTTCTCAAGGGCTGTTGCCGTAGCCCGCTGTGTCTCAGCGCTGTCCTGCTGGGTCCCCTGCGAGCTCTCGAGTCTCAGCCATGGGCTGCAGGATCTCAAACGTCTGTTCAATCCCTCAGCTGTGACTCAGCCACGGCCCTCTGGGACTCAGTTGTGGCCTGTTGTGACTCACACTAACTGGACCCACTGACGTGTCAGTATTTGGAATGGTGAGTTGAGAGATGGAATCTGACACCAAATGGTGCCATCTTCTGAGGTCCCTCCACCCATATTCTCTGAGGACGTATCCGAGCTGTCCTGATCAGGGTGGGCAGGAGTTGCAGCAGACGCCCGTAGACCAGAAGACTCTGGGGTATCCAGTTCTGTCTTTGCGACACAGGACACAAGGTTAAGTGCAAGGGAAGGAGAGGAATCCGGGATGCAAAACAGGTGATTCCCATTTCTCCATTGAACATAGAACAAAGCACTAAGAAAATTACATCACAGGAACAGGTCCTTTGGCCCTCCAAGCCTGCAGCCACCAGGCTGCCCATCTGAATTGTAACTCCCTACCCTTCCGCAGACCATATGCCTCTATTCCCATCCCATTCATGTAGCCATAAAGAAGCCCCTTAAAGGTCACTATTGTATCTGCCTCCGTGATCTCCCCCAGCAGCTAGTTCCAGGCACCCATTACCCTCTCTGTGCAAATGAGCATGCCTCGTACATCTCCTTTAAACCTTGTCCCTCACGCCCAAAACTCATGCCTTGAGAAGCCAAGAGAGTGGAGGATTGACAGGTGCTCACGTCTTGATGGCAGCCTGACCATGCTGTCACTGACAGCCCACATCTCCCCTTCCCTTGACAGCTCCAGTGCCCGCTCCCCAAAGGGGGTGAAGACCTGGAGATCTGGCTCATCACTCCCTGTCTTTGCCTTCTCATGGGTGTTATGGTCAGTTTTCTCCTGTGGAGAAAGAAGGAGTCAGGAAATGACAGCTATTGCAAAGCATCAGGTGGTGGCCCTTAAAGGGCAAGCGCAGTGGGCCTTTGGGGGGGATAGAAAGGAGGTGTTTGGGGGTCAGGAGCTGGAAGCACGTATGGGTGTTGGGGATGGAGGATTTTGGGGAGATTTAGGGAGAGATGCAAGGCGGCGTTCAGCACTCACCCTTGCTGCCCAGAAGGGGATGACCTTTCTTTGCCACTGCTTCCTGTTTTTTGGGGGGGGGGGGGGGGGTGGTGGTGGTGGTGCCCTGGCACTAACCGAGGCATCAACTGCCTCCCTGGCCGTATATTACTCAGAATTCCTAGGTCTGTGCCCTCCTGGGGGGGTGGAGGGAGGGAAAGAGGGTGACCTACCTTGCCTCTGCTGTATCTAATAGCCTCCTGAGGTTGCCCTCAGCTGCAGACAGTTTGGCAGAGCATGCCGGCAAGTTACATGCAGTTTGCTTGTTAGCATTAAGTGGAACGCAAATGAACACTTGCTGATGGGGCAGGGAGGTGGGGGTCATCACTGTCTCAATGATCGAGCACAGTAATAGGTCTCACAACACCTGGTTAAAGTCCAACAGGTTTATTTGGTAGCACAAGCTTTCAGAGCACTGCTCCTTCATCAGGTGAGTCATCCAAAAACTTGAGCTACTAAATAAACCTGTTGGACTTTAACCTGGTGTTATGAGACTTCTTACTGTGCCTACCCTAGTCCAATGCCAGCATCTCCACATCAACGATTGGGGACAGTGGAGAGGGAGGGAGGTATCACACAGCCAGAGTCCAGAGGAGACGGGGACCTTGTGCGGGAGGGTCTGGGGTGTGGGTGAGGGGGTCACTCTGCCTGATATCTGTAGGGTGGATCTCGCTGCCTGAGATCAATGGGGGTGTGCACTGCCACTCTGTTTGAGATCGATGGAGGGAAAAGAGGGTCCTTTGGGAGTGTCTGGGAATAGGTCTAAAAGTCGGATCTGTTTCAAGTCCACCCAGCACATAGAATCAAAATGGTAAAATAGGGTGGTAAAATGTGGTGTTAGAGAAAGAGAGAGAGGGAGGGGGAGAGAGAGAGCACGTAAGCGAGACAGCACGTGTGGGATAGGAGAAGAGGAGGTCAGAGCCATTCACAAAAATCATTATGCTCTAAAATTTTGGATTCTACGTTTGAAAAAAAAATCAGTCCCTGGCCCTGGTAGTACTTCCTCCATTGTTATCTGACCATAAATCTTGAGCATTTTTCTTTTAGCAAATTACTCAGTTTGGACCTGTGCAAAAGAATTATATATAGCAAGGTCACATAAGAATCAATTACAGTCACAGTAAACAACAAAAACATCCATCTACCCAGTCTAGTCTGCTGCACTTTTCTTGACATGCAGACAACAGGTAGATTGCCGCTCTGAGAACATAGGGTGGAAGTGAATGCCCTCGATCTAAGGCCGTATGTAAGAAGCTACTGACAGCTGTGAATAAATGGCCTTCTGAAAAATACCTAAAGGAAACAAAGAAACAAAACATGAAACATTCCAAAATATACATATTCAAGTACTTCAAATACATGTACCTGATCTTGAACTGCCAGGTAGCCATATCATATTGATTTAATTCAAGCCTCAATGTCTAAGACTTTGAAATTATGTTGAGAGGTTTAGCCTATATATCTAAACAAACTATCTCTGCTAAAATAGCAGTTAAGAAAATTAGGTACCAATGCATTAAATATTTATACACTAATATTTACACATATTTCAGGGCCTAAACATTAAAAGGCAAATAAATTGTTTCTTGGAGTTGATGTATTACTGGTTAAACCACAGAGCAGTAAACTGTAGGCCATGTGCAGCCCTTCAGCCAATATCCATCAACATTTCACATAAACATGGATGTATAAAAATTAAACTGCACATGCTGCATACTTCCTTTTCAACACAGTATTTCTGCAAGTGTTTTCATGCTTATGTCGAATTTATCACTGAAGCTGCTATGTAAACAGTCATTTTGCAAATCCATATGTAAATATTTTTGAATAGAAATGCTGCGTGTAAACAGTTGGCTGTCACGATAGTTTTAGGCTCCTGCCATAATTGAGTTTACTCCTCCTGGGTCTGTCAGCCATTTAGCTTGTTTTCAATTTTCAGGTATCTTTTTGTCACGATGATCTCGGAAATCATGTGATCTTGTTTCGGCAAATCTCGAGGACCATGTGACCTCCTGACCAATAGGATTTAAGTCTGTGTGAATTGGAACTGAGGGCAGATTCTGAAACCTGCATCTGTAGCATGGGCAATGGGTCCATAGAATCCCAACAGCGCAGAGAGGCCTTTCAGCCCATCCAGCCCGCACCGACAACAATCCCACCCAAGCCCTATCCCCATAACTTCACACATTTACTGGACAATTTAGGATTGGCAATCCACCTAATCTGCTCACCTTTCAGATTTGGGAAGAAACCGTAGCAGCAGGAGGAAACACATGTAGACAAAGGAAGAATATGCAAACTCCACGCAGACAGGCATCCGAGGCTGGAATTGAACCCAGGTTCCTAGCACTGTGAGGCAGCACTGTGCAGTTGTGTTTAGTTCTGCATTTGCTGTTACTTAGCTTGTAAATAATTCCTTGCAAATAGATTTTTTCCCCTTTAAATAAATAGCTATTACTCCACCTGCTGTTGATCGCCTGGAGTTTTTGTTGCTACATTGGTGACGAGAGAAAAATCTGACACTCCATTGTACCAAACAAGAAAAGAAACATTTTCCCACTTTGATTTAATTTTTTGAAAAGTTCGAACCACTTAACGAGAACAAAGAAGGTCGCCTTCAATACATAGAATGAATGCATTATTACTTTAGAGCAAACCAAGGCGAAAAATCACAATGGACTATCTTGCTCACTCACAGCTTGCAACACCCAGGCATAGTTGAATAAAAATTGGCTATGTGCTCCTTTTCCATAGAATCCAGAAGCTCCTGATTCAAAATCATTCACCATGGAGTTGGGCAGGAATCATCATTATCTGAAACCCTCTATCATTGTTCAGAGATGTAAATTTAATTTGACAGGGAGGGCCCCTGGAGAATCTGTCAAATATGTTGTGTGCACAGTAAGAAGTCTCACAACACCAGGTTAAAGTCCAAACCAGTTTATTTGATAGTAAACCCACAGGCTTTTGGGGTTTGCCCCTTCGTCAGGTGAGTGGAAAGTTCTGGTCTCAGACAGAGCATATAACAGCACACACAGTTTACAGAATACTGATTAGAATATCTAGCAGAGTCTGAGTTTGACTTAAGAAAGGCTATGGAAAGAAATTTGCCCGTAGAAATTGCAGAAAATGGCGCTCAAAAATAGTAAAACATCCCCGAAGGCGTGATCCACTGATTAGGAAGAGGGGCCACAAATGGCAGCAGCAGCATCAGAGTTGAGAGTGCCTATTCAAACAGAGAACAGAAGATTGAAGTGTGAAACTGGGGTAAACCCACCATTTCAATCAAACATGCTTAGAGAAGTACAGGTTTCAGGATGTGGAGTGTTTCAGGTGCTGTTGAAGAGGCCACCTGAGGCATGAATGTAGGAGCAAGCAGAGCTTGCCCAGCTCGGGAAGGGAGAAAATGCCAGTGTGGGTGAGTGCTAGTCATATTAACATATTAACACTGGACCACATTGACATGGGCAAAGTGGCCCCAGTAACCATGGTACTGTGAGTGAATGCACATCCTTTGAAAATGGAAGTCGATACTGGGGCTTCAGCAACTTTCATTGGGGAATAAATGTATCATTAACTACTGGACAGGATTCAATCACTGAGGTTGGAAAATACCATAGCTAGGTTAGGAAAGGAAGAGGTGCTTAAAATCAAGGGACGACAATGACTCCAGTAGCTTATGAACAGCAATCAGTCCTGCTTGTCATATTTGGACAAGGGTGATGTCCAGATGGGAGTGGCTTGTTCCAACATATTAAGTTGAACTGGATAGAGTTTCAAACTGAGTGAGGGAGGACTGTACAAAGTCATCCAAGGTTTTCCAAGAAATACAAGGAAAAATAAAGAGGTTCCAGGCTGAGACATGTGAAGACCCCGAATCCACGCTAAAGTATTACCGGCCTTTCTGTACACCCTAGCTATGACTGTAACACAACATTCTGCACTCTCTCCTTTCCTTCTCTATGAACAGTATGCTTTGTCCGTATAGCATGCAAGAAACAATACTTCTTATTCTATGTAATACACATGACAATAATAAATCAAATCAAATCAAAGATCTCTCTTATTCCATGCTGGAAAAGATAGAAGCAGAACTTAACACCTTTAAGGTCTGGGCATCATAAGCCCAGTGCAGTTTGCACTGTGGGCCGGCCATTCCCATTGTTCCTGTCATCAAACCGAACTAGTCAGTTTGCATTTGTAAGGATTACAAGTAGACTAACAGTTGAGCGGCCAAATTAGACAGATATCCTACAAATTAGGACAAATCTCTGACACCAGGGGCCAATTTCATAAGCCTCTCCATACCATCTCCAATACAACTATGTCCTTCCTTAAACATGGAGACTAAAACTGCACATAGTATTCTCGATGTGGGATTACTAAAGCCCTGTACAATTGTAGCAAAACTTATTTATTTCTGTACTCCAATCCTGTACTGATAGCAGACAGAGTAGCTAGAAAGAGCTTCAACAAAACTATCCTGCCGGGCAGAAGAATAGAAGCAGTACAGGCAGAGGCTGCAAAGGGAAGATGATGTTATCCAAGGCACTGGGTGCAGTGCTCAGGAGTTATTTATCATCAAATCCAAAAACCAGAGCCTTCAGAAATTGCACCTCTCTAGGCAGATGATCCAGTTTATGCTCTGCACTACAACGAGCTGATACCTCATCAGCCCTGTGGCAGTCCCCTAGTTGCAGCTGTCAAAGTCAATGTTATTTTGAGGTATTACCAATTAATCTGGGCATCAGCTTGGACCTGGATGGGATCTCTCAGTCAGCAGTTCACCACACAAGGATGTCATGGATACTAGATTTTGAAGCCCAGAACAATACATCCAATCTGATGGTCCAGCGCAGGTTTTGTGGCTAATGATGGATTTCCATAGGTCTAGGGAGTCAATAATGGTACCCATGGAACCAACCAGCCAAATTCCTGTATAAAAAAGGCTTCCACTAATCAGACATCCAACTAGTCTGTGATAACAGAAAACATGCCTTGTAGATCTGAGCTTGGTCACTAGGCAACTTTCATAATTCTTTCAGCCTGCCAGGGTCCCAGCTGCCGTAGACTTTGGGACAAAATCCAAGCCCCGTGTCTGCTGAGGGATAAATGTTAACATCTGAAAGATGGCTCCTGACACCCAGGTACTGTAACCAGCCATTTACATGAACCTGCACTAAACAGATCATTGGCATCATGGGCAGCACAGTAGCACAGTGGTTAGCACAGTGGTTAGCACTGCTGCTTCACAGCTCCAGAGTCCTGAGTTCGATTCCTGGCTCGGGTCACTGTCTGTGTGGAGTTTGCACATTCTCCTCGTGTCTGCGTGTGTTTCCTCCGGGTGCTCCGGTTTCCTCCCACAGTCCAAACATGTGCGGGTTAGGTTGATTGGCCATGCTAAAAAATTGCCCCTTCATGTCCAGGGATGTGTAGGTTAGAGGGATTAGTGGGTACAATATGTAGAGATATGGGAGTAGGGCCTGGATGGGATTGTGTTCGGTGCAGATGCGAAGGGCCTCCTTCTGCACTGTAGGGTTCTATAATTGAAGGACTGCCATGTTGTTTTAACCATTTGCGTGGTGCCCTCCAGTAAAAGCTAACAGAGTGTCTCCTGCAAGCTACACATTACAACAAAGTCTTGCAGCTGAAAGGAGAGGAGGACTTGTGCCATTCTTCTTAGGAAGAGGAAAGGAAATAGAAAGAAGAGGAGGATGAAGGTGGAGTTGCAGAGGATCCTAGTGTACAGGCATTGAAAGATGACCAGCATGCCACCCCAGGGCTCACAGTGATAGGCAGGCTAGCAAAGCCACAGGACCAGGTTAATTCAACAATGTTTCATTTGAATAGATGATTCTGGAAGTCACCTTCCACTAGAAACAGGGGTTCTCCAGCAAGCACTCATCTGAAAAATTCAACTGCCATGCAAAGGCATTGAGAATGGGATCTCTGCAGCAATCACTACTCCTCATCACTAAACATGCTTCTGCATCAAGTCCTGCATCCATCCTTAATTTCACTTTTCCCAATAAGCTTTGAAAACACAAATCTGACTGAAGTTATCACTATTGCAAAAAATATCTGGGGCATAAAAGAGACAACTTAACCTAAGTGACCCACCATGTCCAGCCTTGTGTTCACACAAACTCTGATATGGTGCTGCTGTGCTTGAGTATGAGGTGGAAGCAGCCTGCTTCATTGTATATGCACTCACCTGCTTCTGTCTTTGGCATGGACTTGCTAATGTGGGCTGCTGCACATGCGTCACTGCAGGGGCAGCATCTGACATATGGTCAGGCGGCACAGATGGGTGCTGAGCCAGACAGGTAGAGAAAATAATACTGGTGCTCCTGGGCAGGGGGGGTCTCTCCAACTCTCATAATCTGCCACTGGCATATTAGAAAGTTTTTGCAGGCTGACACTCAAATTGTTCGGCTGCTTTATGAACGCACTTCCCTTGGTTAACAAGTCCTGGAGCGTGACTTGAACCCAAATCTCAGATGAAGGGACGCTGTTCATTGTGCCACAAGACCTCTACCGCTAACATATACAGAACACAATATAACAAGGATTGTAGCCCTGAGGCACACTGTACATCAGTGCACAAAGAAAAAGATGAAAAGTTTTTCAATAACGTCCTGCAGCAAATAAATGCAGCTGTAATGCTGAAGCTGCAGGATAATTACATTCCTACAATTAACAAATTCAAATGATAGATTAACAAATACTCAAAAAAGTGAAATAGAGAAAAAAATTACCTCTTCATATTTAGCAGGGTGACTAGGAGAAAAGAGTTGTGGTGCAATGGTTATATGAAAGAATAAACAAATACTGGTCTCACTACATTGGAGACAGACCAATATGGTGCTATTTCAAATAAAACTAAACCAATCAGAAAAATACTTCAATTACATGAAAAATAATGGAATTGGTTACCAGGTGGAAACTTCAAGATCATCTATTAGACGCTAACACCTATGACAAAATCAGGTAACCGCTTGGTTTAATCACATCTACTCTGGCAGTGTATCATTTCTTTAGTAAAAGCTGTAGAATCTTTTCCTAAAACCTCTCACCTGTCTTCATACATATGAGCCAGGTACAATATTACTAAAAGACAATGATGATGGTTTAGAAGGTCTTCATCTATTCCAATTATGTCCAAGCTTTCTGAAAGCACGGATATAGCATCTAAAAACGTGTAGTTCAGGTGTGGAATACACTTTGCAAAAAGCGCAGATATACTATCCAGATCTAAAACAGGAACAAATAAAAAAAATGAAAAACTTCATTGCTTTAAGAGTCATAGAGGTTTACAGCATGGAAGCAGGCCCTTCAGCCCAGCTTGTTCATGCCACTTTTTTTGAAAACAACCATGCTTTTTAATCTTAATCCTACTTAACCAGACAATTGTAAAGAAAGAAAACTGTTTGCAAGTTAGTTAAACAAACAAGAACGACAGTTCAGCAGCTACAATTCACACCAAGATGCTCAGAGAAGAACAGGACAGAATCAGTCAGGATTGCTGCTCAATTGTTATGTAGTTGTTCTTGCATTTGTGGACCGTAGACAAAAGCACGGAGCTTGGCTGTGCTGTTTGGCTTGGTTCAACTGTGTGTCAATACACAATTGGATCAGACAAATCATACTCACTTGGCAAACTATTCAGGGGCTGCCACTAACTGTGGGGCCACAGTTCAGCATGAAGGCTAAAGATTAGGGAAGGAAACTGGAAGCAAAAACAGCACAGCAAATAAACTGTACAACTGAGGAAAAAAATAAATCTCACTTCTCTTTCCACATATTTTTCCCCATGTCATTCTAAACTATCAAATATATTTTTAATTGCCTTGAAACCTTTCATTTCATTAAAAACACTATATAAATGCAGGTTCTGCCCATGGCAGCCTACATAGTATTAAAATATTTCAAAGCATTAGGAGGATTAACAGACATCAAGCAAGAATGGGACAAGACATAGCAGATAGTCAACAGCAGAATTAGAAGTGTTGATCTGTGTGACGATACTGTCCCTTTAAGAAATTTTAAAAATCATGTTTGTTATAAAGGGTATGTTTAAAATTCAGCTCTGTTTACATGGTTCCAATTTGTCTGCACCAGGCAGCTCACATGCTGAGAATGCAGGTTAATAACTGATTTTGGCTAGGGATGTATTTGTTTTAATCTGAGTTAATACATTTTTTGTTTATTTCTGGCTTTGCCCCTGCTGTTTCAAAGTAGAGTTTTGATTAGGTTGATTGACAAGAACGAGTCATGTACTAATGGGAAGAGCTAAGCTTATACGGAAAACAAGCAATATCTGCATTGTCCTGAAAGGAGTTTCTGTTTCTCGAGAGGTGTTTAAATGGTTAACAACTAAGAACACCCAAATCTGTGTTGCCTACTAACTGGTTTTGAAGAGGAATTTGAGTCTATAAGAGGAATATTGCTTAAATTGGAACTAATAGAGATAGGTTAGCAGTTAAGAAGTGTATCTTGTCATGTTTGAGTATATTAAAAATTAAGCTAATTATTCATTGTGGTTATACTGCATTGTTAAAACTAAAATGTTTTTATAAAAACTTAACGTGGAGTGAAACACCATATCCTCACACTAATGCCAAAATATTTTTAAAAAGGGTCTAGTCTAACTTCATAACATATCTTGGTGTTTCTGGTCTGGTTCCTAAAAAAACTGGGGGGATTCCTGCAGGCTTAAAAACTAAATTCTTCATTTGGTTTAGGATTATTGAATTCAAATTCAATCTGCGTTGAGTACTGGTGTTGTTTTTCTTTTCAGGTGTTGCATTCAGTTAGTCTAAATAGGGAGTACCTTGTGGAAAATAGCTCTTACAGTGGCTAAAGATTTCCTGGGTGTGGAGTCACGGTTGTTTACAAAAGGTAACTAATGCGAAGCTTTTGGAATTGGTATTCCAACTGCAGTTGCCTACACCTGAAGGGGCAAGGAAGACTTAGATAACTACAGTGATAGTTCAGCATTTATAATTGTCAGGATCACAGTCAGAAGCACTGTAATTGGCTAGAATTCAGATACAAATGGAGCAACTTGGATTAGAAGCAAAAGACAGAGGGTGACAAGAGGCGAGAGAAAGAGAGGGAGAGAAGTAATCACAGTGGAACAAAGAGCTCAGGATTAAAACAGTTTGAACAGGAAAAAGAAGCAAAACAGTCTGAATTGCTATTGAAAGCAGAGGAAGGGGAAAAGGCGAAGTCCTGGCAGAACTAAAAGATGAAGAGTTTTAAAACTTCAGGAACTGGATCGAAAATTTGACGAAGGGTTATTTCATCACAGAATGTTCCCTCATAAACTGTCTATCTTATCTTTACATGCACAGTGGGAATTTTCTGGTTGGTGTGTCCCTGCCTGTGGCCAATATCATAAGATCTAAGCTATTTTTTGGTCCAGAGACAATTTGCATATCACTCTTCAACTCTGCATTCAAAATTGGTGCTCTAGTTAAGACAGCTTTCCAAATGCATTGAGAGTGGGAAACAACAGGTGATTCTGTGGAGAAGCCAGCTGACAATCGAAATCTGTGGGGTGGAGAGAGATGAGGACACACATTACTTCCACCACAACTAATCCATTGATGAAAGGGAAAAACTCTGGTATAAAGGGAAAAGGCAGACAGCAAACTCAAACATGATGGACAAAATCTTACGCGCTGTAAAAACTGTCATGATAGGAAACTGTGACTGAGAAAAAAACTACCTACAACTTCATAAGAACATAAGAAATAGGAGCAGGAGTAGGCCATCTAGCCCTTCGAGCCTGCCCCACCATTCAATAAGATCATGGCTGATCTGTCGTGGCTCAGTTCCACTTTCCCGCCCTCTCCCCATAACCCTTAATCCCCTCTCTTATCAAGAACCCATCAATTCCAGAGATTCACCACCCTTTGAGTGAAGAAGTTCCTCCTCAACTCCGTTCTAAACCGCCTCCTCTTTATCTTGAGGCTGTGCCCCCTAGTCCTACTGTCTTTTTTGAGCGGGAAGAGTCTCTCCACCTCTATCCTATCCATCCCATTCATCATCTTATACGTCTCAATGAGATCTCCCCTCATTCTTCTAAACTCTAACGAGTACAAGCCTAGTTTATTCAGCCTCTCCTCATAGCTCAACCCCCTCAACTCCAGTATCAGCCTAGTAAACCTCCTCTGCACTCCATCCAAGGCCAAAATATCCTTGCGCAGGTGCGGCGCCCAAAACTGCACACAGTACTCCAGCTGCGGCCTCAACAATGCCCTATACAGCTGCAGCAAGACCTCCCTACTTTTATATTCAATCCCCCTCGCTATGAAGGCCAGCATCCCATTTGCCTTCCTGACCACCTGCTGCACCTGCAAGCTGGGTTTTTGCGACTCAAGCACAAGGACCCCGAGGTCCCTCTGCACCGTCGCCTGCTGCAGTTTTTCGCCACGTAATAGTCCTTCCTACCATTCTTCCTACCAAAGTGGACCACCTCACACTTGCCAACATTAAATTCCATTTGCCATTTCCTGGCCCATTCGCCCAGCCTATCTTGATCCTTCTGCAGACTCTCCACACCCTCCGCACAATTTGCCTTTCCCCAAATCTTGGTGTCATCAGCAAATTTCGACACCCTACACTCGGTTCCCTCCTCCAGATCATCTATATAAATGGTAAATAGCTGAGGCCCCAGCACCGACCCCTGGGGCACCCCACTAGTCACCAACCGCCAATCCGAATAGCACCCACTGACCCCCACTCTCTGCCTCCTATTTGACAACCAATCCTCTATCCACGCTAACACCCTACCCCCAACTCCATGTCCCCTGACCTTCTGCAATAACCTCTTGTGAGGTACCTTGTCAAACGCCTTCTGAAAATCCAGAAAGACCACATCCACCGGCTCTCCTCTATCCACTGCCCTAGACACATTCTCATAGAACTCCAGTAAATTTGTCAGACACGACTTCCCTTTAATGAAACCGTGTTGCGTCTGCCCTATCAAGCAATTCCCTTCAAGATGCCTCGCAATTTCCTCCTTAATGACGGATTCTAACATTTTACCTACCACAGACGTTAAACTAACTGGCCTATAATTCCCCGCCTTTTGCCTTCACCACAGCCGTCTAAACTAAACACCTATTAAAAAAGACACTGATCAAAAATAGCTACCACATGACACCCAATATCTGATACCACAAGTTGATCACTTTTCTGAAAAGTTTCCATATGAATTGCACTGCAGACTGGTTGTATGGAATTTCAACCTGGGAATGTGAAGGTTCACTTCAAACAGGGATTCTCTTGAAAGGAAATCATGAAAAATTTGAACTGTTTGGACTTTAAGGAACAGCGATTCTATCGAGACAATGGGAACTGCTAAACAGACAGATAGCCTTCACATATATGATAAAAGCAAAATATTGTGGATGCTGGAATCTGAAACAAAAATAGAAAATACTGGAAAATCTCAGCAGGTCTCAGCTTTAAATGTGTCTATGATTGTTCCTCTTTGACTTAACATTTTAAAGTTTCATTTGTGATTTGATTTTTGTTTCAGGCAGTATCCTTTTAAGGGACTGCCCCTTTGATTTGTCCCCAATTTATTTGATTTAGTTTAGCTGATTATTGAGTTACTCAAAATAGAAATAATTGCTCCTCCACTGTTAACCGCCATGCATACCTCAAACTTGTATAAGCGCTACGGTGTTGCAGAATCATTTGGCTAGCTTGAGGATCCTCTTGGAAAAGGTGGCCGTGAAACACTGAAGGAGGGGTGCATTCCTTGTCCCTTAAATTATTTAACACTGAAATCCTATCATGAATAGGAAGGGAATGGAAGGATATGGTCCCCAGAAGGGTAGGGGATTTTAGTTAAGTCAGGCAGCATGGTCGGAGAAGGCTTGGAGGGCTGAAGTGCCCGTTCCTATGCTGTAATTTTCTTTGTTCTTTGAAATGTCACCCTCACGGTTAGCACTGCTACTTCACAGTGCCAGGGACCCAGGTTTGATTCCTGGCTTGGGTCACTGCTTGCGTGGAGTTTGTACTTTCTCCCCTCGTCTGCGTGGGTTTCCTCTGGGTATTCTGGTCTCCCCCCACATTCTGAAAGATGTGCTGGTTAAGTGCACTGACCCGAACAGGCGCTGACGTGTGACGACTAGAAGAATTTCATAGTAACTTCATTGCCGAGTTAATGTAAGCCTAACTTGTGACTAATAAATAAACTTTTCATGATCCAAGCAAACTGTGAAGCCTTGGAATATAGATTAGGACAATGACGGCAGCTGAGATGAGAGTACAGGATGCAGTTGAGTGGTCACCACTCGGTCATGATGTGGACGGAGGTTGGTGGGACATTTACATTAATCGAGGGATCGAGTTTAGGAGTCGGGAGGTAATGCTGCAACTTTATAAGACCCTTGTCAGGCCTCATTTGGAGTACTGTGCGCAGTTCTGGTCGCCTCACTATAGGAAAGACGTAGAAGCTATTGAAAGGGTACAGAGGAGATTTACAAGGATGTTGCCTGGACTGGGAGGCATGCCTTATGAAGTTAGGTTGAGGGAACTGGGTCTCTTTTCCCTGGAGAGACGTAGGTTGAGAGGCGACCTGATAGAGGTTTATAAAATGTTGAGAGGAATAGATAGGGTGGATTCTCAGAGGCTATTTCCCCGGGTTGAAATGGTCGCTACGAGAGGACACAGGTTTAAGGTGCGGGGAGGAAAGTACAGAAGTGATGTTGGGGTAAGTTTTTCACTCAGAGGGTGGTGCGTGAATGGAATCAGCTGCCGTCAGTGGTGGTGGAGGCGAACTCACTGGGGTCTTTTAAAAGACTTCTGGATGAGTATATGGGGTTTTATGGGATTGGGGGTTAAAGATAGGTGTTGATGTGATCGGCGCAACTCGTGGGCTGAAGGGCCTGTTTGTGCTGTAGTGTTCTATGTTCTATGGCCAACATTCAGTCCAAGTGATTAACACCTATGGCCACATTATGTAACTCAATCACTCTAACCTTGATGCTCTGTCTTGATGCTCCCCTGACATCTACAGTGGAGGTGGCCTGCTGACTACGATGACTTTGGCAGTGTCTTTTGGATGACTGAGAACTGGAGGCCTCTGGCCTCTTTTCAGGAACCTGCGGTGTGGAATGACGCCCTCCTCAGCCTGACAAGCTGCAGGTGCTGGGGATCATAGGAAAAGTAATCACCTGGGTGAATGGGCCTAGGGTGTGCACCTGTTGATCCTCCTCCCCTTGGGTGCCTAAGGGCCCCTGGCTAACTCGTTGAGAGGAAGTGGCAGCTGGCATGAGCTTGCGATGCTCCCTCCCCCTTTCGCACTGAGTGATGGATGCTTGTTAAGTGCCTCAGCAATGGAGTGCAGCTCCTGTGGCAGTGAAGTTCTGATATCTTGGATCATTCTATGAGTGTTGACCTTGGTGCGCTGGCATACTGGCACTATTATCTCAGGCGGACAGACCCCTCCATCGTTCCTTGTAATCTGAGGAGTGCTGCGGATATCCCTTTTTGATGTTCCCAAGCATGTCAGTACAGCTCCATCAAATGAGGTTGAGCTGAGTCCAAATACTCCTCATCCTGGGTAGGGTAGCAGATGTTGGCTACAAGGACTTCAGTAAGGCTTTTGACAAAGTCCCTCATGGCGGACTGGTGCAGAAGGTGAAGTCGCTTGGGATCAGCGGTGAGCTGGCAAGGTGGATACAAAACTGGCTTGGTCAAAGAAGACAGGGTAGCAGTGGAAGGGCGTGTTTCTGAATGGAGAGCTGTGACAAGTGGCGTTCCTCAGGGATCAGTTGCTGTTTGTAATATATATATAAACGATTTGGAGGAAAACGTAACTGGTTTGATTAGTAAGTTTGCGGACAACACAAAGGTTGGAGGATTTGCGGATAGTGATGAGGACCAGAGGATACAGCAGGATATAGATCGGTTGGAGACTTGTGTGGAGAGATGGCAGATGGAGTTTAATCCAGACAAATGTGAGGTAATGCATTTTGGAAGGTCTAATACAGATAGAAAATATACAGTAAATGGCAGAACCCTTAAAAGTATTGATAGGCAGAGGAATCTGAGTTACAGGTACACAAGTCATTGAGAGCGGCAATGCAGGTGGAGAAGGTAGTCAAGAAGACATACGGCATGCTTGCCTTCATTGGCTGAGGCATTGAGTTTAAAAATTGGCAAGTCATGTTGTAGCTTTATAGAACCTTAGTTAGGCCGCACTTGGAATATAGTGTTCAATTCTGGTTGCCACACTACCAGAAGGACATGGAGGCTTTGGAGAGGATACAGAAAAGGATGTTGCTTGGTATGGAGGGTATTAGCTGTGAGGAGAGGTTGGAGAAACTAGGTTTGTTCTCACTGGAATGACATAGGTTGAGGGGCGACCTGATAAAGTCAAGATTACAAGAGGCATGGACAGAGTGGATAGTCAGAAGCTTTTTCCCAGGGTGGAAGGGTCAATTACTAGGGGGCACAGGTTTAAGATGTGAGGGGCAAGGTTTAAAGGAGGCAGATTTTTTTTTACACAGAGGATGGTGGGTGCCTGGAACTCGTTGCTGGGAGAGATACGGTAGTGACTTTTAAGGGCGTCTTGACAAACACATGAATAGGATGGGAACAGAGGGATATGGTCCCTGGAAGGGTAGAGGGTTTTAATTAAGTCAGGTAGCATGGTCAGTGCAGGCTTGGAGGACCAAAGGTCCTGTTCTTGTGCTGTAATCTTCTTTGTTCATCGAACTTGGCTTCAGCAGGTTTCTGGACTTCAACAGTCCTCCAAGTGCTGGCAATCTGGGATGTCCTTGCATCCATCTGTCGTGGTTCAGACAGTGCGATGTACTCACCAGACTGCTCACCACGAAGTGAATCTAGAACTAGCTCCCACTAAGGCACATGTCTCTGCACTGGTGCAAGGTGTGGGTGAGCGCAGTGAAAGGTCCTCAATTTCAAAGAATGGATTCCTCTTCCACGGTGTCCTCGGGGCTGGTGTCAAAGACCCAGCTGCTTCCCAAGTGTGCCTGCAAAAGCAAGGAGAGATAAGTGATGGCAGAGGACTGTGGAACAGGGGATTTCATTCTCAGCATAGTTGGCTGATGGATGTTGCACTGCCAGATCCTTACTTGGTTGAATGCCACTGATCACACCATCAGCCCAGGAACGGCACATATTAGCAGCTGGCCGCTGCCATCGCTCTATTTCTAAAGTCTGTGAGGACATTGATGTCCGGCATTGCTTCAGTCTGTGACCTCTCAGTTTTGTGCCAGCTTGACCTGCATGAACACAGATAGGGTGAGCGCAAACAGGATTCTCACCAGGCCAGATGAGAAGGATGATCCTCCTGGCACATGTGGATGCTGCATGGTGCCATGAACAGGATGACAATATGATCCATGGGGTGGATGAAGGTGTGTGTGAGAGAACGTGAACGGCTCCTTCAGCTGGCAATGAGTAAGATCCTTCTGGATGTATGATGGGTTTGAGAGTATGGGTTGAGAGTGATGAGAAGAGTGACTTACCTTGGGGGAAGAGGTCACTCACCCATTTTTGGCACTAGGTGACTCCTCTTTTCAAAGGGCATTGGCACTGACTAGCTTTGCTGAATTTGTCACCATTGATTAGGCTCTTCGCCCAGAGCAGGGATGGAGGATAGTAGCAATCCAATGTAAAGTCCATGCCTCTCAATTATTTAAACAAAGTGGTGTATAATATGGTGGAAAAGGACACTACTGCAGATTTTCCTACCTGATATCATACTTTGCCAATTTCTGGGACAATTCTGCATTTTGGATTAATGGCACAATAAGATTTAATGCTTGGAAACAGTTCTGCCCACAGTGTGATTATAAAGAGAGGCATGACCTGAGGCTAGCTCATGGACTGGGCAGAGACCTGTGTGGAAGCAAGCATAGGATTGGCTCATAGTTATGTGTTATGTCCCAAACTATGTTCATACAGGGTAAAAATGAGCACGTAATGTTTAACTATACAAAGCTTAGAATCTCTTAATGTGACCTTATTGCGAACACACATGAGAAGATGGTAAGTCTACGTAGCTTAATAGGAGTATGTGTGAGGCAGGAGAAGGAAATAAAACAAAAGGATAATGAAAAGGAAACCCACCATGTTGATAATTCAGTACATTCTCAATCGATGAAAACAGGAGTCGACACATACGACAAAGGAAGCCTGAGCAGGCCTGATTCAATTCTGGGTTTCTAATGAAACAGAAATCTAAAAAATTATGTCTTCCATTTTAAAATTCTCACCAGGCATAAAGAACAATGGATTTTCACAGTTTTAATATAAGCCTACTTGTGACACTTATAAATAAACTTAAACAGTGGCAGACAAGTAATCAACTTTAGTAGGTAAATTCAGCACTAACAGCTTGAAGAAAAGATTGTATTACCTGCCTCCTGAACAGAATTTGGCCTTCAATTCAACTGTAAACCTTATAAATGATGAGGAAGCTGTAGGCAGATAACGCAGTAATTTAGAGAGTGGCTGTTTTTCTGTAAAGCTGCACATTAAACATGGGGAATGGGTGTTGTATATTCATGTCAATTCATTTAAAAGGACGCTGAAAATATGCTGAAAGTATAGCTAACCAATGGCACAGATTCTTAAAGGGCAAAGGATGGCAGAACTGAAAGATTCTTACCTAGTTTAATTGAAAACAGGTTGGCTGTGTTGGGCAAGATACTGTACTGAACACTGAGTATGGAAAAGAATACCTCCATAACTGTGACACTGGGAGTCTTTTCATAATGTTTCTGTTAGAAAGAAATATGGAAGTAACATTAAACATAAAATCAGGCTACAAGTAGGAGTAAAGGAATTTCATCTCCAGACTTTTAACAAATGTACAGCTTTACTGCAGGATTCTTTCATGGAGCTCTGTCATTTATTTCATCAGTCAGTCAATGAAACAGGAGTAATAAGAGATGACGCAGACCAGGAAACATTGGGCTGCCTCTGCTTCCCAACATTGATATCAGTGAAATCCTTATGCTCATATGTCCAAAACATAACAGAAGTTGAATGAAGGCTTCAAGACATATAAATTTAGTTGACACTCATTGGAAAAGCATGCACCACACAGCGCTGGATCAAACGCTTTTGCTCTGCAATATTAAGCACGTAGTCACAGTAATTCTCTTGGAGATTTTCAAGCAAACTTTACAAAAATGCAGGTAAATCGATCAGATCAGGTCATATCCAGCCGCTTGGTGAGAATAAAAATCAATTGAAAGGGAGATGAGATGGTTTTTCCAATCTAGTGATTAATCTGATGTTATGCCCAGTGGAAAGTTCAGAAATTACTCCAATTAAAATAAATGGGAACAAAACAGAGAAGGGGGAAGAGGTAAAAATGTACCTTTCACTATTTCACACACTTGATCCACACTCTGCCTGGTCAGAAGAAATAAGACACAGGCGCACAAAATAGACCCGTTAAAATAAACAAATTGCTCAGAAACATAACCATTATTAAACACTTCCCATTATTGCTATGCACCCCTAGAGCAGGTACATCTTGCAAATGAAACCTGCAATACCATACAATTTTGTTCCAATTGCTTAAGATTCTTGGAAATACTGAGATTCACCAAAAGGTGGAGCTACATCTAAATTGTGAGTGCCTATGCATGTTTGGGGCTTTGTGCGATTTTAGTACTTCCCAAGACATTTCAGAAAAGAAAGAATGTGGAGATAGATTTTCAACATCTGGATAGTAATGTGGCAGAGCGGAACCATTCACTGATTGTTGGGCTTGCTCAAGTTTTATTCCATTGGTTACAATGTAATGAAAACCAGCCTGAGTGGATAAAGGGCAGGCAATCTGCTCTGCCCAAGTGATGCAGGTGAAAACCTACCTCATGGTACAATCTTCTGCAGATAATTCCATATTAATAAAGCAATCAAATTTGAAAAAGGACCATAAAAACTGGATAGAGTCAATAAAGAGCACTTGGCTCTGCTGTTACGTTATCATGTGGATGTGCCGGCGTTGGACTGGGGTAAACACAGTAAAAAGTCTGAAAAACTTGATGTCTGTGTCGATATGCGCAATCCTCTCTACTTGGATCTGGCAGTTTGCGGTGTTGATAGTAGTCATGATGTGGATGTGCTGGCGTTGGACTGGGGTAAACACAGTAAAAAGTCATCACCCAGTTGGTGTAGATAAGAGTTCAGCCCATAATATCTGCAAGCTGATCTTTTCGTGGACTCAGCTCCACTTACCCGCCTGCTCACCATAACCCTCAATTCCTTTATTGTTCAAAAATTTATCTATCCTTGCCTTAAAAACATTCAATGAGGTAGCCTCAACTGTTTCACTCGGGAATTCCACAGACTCACAACCCTTTGGGTGAAGAAATTCCTCCTCAACTCAGTCCTAAATCTGCTTCCCCCTATTTTGAGGCTATGCCCCCTAGTTCTAGTTTCACCCGCCAGTGGAAACAACTTCTCTGCTTCTAGCTTATCCATAATCTTATATGCTTCTATAAGGTCTCTCATTCTTCTGAATTCCACTGAGTATAGTCCCAGTCTACTCAGTCTCTCCCCATAAACCAACCCTTTCAACTCCTGAATCAATCTCTGCATCCTCTCCAGTGCCAGTATATTCTTTCTCAAGGAAGGAGACAAAAAACTGTACACAGTACTCCAGGTATGGCCTCACCAGCACCTTATACAGCGGCAACATAAACTGCCTGTTTTTAAACTCCATCCCTCTAGCAATGAAGGACAAAATTCCATTTGCTTTCTTAATTACCTGCTGCACCTGCAAACCAACACTGTGATTCATGCACAAGGATACCCAGACCCCTCTGCAAAGCAGCATACTGTAAATTTTTTATCATTTAAATGATAATCCATTTTGTTATTATTCCTATCAAAATAGTTGACCTCACATTTACCAACATTGCACCCCATCTGCCAGACCCTTGCACACTCAGACTGTCTATATCTCTTTACAGACTTTCAGTGTCCTTTGCACTTCGCTGTGCCCTCATCTTAGTATCATCAGCGAATTTTGATACACTATCCTTGGTCCCCAACTCCAAGTCATCAGTATTCACTCACAAGGTAGTCTGCTCTACACTGGGGAGCCAAATGCAGTTGGGTATGTTCTTATCGTTTCTAATGGCAGCAGGGTCAGGTAACCAGAGGATACAGATCTAACAAAATTGGCAAAAGAATCAGAGGTGACAAGAGGAAGTATTTATTTACACAAAGTTGATGTAATCAGGAATGCATTGCCGGAATGGTGATGAAATCAAATTCAATGATAACTTTCAAAAGGAGAACTGGATAAATATTTGAAGGTATAACATTTTCAGGGATTTGGGGAAAGCAATGAGTTGGGTCTCATTAGATAGCCCCACCAAAGAGTCACATAGGCATGATGGGCCAAATGGCCTCCTATGCGGTATCATTTTATTTTAGTTTGCAAGCATAGCCCAGAATGCCAAGTCACTCTCGAATTTAATTATCTCTTCCAATTTGACTCTGACTCTTAAGTGCTCAGCACTCTAAATTATTCCAGTGAAGCTCAATGTGAACCCAAGGAAGGGACACCTCTTCTTTCCATTAGACACTTAAGAGTCACAGCCTTTAAAAAGCACGTGAATGAACACTTGAAATATGCAAATGTGAAATAATATTAACAGCTATGGTCCAAGTGCTGGCAAGTGGGATTAGTGTAAATTTAGTATAGTTTTGTTGGTACAGACTCAATGGGCTCTTCTGTAATGTATGACTCAATGTCTATGACTCATCCAACGAGTTCAACAATTTCAGGTCATAATCACTGCCTGCCTTTTCTCTGGAATAATTGGTTATGTCACAAAGATCTAATTATAATATTACAGATTTTTATGAGTAACTGCTTTAAAGGTCCATTTGTTTTTAAATCTTTTGAGGTTAAATGCATTGGGTGAAATCTTATCAACAGATAGAGTGTCAGTCCCAGCGGGAAACATGGAGTGGCAGCTCTGGTCAGTGCTAATGCACTGCAGAAGATGATGGTGCAGCAGTACCGGAAGATGATGAATGATGTTCTTCGCTCAGCCAGGGTAAGTGAACCACCCCCAGTCTCTAACTGCATTCCCTCACACCTAACCCTTTCTGTCACCCAGCCAACTTGGCCTTTGCCAATACCAGGCACCAGATTCCCCCTCACCCTCCCCCAATTACCATGTTCTCCCTGTAGCTGTTATGTTCCTCATACTCTTGCTCCCATCCAAGCCCCATGTCTGCCACCCTCATAATAAGAACATAAGAACATAAGAAATAGGAGCAGGAGTAGGCCATCTAGCCCTTCGAGCCTGCCCCGCCATTCAATAAGATCATGGCTGATCTGTCGCTGCTTAGTTCCACTTTCCCGCCATCTTAAATGTCTACACTCCAGCCTAGGCTCTTCTTATCTGTGTCACTGCAGGGCAAACTACAGCACAATAAGCGTGTGTGGGTGCAGTCAGCTGGGGGCATGCCTGCGCTGTAAACCCTCACACACCTTGAGGAGTGGGCCCTCCAGCTATCCAAGTAGGAGGAAGAGCGTGCCTGTGTTGTTAGTGAAGTGAGGACAGCAAAACAAATGACAATCCTCAGTACAAATCCTGTCATTGCTCAAGTCTCAAGTGAGTAAGAATGTTCCCTCTGTGTCTCACGTACTGAATTATTACTATGTAACTTCCCTTACAGGCTGACCACCGCCACAGGTTGGACCATCCTCGTGCCTCCTGGAACCACCAGACTCCAGCAGTTTTGAAGAGGACTTCTGACCTCACCATGGAAGCTATCACCCACACCCAGCACCAGCACAGATAGTCACACCTCAGTGGGCCAAATAAGTAGGCAGGCTTCTGGACCACTCATCGCTGAACACCTCACAGTTGATAATCCACAGCAGGTAAAAGCAGGGATGTCTCAGGGAACCGACACTCAGAGGAATGCCAGAGCCTAGGACCTTGCTGAGCCCTAGGCCCCTGGAACTAGTCCCAGAGCTACTGGAGCCACAAAGGCAGAGTTGCGAGTATTAAGAAGGGATTCACTCCTCCTCAGACTGCAAGGCCAAATGGAGGAGTCCCATCACCTTCAATCAGAGGAGATAGTGCCATCACTGCAGCGACCGAGGCCAACACTATGACTGGCATCTGCAGTGGAGACTGTGGTGCAGCACGTACACCCCATGATCCTGAGCTTCGCCTGCATGGAGAACTGGTGAGAATCCACAAGTGTCAGCGCCGAAAGATGACAGCACTTCTCTGGATTTCATTCCAACTGCCCCTCCATCCCATGGAGGAACAACAAGAAATCTCACAACATTAGGTTGAAGTCCAACAGGTTTACTCGGTAGCACAAGCTTTCAGAAGCAGTGCTCTTTCATCAGGTGAGCAAGTCCAGCATCTCCACCCTATGGAGGAACACAGGGGCCCCCGGGAGCCTGAAGGGAAGTACAGGCCAGGGCCCTCGTCCTCTGAGCAGTACGCATCACGGAGGGTGTTAGCTGCCTGAATGCTCACCTCTGAAATCCCACCAGCAGGGGTGAAGTGCCAGGTTCATGCTTCTGTAGACATGTTGTAAATGGCATGATATCACACCAGTGCCCGCTGAATATCAGGCAAGTGGGGGAAGCTCTGGAGAGTGCGCTCACTAATGACATGTTAACACATTAAAATAAGCGTTCTGCAGTCCTGCATTGTTTCAGGCTAACCCAATTGGAATTCGGATCTCACCGGTGCAAATTGTGCTCTCAGGATTTTGAGCACACTTGTCCTTTCCCACAGATGAAGTGTGCGCACAAAATTACCCCCATTTTTTTTCATAATGAAAGAATGGACAAAACCTGACACCTTTCTGTGTTTGTTCAAACCTCTAGAGCTGTCTGCAAAGAGTCCTCCAGGAACGTCCAATGAATCTTCTCAAAGATTTGAAAGGCTTCTAAGGGAAAAGAAGATATAAAGAGACTGAATAGGACCTCAACATAATTAAATCTTTGCTTGTTTGAAACAATGACTGATTGAACATTAACATAGCAGCCATTTTGTGTTTTGAACTGTGTAAAGGAGGCTGTAAGAAGCTATTTTGTGAAGCAATGTGCAGAGAACGCACAAGAAATAGAAGCAGTAGGCCACCAGGCTCTTCAAGCCTGCCCCACCAGTCAATACAATTATCTATGCCGTTGATCTATTGGCTGATCTATGCCGGCCTCGACTCCTTTTCTGTGCCGTTTCGTCATAAGCCTCTATTCGTCGATTTATCAAATAATTATCCACCTCCACTTTAAATACTTTAAACAAATAAATGATCCAACCTCCACCACCTTTTGGGGCAGAGGACTCCAGAGATTCACCACTCTCTGCGAGAAGAAATTTCTACACACCTCAGTTTTAATTACCAGAGCTTTATCTTTTTGTTTTGTCACCTTGTTCGAGACTCTCCCACTAATGAAAACATATCTACCCTGTTAATGCCCTTCAGGATCTCGTGTGTTTGACTGAGGTAACCCCTCACTCTTCTAAACTCCACGAAATATTGACCCAGACTATTTAATCTCTCTTCATAGGACAACAGGAATTAGCCCAGTGAATGTCCTCTGGAGTGCCTCCAATGTTACTATTTCCATTTTTAGGTCAGTGAATCAAAACTGTATGTCATATTCCAGTTGCAGCCTCATCAACATGCTGTACAGTTGCAACAAAGCCTCCTTATTTTTAAACTCCAATAAAGTTACAAATAAAGCCCAAAATGTCATTTGCCTTCTTGACTATTTGATTGACCTGCCTGTTAGCTTTTTGAACTAGAACGCCTAAATTCCTCTGTACTTCACTCACCTGCAATCTCTTTCCGTTTAAATAATAATCCGCCTTTTGATTCATGCTACCAAAGTGCATGACCTCACACTTCCTCAGATTAAACTCCATTTGGCAGGTTTTTGTTCAGTCACGCAATCTATCTATATCCCCTGCAGAATCAGAATATCCTCATCACAACATGCCCTTCCACCTATGTTCGTATTGTCCGCAGATTTGGAAAACTTACATTCTGTTCCTTCCTCTATGTTGCTCATGTAAAGAGTGAACAACTGCAAGCCAAGAACTGATCCCTGCAGTACTCCACTAGTTACATCTTTCCACTCTGAAAATGACCTATTTATTCCAACTCTCTTTCCTACCTGACAGCTAGTTTTCAATCCATGCTTTTACTTTTAAGCACCAGCCTCTTATGCAGCACCTGATCAAATGTTGCTTGGAAATCTAAATGCACTCTATCTACAGTATCCCGTGTATTTACGAGTATCTTGGGGATATTTCAAACGTCTTCCATTTGCTAATTTGCAAAAAAATTCATAGAAATCATAGAAACCCAACAGTGCTGGAAGAGGCCATTCAGCCCATCAAGTCTGCACCAACCACAATCCCACCCAAGCCCTACCCCCATATTCCTACACATTTTACCCTCTAATCTCTCAAACCTACATATCTCAGGACAGTAGGGGGCAATTTAGCATGGCCAATCAACCTAACCCACACATCTTTGGACTATGGGAGGAAACTGGAGGACCCGGAGGAAACTCCCACACACGAGGAGAATGTGCAAACTCCATACAGACCTGAGACAGGAATCGAACCCAGGTCCCTGGAGCTGTGAAGCATCAGTGTTAACCATTGTGCTACTGTGCAACCTAAAATTAATTTAGCGTATCTGCCATTTCCTTGTTTGCTGTTATCAATTCACCCACCTCGTTCAGTAAAGGTCCCACATTTAACTTAGCTGCCCGCTTTCTATTTCTATATCCATAGACACTAACTGTTTTTATGTTGCATGCAAGTTCGCTCTCAAAATTCATTTTCTGCCTCATGAGCTTTGTGGTTTTTTGCTGCCAGATCCTAAAAACATCTCTTGTCTACCACTACCCTTTACCACTTTGTATATCCTGCTTTTCAATTTAACATTACCCTTGAGGTCCTGTGTTAATCATAGATTTTGCCTGTCTCATGGAATCCCTATTTTTGATTGAGATAAACTCCTGCTGAACATTTTGGACCAACTGTTTGAATATCTGCTGCTGCTCATCTAGTAACCTGTACCTTAGCTTGTTTACCCAGCTCACCTGAGACAGCTCTCTCCACCCTCACCCCCCCGCCATACCATTATAATTAGCCTTATTTAAGTTGAAGACACTGGTTGTGGACTTATGGCGTTCACCATCAAACTAGATCTGGAATTCTATCATATTGCAGTCTCTACCCCCCCCCCGCGAGATCCTTAACCACAAGGTCCCTTGTTAGCCCTTCTTCTTTACACAAAACCAAATCTAAAATAGTCCATTCCTGGGTAGGTTTCACAATGTACTGATTTAAAAAGCAATCCCCATCAAGAGTAGTGTAGAAGTATTTGTGGCGTGCACAAATTCTTCTTCTATCCTTAATGGTCTGGTTTGTCCAATCAACATGCAGGTTAAAATCTCCCGCAATAGTTGCAGTTCTCTTCAAACGCACCCTTGAAATTTATCCATTTATGCTCTGACTTCTTGAGGGGTCATATTTTGGGGGTCTACAGACTTCTCCCACCCTCGTCTTCCTTTCCCTGCTATTTATGATTTCAACCCAAAACGATCCTACATCACTATCCATTGCCTTTCTATCCAGAAATAGCAATACTCTGAAACTTCCTTGATTAACAGCGCTACCCCACCTCCTTTTCCCTTTGGCCAACCACATTTCTGTAAATAGCTAAACATCACACTCAGATGTTGCAATCTATACTTTCAACTTATCTATCTTGCTGTAAATGCTTTGTGCATTCAGAACCCAGAGAACCTTGGAAAGTCAGTTGCAGCTCACGGCTCTCGGCTAACCAACTATGAACAGCAAGTGAGAGCTGGATTTCTCTGTGCCACAGGGGGTTCAAGCCAAGGCATCCAGAAAATCATTCCTTGCCTGCTGAGAAATAAAAGGTAACGTTCAAGCGTCCGTGTCTGCAGTTTTCAGAGAAACAGCCTATACACTCTCACCGCCTTTTATCTTGCACCAACATCTCTTTTACCGTTTAGTCTCTCCTGCCTTCTATCCTATCAGTGACCTCCCCTCCACTGTGTGTCTCTGCACTTGATACATCTCTGACTCTTTCCAACTTCAACGCGATGTTGTTGACCTGAAACACTGACTTTATTTATCTCTCGCCAGTTGCTGCCAGACCTATGTTTATGTCCAACATTTTCTACTGTCCTTCAGGCTTTCCAGAATCTGCAGCTTCCTGCCCCCCTCCTTTTGGTTATTTTGTCATGTTTCTTAAACACTGAATCTGTTCCTGAGTTCTGTGGCATTGTACAGTTCACTGAATTTGCAACAAGCTCCCGTCAGACATTGCTGCCAGTGAAGAAATTGCCCTAGAATGCCATTATACTTTTGTCCACTTCATGAACCTGTACATGTAGTTCACCAGCTGTCAGCCAAGCAGTAAGGCACTCCATCACTCCAGACTGTATTATATCCCATTTTGTGCATCTGGGCCTCCACACCCATACTCTATCCCACCCCCCCTAATATGAATACTTTAAGAGTTGCTGACTCAAGCTAAATGTATCAAACTCCCTATGTGAATCAACAGACACAAGAAGCAGATTCATGTTATTCACCAAAATAAGAAATCAACTTCACAATTACTGGGCTTGATCTCTGGATAAGTGAATGAGTTTTGAGTAAATCAAAATATCAGCCAGTATGTGCTGTACATAAAATGCAACACCTGAGTTCCACCTGAGGAGGTGAGTTACAAGTTGCCTTCAGTAGGCGAGACTGAAGGTCTATGGTAAAGCTCCAGAAATGGTCTTTCAAAGGACATCACCCTATACAAAACATAGAATTGTAGATCAATACGAAGAAGGCCATTCTACCCTATGTACCTGTACAGTAAGAAGTCTCACAACACCAGCTTAAAGGCCAACAGGTTAATTTGGTTTCACGAGCTTTCAGAGCGCTGCTCCCTCATCAGGTGAGTGATTGGGTCAGCATTCATCTGATGGAGGAGCAGCACTCCGAAAGCTCGTGATACCAAATAAACCTATTGGGCTTCAACCTGATATTATGAATACAAAGAGCAAAGAACAGCACAGCACAGGAAACAGGCCCTTCGGCCCTACAAGCCCGTGCCGCCCATTTTAACACTCAGTGAGTGCCTCATTCAAGTCTTTCTTCTACCTATGACTTTTGTCTACCTCTAGTGGACTCCACAATAAAGGGGTGCAAATTCAGGGAATTACATGTCGCCAGATTAAGGGAGATCCAATTTAGGGACAATTTATTGACACCAATCAGCCTAAAAGCACATTTTTGAGGTGTGGGAGGAAACTGGAGCACCCGGAGAAAACCCATGCAAGCACGGGTAGAATGTGCAAACTCCCACAGACACCGACCCAAGCCGGAGATCCAATCTGGGTCCCTGTAACTGCACAGCAAACAGTGATAGTCACTGAGCTGTCGTGTTGCCCATCAGATGGTCCAGTTTAAGTGCGCACTAACAGACATGAAGCACCAGGCAACTCTCGAAGCAACATCCAAGTGCAGTCCTCACACAACCCACCGCGTGTATGCCCCTTATTGGCCAACAAGGCGGACCGACTTGCCTGTGGATGTAAAAATGAGACATCAATAAACATTCAACAGACTATAGAGACATTAATGGAAGATCCCCAATAGCTCCAACGTAAGAGACAGGTGAGTCTTAAGATTCGTTGGATGGCCGATAGGAATCTATTAATTCCCAGGAACGTTCTGAGGCTCTTGATTTTCAACTAGAACATTCTTTTGTATCCCTCCATCTCCAGTCTGCTCATGTGCCTATCAAGGTAAGTCTTAAACAACCCTAGCGTGTCTGCCTCCACTACCCTATTGGCAGTGCATTCCAGGCCCCCACAACCCTCTGTGTAAAAAACATCCCTCTAACATGTGAATTATACCTCGTTCCTCTCACCTTGAGCACGTGACCCCGCGTGAATTTCGCATCCAACCTGGGAAAAAGCTTCCCACTGCTCACTCTACCTATGCCCTTCATAATCTTATACACCTCTATTAGGTCTCCCCTCATTCTCCGTCTTTCCAGGGAGAACAACCTCAATTTGCCCAATCTCTCTTCATAGCTAAGACCCTTCATATCAGGCAGCATCCTGGTAAACCTCCTCTGCATTCTCTCCAAGGCCTCCACGTCCTTCCAGTAGTGCAGCGACTAGAACTGGATGCAGTACTCTAAACATAGTCTAACCAACGTTCTATACAACTGCAACATTAGACGCCAGCTTTTATACTCTATACCCCTTCCTATAAAGGCAAGCATATCATATGCCTTCTTCACCACCTTCTCCACCTGTGCTGCCACCTTCAAGGACTTGTGAACTTGCACACCTAGGTCCCGCTGTGTTTCTATACTCTTAATGCTCCTACCATTTATTGTATAACTCCCCCCTACATTATTTCTTCCAAAATGCATCACCTCGCATTTATCCGGATTAAATTCCATCTGCCATTTCACCGCCCAATTTACCAGCCTATCTATCTCATGCTGTATTGACCGATGCTGTTCATCACTATCAGCAAGTCCAGCCATCTTCGTGTCATCCGCAAACTGGCTGATGACACCAGTTACACCTCTTACAATCTTCTTATTGTGCCCACCCAGTCCAACGCTGGCATCTCCACATCAATGTGCTTATGGTATAGTTATCCAGTTATTTCTTTTTGCCACTCCCCTAAAGCCCTGTAAATCATTTTCCTTTACATATTTACACACCTTCCCTTTCGAAAATTGCTACTCAGTCTGCTTTTCCACCTTTTCAGGCAGTGCATTCCAGATGTTAAATTATTTTCCCTCATCTCCCCTCTGGCTCTTTTGCCAATCACTTTAAATCTGGTCTGGGGACTGTCCTTTCTGCCACTGGGAAGGGTTGCTCCTTATTTATTCTATTAAAAACATGGATAATTTTAATCAGCTCTGTCAAATCTGCACCATGGACAATATCCCCAACTACTACAGTCTCTACATCATTGAGATCTTCATCCCTGGTTATTTGACACTAATTTAATTCTTTCGAATTACAATTTTAATGCTTCTTACCATCGTAATCGGGATACATAATGTGTCGCAAGCTTTCATGAGGAACTCTGAGTACTTCTCCAACATGTTCTCACTTGCAATACTAGGAGCTGTGAAAGCATTTTCTTGCACAGAGGGATCTTTCTGACAATCAACGGCTAATCTACAAAAAAATTGGTTTGAGAATAAAACTGGCTTTAAACATAATGGCAGTGTACCACGCAATTAAAAGAAATTAAGATAGAAATATTAATTACTTTGCTTCAGTATTTACGAGCGAGATAGAACAGGTGGAATTGACATTCAATGATAAGATGAGCTTTGAGATAAGTGCATTTATGTGCATTTAAAATAACAAGCCAGATGAATTAAATAAACTAGTTAAACTCAAGTAGGATAAAAACCATGGCCCAGATGCATTGCAGTCATACATTTTTTAAAAAATTGGCTAAGAGGTAGCAGCAGCATTACTACACATTTAATAACATGTTGAAGAAAGGTGTAGTGCTGGAGTTCTGACGGATAGCTAATGTAATTGCACATTTTAGTGGAAAAATTGAACTTGTCCAGGGAATTATAGATCAGTCAACTTAACGTCAGTGGAAGGAAAAATAACGGAATTGCTACTGAAGAAAATAGAAGAACATCTAGGCCAGAATTTTCCTGAATTTGAATGGGCATGCACCCAACCCAACAGCACACAAAATCACACAAGGCAACATTGGATGCATGTCCCAATGTCATTGTGCACTCATACAATATTTCACTTGGTGGGCACAGACAGCAGTAGGAAGTGTGCACACCAACAATTAAACCCCTTAAGGAGTCAACTGAAAGCAATTTCATGTAGTCCACACGGTTGACAGACGGGCCAATCAGCTAGACATCCTTCATGTTTTCACTACAACCTTGTTGAGGAGAGGGCGAAATATAATTTTAAAAAGATGTCTGGTCCTGACGTTTTTTTTGGAGTTTTGCTGAGCTGCACAAATGCAGTTTGTTGCATTAATTTTGTCTCAACTGCTCCTTCAGGCAGCTCCACAGCAGTTGTCTGTCTTCAGGGAGCTCAGTAGAAGCCTGCATCCTCACTTTTCTATTTACCCTCTTTCCCCCTCCCTCCAGCCTCAGGGCATCTCGTGCTGGTTAACAGGCCAGCATGAAATCACGTTCTGGGGGGAGGCGATCCTGGCTGGAAGCACATTTCAGGTCCGCTTCCAGGTCACTGATCGTGTGTGCCTGAGCGCAAGATTCAGGCCCTAGAACGTAACAGTGAATAGTGAGCATGGATTTCAAAAGGGAAAAGCAAGCTCCAAAACAAGATCCCACTTGTGTAATTAGGACAGAATCAATGCAAAGGTCTTATGTGGAATGGGCGGCACAGTGGTTAGCACTGCTGCCTCACAAGTCCAGACACCCAGGTTCAATTTCAGTCTTGGACGGCAGTGTAGAGTTTGCACGCTGTTCCCTTAAGTGTCCTCTGGGAGCCCAGGTTTCCTCCTACAGTCCAAAGATCTGCAAGTTAGGTGGATTGGCCATGTTAAATTGTCTCATAGTGACCAAGATGTGCAGATTAGATAGATTGGCCCTGATAAATACGTGAGGTTACAGGGATAGTGTGGGGGAGGATGCCTGAGTAAGATATTCTATCAGAGTTGTTGCAGACTCGATGGGCCGAATGGCTCTTCTGCACTGTTGGGATTCTATTAGTACTTCTCTGAGATCAACATCACTGCATAAATTAGTTTGGTGGATGTTAGGTGAAATAATTCACCTAGAATTCATTTTGATTACCTTCTGAGGTTTGACAGGAATTCCCTTGAAACATTTTCCCCTTGAATTAAGACCTTCTTAAGCCTTCTTTGTAACATTTATCCACAACACTAATACAAGTTTTGTGAACCAGTTGGTTATTGCCAGGCCTGTACTTTCAATATAAACTGGACAAAATACTTGGACAAACTTGCCCAGGATACATGTTGATAAGACAAAATTGCAGTAAATAAACTTTCAATCAAAGTAGCCTTAGCATTGCAGATAAGCAGAAGAATTTGGGAGGATACATTAACAGGATGTCAAAGGCAGCATTTCAAGTTTTTCAGGCTGTAAAAAGAGCTAATGAAACTCAACGTTTTACCACAGGAGGTACAGAATATTATAACCAAGAATTAACCAATGTCTTAGTAAAACTTTTAATAGAATCTTTATTAGAACACTGTCCTAGGCACTGGAATCCTCATACAGGAATGATATTGTGCTTTGGAACAGCGAGCAAGAGAAACTTACTTAGAGAGTTGTTGGGAAATGCAATTCACTTCCAGAGTGAGTGGTTGAGACAGAAACAATTGTCAATATTCAAGATTAAATTGGATATGCAGATGAAAAAGGGATGGAGGAAAATGAGGCTAGGGCACTTTCTCACATGCAGGATAAATATATAAATTTATCCATGTTGCAATTTGTGTGCAGGTATCAGTATTGACAAAAGCCCTTTCAAGCACTCCCAATGCACAATGTTAACATGGAGACCAAGCTGAGTGGGAAACCCTCATGAAGTGTCAGCATGAGGCCCAAGTTACCTAGGCCACATTACCATTTATGAGAAAGGACTCCCAAATGAAACCAGTGGTCAAGATAAGATGGTCAGTGACACCCAGCTTAGAACCTGCAGTAACAATTCCTGACCTATGTTAAGTAGCAGGGTGACTGCTCACAATGACCTATTTCCTTTTGTTGTTTATCATAGAATCCCTACAGTCCAGAAAGTGGCATCCCGCCCACTGAGTCTGCAACAAATCTCCACCCTATCCCCGTAATCCCAAGCATTTATCATAGCCAATCCACTGCACCTGCACATTTTGGACTGTGGGAGGAAACCCACGCAGTCATGGGGAAAATGTGCAAACTCCACACAGAGTGAACCAAGGCCAGATTCAAACTCAGGTCTCTGGCACTGAGGCAGCAATACTAACCACTGCGCCACCCTTTAATACTAGCAGTTCTGATTTGCCTTATACCCAGCGCAGGAGGGTAGCATTTGGCTTATTGTGCTAGTGTAGGCTTCCAAGCTTACCGAGTAGTCCTATTTTCCTTGTTCTTTCCTCATAGTCCTGCCAATGTTTCCTTGTTTAAGTGAAGCTCCAATTCCCTTCTGAAAGTCTTTACTTAATCTGCTTCCCATGGTCCTTTCAGGCAGTGTATTCTAATCATAACTTGAGCAGAAATATTTCTCCCCATCATCCTCACTGCTGCAAATCCTTTTAAATCTATGGGTCCCAGGAACTGCCTCTCCTGACAGTGGAAATAGTTTCTCATTATTTGCTCAGAAAAGTTGCTCATAGTTTTGAGCACTTCTATTAAGTTTAGTTCCCTTTTTTAGCAGGAAAGTGGAACTGAGCCACTTCAGATCAGCCATGATCTTATTGAATGGCGGGGCAGGCTCGAGGGGCTAGATGGCCTACTCCTGCTCCTATTTCTTATGTTCTTATTATGTTCCTCTGCCCTGAGAAGACTCCTCGTTTCTCCAAGATAGCTGAAACCTCACATCGTTAATATCATTCCATTAATCCCCTCTGCATCCTCTTCAAGATCATGCCATCCAAACATGAACCAAATGTTTGATAAGTGCAGAAGGTAAGCTGGTGTTTGGGAGAGAGAGAGTGAGTGAGCGAGAGCGAGAAGATAGACAGGCAGTAGAGGAGGTTGAAGTTTTAAGAAGAAAGTTTAACGTCTGGATGTTTAGCGCGCAATGGAAGTTTGACCTGATCACATGCATAGCTTTTTTTCAAAAACCAGGACTGCTTTATTACTAATAATGCTGCATAAATACAAACTTTTGTTGTTGGATGTTCTGGAAATCAAGCAATTCTGCCGAAAAGCTTTCTGAAGTCTTTCACTCTTTCACATCATGTATATAAAAATAATATTCATCAACTGATCTCGGATAAGATGTCAAGAGACAATGCCCATTATTTTTTTAAAAATTTGACTGTTCAGTTTTCAATGTACTGGAAATTTTGAAATTTAAACTGAGATAGAGCAAACTGCTTTAAAATACAAGGCCACATTCTAAGGCAAGGGTGAGAAGCAAGCAAATCATCTCCAGTGTGAACAGAGATATTTCCTATAACCCAGAAGCCCATCAAAACAGTAACTGCCGAAGCTATGGACATTAAAAATGTATAGCACTGGATATTGGAACAATGGTTATCACAGACAGACACCGCAAATCTCTTGGAAATACACAATGGGTGAAGTATTTCCAGGTACAGCTGCCTAGCCATTTGAGAGATTCCATGTGACACATGCAATATCAAGAAAGTCTTCAGCAAAGGAAATAGGCTAGAAGCTGCTCTCTCTTCCCCTCTCTTCTGGATTAAGTGTTGCCTCATTCAAGAAGCCAACACAACCAGAAACCCAGCAGTGAATTGAGAAAGAACAAAGAAAAGTACAGCATAAGAACAGACCCTTCAGCCTCTCAGCCTAGGCAATCATGATGCCCTAAAAAACCTTCTGCCCTTACTCAAGCTGTTTCCCTCCATTCTCTCCCTATTCATCTACCCATCCAGATGCCCCTGAAATGTTGCTAATTTGCCTGCTTCCACCACGTCCTCTGGTGGCACGTTCCAGGCACCCACCACTCTTTGCATGAAAAACTTCCCCCGCATATATCCATTAAACCTCCCTCCTCTCATACTGATTGCAATATCTGCCACATCTGATCACATCCAAAAAGGCTAACCCAAATTAGCTGCCATTTGAAATGTCTAAATCAAGGACTTTCGATGGAAACTTAACTGTATATTCTTTTAACTGTTTTATTGGATTCCAATTTTCCTTAATTCTGATACGCACATGCATGTGTGTGTGGTGGTGGTGGTGGTGGGTGGGTGTGATACGGATCGCAGCAGAGCTAAATGCTTCAGATTGCACTGTTAGATTATTTCTCAAGTTTACAGGTTAACAAACTTGCCCTTTGACTCAAGAAAACCTCGTCTGATTTTCTGCAAATTGTGCCCTGCTTAAATAGTTAAATATTTTCTGATTTGGAAACGGCATGTCCTTACGTAAAAAGAACTTAAAACTTCTGTTGTGACCAACCATGGAGGTTGAATAGAGGGAGCAAACTTATGTGGTCATAACAAAGATAACAAATAATTTGACTGCACAAAATCTAATACAGAAATTTCCTTATTCATAACACCTACACCCGTGAAATGATTAGACAGATGTACATAAAGTACCTGCAAGCATTAAGAAAAGCTTTTAAAGCAGTAAGTAACAACTGTCCTTGTCTTGAAAACTTTTTGTTTTGTTCTCTCATCACAGATTGACTCTGGAATAAGAACACAATAGGTAATGGTCAAAAGTGAAATCTAGAGTTGCATTAATAATCAATATTGAAACAAATTCTCATTTGTTATCATTGCTTGAAAAAGCAAACCAGCAGAAAAGTGCTGGCCAAGGGGGAAGAGAATATTACTAATTACAATAACCTGCAATATTCCAATTTTTGCACACCCAAATGGATTTGGTCCTGAGTGGCTGAGATAATTGAGAGGATATTGGACATTTATAATTTGTCTCAACTTTTTTTGATTATAATTGTTATGTGATTTGTCACAGTGTAGTCAGGAGGGAGGGTGCAATTACAGTGAGCCATGTTTACTAAACATTATGAACATGAATGTAGGAATTTAGAATGGAATTATAAAATAAAGCTCAAAGTTGCAACTCAATTATGCCTTCACATCCTGGTCTAATTACCCAGCCCTCTGAAACAACTTCACCTTAAGAGTACAGTAGGTTGTTACTTCATCTAAGAATCCACTATTTCCTGGGCAGAATTTAATGCCCTCCCATGTGGTGGTTTGGAGGCAGAGATGACATTTGATTGGGGGGGGGGGTGGGGGTTGCGGGTGGAGACTATCATGCCTTCATGCCTCCACCCCAGTTAAGTCTTTGGCAGGTCGTGGCCAATTGAAACCCTTAAGTGGCCAGTTAATGCTGACCTAAGGGTCTCATCCCACCACTGCTGGTACTAACCCAGAAGCAGGTGGGGGACTCGCCACATGGGAAGAACAAGCAAGCCCAGACAAGTTTGCTTGCGGGCTTCAGGGGTGTGGAGGAGTCCCTCGTTCAGTGCCACTAAGTACCTGATCGAGCAACCCAGTTTTGGGGTATCCGCTGAGAGCCACCTCCTACCCTTGCTACCCTGACACAACTCCCCTGCAGCCCCCACCCCCTGAACTCCCTCCCGTCTTCACTCAACCATTGCCCAAGTCCTCTTTGATTCAGTGCCTTGGGTGTTTGTTGAAATGGCAGTAGCCACCACTCCTCCGATGTCAAAGATATTCAATAGCACTGCCAGTCTCTGGGGTCCTTGATGTCAGACAATGCCTACCACTAGTTGACACTTAATTTGGAGCCAGTGGGTCTTTGACAGAAGAGGTGACTCAGGGCTCTCACTGATTCTCAAATTACGGGAAAGACCCCCTTCACCTTCATTAAACATCACCTCTATGTGTAATACTACAGCAGATCAACTACAAAACCTGTAAATTAGTAAGGAATTTGCATCAAGCGTCCTTTATTTGTACGTGTGCTTACTTACAAAATGATCATATATTCTGTGAACTGAATAAGCCAAATATTCTGTGATTGGACTGTGGTGTTTCTTCTGCATTGCTCCCTCACCTAGGACTGGCCCTAATTCCGAACCTTTGCTGGAGAGGTATGATTTCAGTTAATTTTCCAGTTAATGGGCTACCACATTCATTGGAAGGGACTGCCTGGATTCTGGAATTTGCTAAACAGGCAACCTTCTCAGAACAAGGTGGCTGCTGTAAGCCCAGAGTGCCTACATGATCTCAAACTGGGGCAAGCAGTGAAGTTAATATCCTGGAAACCCCTCCTACCCGGGACCGAACCCACCCCATACGCGCATCACTGCCACCCCACTTCACGTGTTGCGTTAGTGTCTCACTTTTCTTAGCACTGCATGCACATGAGCCACCAGTATAAAATGGTGCTGGCTGCCTACACAACAGATTGGGGGTTAGGCTTTTCAAGATTGAACCCCTATCATTATAGCAAATTAATATTGAACCATACGTGTCTATCATATGAAATACACAATATTATAAGTGCAATATAATTTCAATACAGATTTTTAAAATGTCACATTACCTCTTTACTCCTGACAGTGCTGGCATTGCTTCTGATCATGGAAGGCACAGGAAGATCTGCACAGCGCATTAACATAACTTGAATGAGTCTTTGCAGTTCCTGATACTGTGCAGGTATGGAAAGGTGATCCTTCCTGAATAATTTTTTAAACAATATTAAGTGTACATATTAGTTATTCTGTCCACCCACCTCATGCTACTTGGATATAATTAGTTCCATGCAGTTGCTCATCTCTGTTAACAAGCATCAAATTTTCCCATCTGTCTAACTGTATAAATAGTTCACAACTTTAAACTGAAATATTATAGCTGAAATAACTCAGCCATCATCTGTGAGGTTATAGAATTATTATAAATTATATGCACATGGAGGAATTCCAAATAGAGGTGATTTTTTTCCCCCTACCAATAACCATTTATCACATTATATTTATTTTTCCTGCTTCCTTCAGTCTCCAAAAGGAGGTAACCTCATGCATATGTTTCTCTTAAATGTCTTGATTAAATATTTCAGAGGATCTAAGACTAGCATACCATCTGTAAGTTCACTGTATTCTCCCACTGTCCACTGAAAAGAGCTGGATCTATGCTGAAGACCCCAACCCCTTTATCTATGCTAATGAGAAGTACACCTCAAGGTTTGGGCTAACCTGAGCTGAGTGGTCACCTGACGTGCACCACTCACGTTTCCCAGGTATGGATGCAGCTAAACAGAGATCAGTGACATTGATCTAAGAAGAGCAAGTCATCACCCCAAATTCACAGCCACGTTGAGCCTACAATTGGCCTCCCTCTGTCCTTTTTTCCTTCGGGCCTGCATTTTTGCAGAGATGGAGAGGCTCTCTGCTGTACAAAAATGCCAGCTGAGGTCCAAATCCTTCCTGCCAAACCTAGCCTCTGCCATTTTCACATTTGGCTTACAGTGCATGTGTCCTAACACAGCTTACTGAGTAGTCTTATTTCCCTTGTTCTTTCCTCATGGTCCTTCAAATGTTTCCTTGTTTAAGTACAGCTCCAATTCCCTTTGAAAGTCTTTACTTAATCTGATCTGATTGTAGCCTCAATTCCACTTCCCACCTTCCCCGGTGATCTGAGACTCCCTTGTTAGTCAAAAATCTATCTATCTCTGCCTCTGGGGAAGCACGTTCCAAAGATTCATTGCCCTCAGAGAAAATATTTCTTCTCGTTTCCGTCTTAAATGGCAGATCCTTTTTTTTAATATGTGTTTGCTCGTTTTAGTCTCCTCCACAAGGGGAACATCCTTTCAGCATCCGCCCTATCAAGACTCCTCAGGATCTTATATGTTTTAATAATATCCTTATGTCCTCTTCATAACTTACTTTCCTGCCCATCCTTGCGTCATCAGCAAATTTAGCAACCATGCTTTTGCTCTCTCCCTCATCTAAGTCATTTATGTAAATTGTGGGAAGCTGAGGCCCAAACACTAATCGCAATTATTTCTGTAATGTTATCTGCATCCTTTGCAGTGAAAACAGATGCTAAAATTTGTTCAATTCATCTGCCATTTCCTTATTTTCTATTAATTTCCCATTCTCACTGAGAACTAACTTCACATTACTTACTCTTTTCCTTCTTAAATACCTGTAAAAACTGTTACTGTTTTTATATCTCTAGATTTCTCTTTACTCTAATTCCCTCCTCTTTATTAATCTTCTAGTCATTCTGCTGTTCTTTATATTCTGTCAATCTTCCGACCTGTGACTCAGCTTTATGAAATTATGCCCTTTTCCTTTCAACCTGATTCTATCTTTAATTTCTTTAGTTAGCAACGGAGGGTGTGTTCTTCCCTTATAAGCCTTTCTTTGTCACTGGAATTCTGAAATGGGTGCAGGTCCTAAACAGCATATTCCTGGTTCACAAAGGCAGATGTCCATGTAAATCAGCAACTGCCTCTACTCATGTGAGACTCTGGCAAGGTAGGTACATGAAACCATTAGACCAGGTAGGTCTGAATCTTGCAGATTCACTTGGATAGCCAAATATGTTTTCGGAGAGGTAGAGTACCCCTTTGGACACTTTCGGGACAAGTCACATGCCTTTTGGGAGAAGTAAAGCATCCTTTGAAATTGTCAAGAATATAAACGTTCGAGTGTAAAATGTGCATAAGCTCATTGGAACTGCCCAAACTGTCAACAAACTGACGTGTTGATTTTTACTGCAAGAGGATGAGTGTCCAGGTGTAAAGATGTCTTGTTGCAATTGTACAGAGCCTTGGTAAGACCGCACCTGGAGTATTGTGCTGAGGGAGGTGTCTGAAACTTGAACTGTGCAGATTAGACCAGGTAAGAGGTGGTCTGAAGTTTGGAGATTTGTTTGGATAGCCAGGCTGTGATTTTGGAGATATTAGGTACTCCTTTGGATACCATTGGAATAGGTCAGATGTCCTTTTGGAGAGGTATGGCATTCTTTTTGGTCTCTTAACTCAGGAAGTACATACTTACCAGAGTACAACGAAAGATTACCAGACTGATTCCTGGGATGGTGGGATTTTCCTACAAGGAGAGATTGAGAGAATGGACCTATATTTTCTACCCTAAGAATGAGAGGTGATCTATAAGACTACAGAGATATAGGAGCAGATATAGGCCCTTCGGCCCATCGAGTCTGCCCCACCGCTCAATCATGGCTAACAAGATTCTCATCCCCATTCTCCTGCCTTCTCCCTGGAACCCCCAAACCCCTTACTGATCAAGGACCTATCTATTGTCGTCTTAAAGACACTCAGTGATCTGGCCTCCACAGCCCTCTTTGGCAATGAGTTCCACAGATTCACCACCCTCTGGCTGAAGAAATTCCTCTTCATCTCAGTTTTAAGGGAGCGTCCCTTCACTCTGAGGTTGTGCCCTCATGTTCTAGTCTCTCTCACTAGTGGAAACATCCTCTCCATGTCCACTCTATCTAGGCCTCTCAGCATTCTGCAAGTTTAAATTAGATCCTCTCATCTTTCTAAACTCATTCAAGTAGAGACCTAGACTCCTCAAATGACAACCCTTTACTCCTGTCTCATTGAACATATCTCGAACCAGGGGATACAATCTCAGAATATGTGTAGGCTGTTTAGGAATAAAATGAGGAGGAATTTCTTCAATCATTGGTGGTGAATCTTTGAAATTCAGAGGCTCAATCATTGAGAATGTCTAGAACAGAGACAGATAGGCCTTTTGATAGTAAGTACATCAAGGGACATGAAAATAGTGCAGAAAAATGGCATTTTAGTGAATATCATCCATGATCTAATTGGTGATGCAAGCTCAAGGGATCAAATGATCTACATCTATTTCTCTATTTCTATAAAGCTGTCAAAGAACTGCAAAATTTATTGGAACTGTCAAAGCTCATTGGACCTGTCAAAGAATTTAACTCTGCTAAGCCTTATATTAAAAAGTGCTGAGCTGTGAGATGTTGGAGGTCCGTGACGCTCCTAGCATCTTAGATGACTACATCTGCAAGAAGTGCACCCGATTGCCAAATGGCCTCCTTCTGCACTGTAGAGGTTCTATAATAGGAATTCAGGACTGGCACGTTCCTGTAAGGATGCAGGACAAGTATGACAAGTTTCGGGAACCTTGGATAACGAGAGAAATTGTAAGCCTAGTTAAAAGAAAATTGAAGCATTTGTCAAGGCTAGGAGGCTGGGAACACACAAAGCGAGTGTGAAATACAATGAAAGTAGAAAGAAACTTAAGCAAGGAATCAGGAGGGCTAAAAGGGGGTATGAAAAGTCATTGGCCAGCAGGATTAAGGAAAATCTCAAGGCTTTTTATACATATATAAAGAGCAAGAGGGCAGCCAGGGAGAGGGCTGGCCCAGTCAAGGATAGCAGAGGGAGTCTATTTATGGAGCCAAAGGAAATGGGTGAGGTATTAAATGAGTATTTTGTGTTAGTATACACCAAAGAGAAGGACTTGGTGGATGGCGAGTCTGGGGAAGGGCGTGTAGATAATTTGGATCATGTTGAGATCAAAAAGGTGGTGGTATTGGGGTTTTTGAGAAACATTAAGGAGACAAGTCTCTAGGGCCGAATGGGATATATCTCAGAATACTAAGAGAGGCAAGGATGGAAATTGCTGAGATCTTGCGAGAAATCTTTGTATCCTCACTGGCTACAGGGGAGGTCCCAGAGGACTGAAGAATAGCCAATGTTGTTCCTTTGTTTATGCAAGGTTGCAAGGATAATCTATCTTTACAGGCCGGCGAGCCTTACATCAGTGGTAGAGGAATTATTGGAGAGGACTCTTCAAGACAGGATTCACTCCCACTTGGGAATAAGCGGACATATTAGTGAGAGGCAACAAGGTTTTGTGAAGGAGAGATCGTGTCTCACTATCTTGATGGAGCTTTTTGAGGAAGTGACGAAGATGACTGATGATGGAGGAGTAGTACATGTTGTCTACATGGACTTTAGTAAGGCCTTTGACTAGGTCCCTCATGGCAGACTGGTACAAAAGGTGAAGTCACACAGGCTGAGAGGTGAGCTGGCAAGATGGATACAGAACTGGCTGGGTCATAGAAGGCAGAGAGTAGCAATGTAAGAGTACATTTCTGAATGAAGGGCTGTGACTACTGGTGTTCCTCGGGGTTCAGTGCTGGGACCTTTGCTGATATGGTTTAGAGGAAAAAATAACTGGTTTGGTTACCTGTTATGGACACAAAGGTTGGTGAAATTGCGGATAGCAATGAGGACCGTCAGAGGATACAGCAGGATATAGATCAGTTGGAGACTTGTGCAGAGATGACAGATAGTGTTTAATCGGACAAATGTGAGGTAATGCATTTGGAAGGTCTAACAGACATGTGTAATATACAGTAAATGGCAGAACCCTTAAAAGTGTTGATAGGCAGAAGGATCCGGATGTACAGGTACACAGGTCACTGAAAATGGCAACACAGATGGAGAAAGTAATCAAGAAGGCATACAGCATGCTTGCCTTGTCCAGCTGGGGCACTGAGTATAAAAATTGGTGAGTCATGTTGCAACTTTATAAAACCTTAGTTAAGCTGCACTTGGAATATAGTCTTCAATTCTAGTCACCGCATTACCAGAAGAATGTGGAGTTTTTGGAGAGGGTACAGAAAAGATTTACCAGTATGTTGTCTGGTATGGAGGGCATTAGCTATGAGTAGAGCCATGGTCAGAGAATCATAGAGGTTTATATAATGGAAACAGCTCTTCATCCCAACTTCTCCATGAAGCTTGTCCCAATTGCCTGCGTTTGGCCCATGTCCCTCTATATCCATCTTAGCTATGTAAATGCCTAAATGCATTTTTAAAAACAAAATTGTACCCACCTTTACTACCACCTCTGGCAGCTTGTTCCAGACACTCACCACCCTCTGAAAAAATTGCCCCTTTGGATCCTCTTGTTTCTCTCTCCTCTCACCTTAAACCTATGCCCTCTAGTTTTAGACTCCCCTACCTTTGGGAAAAGATGTTGACTATCTAGCTGATCTATGCCTCTCATTATTTTATAGACCTCTATAAGATCATCTCTAAGACTAAGTTCAAGAGAAAGAAGTCCCAATCTATCCAGCCTCTCCTTATAATTCAAACCATCAAGTCCCAGCAGCATCCTAGTAAGTCTTTTCTGAACTTTTCCTAGTTTATTAATATCTCTTCTATAATAGGGTGACCAGAACTGTACACGTATTCCAAGTGTGACCATACCAACATCTTGTACAACTTCAACAAGATGTCCCAACTCCCGTATTCAATGTTCTGACCAATGGAACTAAGCATGTCGAATGACTTCTTCACCATCCTGTCCACCTGTGACTCCACTTTCAAGGAGCTATGAACCTGAACCCCTATATATTTTTCTTCTATAAGTCTACCAACACCCTACCATTAACTGAGCAAGTCCTGTCCGGGGTCGATCTACCAAAATGCATCACCTCACATTTATCTAAATTAAACTCCACCTGCCATTCATCAGCCCACTGGCCCAACTGATCAAGATCCCGTTGCAATCTCAGATAATCTTCTTCACTGTCCACTATGCCACCAATCTCGATGTCATCTGCAAAATTATTAACCATGCCTCCTAAATTCTCATCCAACTTATTAATATAAATAACAAATAACAGTGGACCCAGCACTGACCGCTGAGGCACATCGTTGGTCACAAGCCTCCAGCTTGAAAAACAACTCTTTACAATCACCCTCTGTCTTCTGTCATCAAGCCAATTTTGTACCCATTTGGCTACCTCACCCTGGATCCCATGAGATTTAACTTTATGCAACAACCTACCATGCAGTACCTTGCCAAAGGCCTTGCTAGATTCCACGCAGACATCAACTGCGCTGCCCTCATCTATCTTCTTGGTTACCCCTTCAAAAAACTCAAATCAAATTTGAGACATAATTTTGCACTCACAAAGCCATGCTGACTGTCCCTAATCAGTCCTTGCCTCTAAATGCCTGTAGATCCTGTCTCTCAGAATACCTCCCAAAGATTATCCACTACAGATGTTAGGCTCACTGGCCTGTAGAGAATCATAAAATCCACACAGTACAGGAGGCTGCCATTTGGCTCATCGAATCTGTACCAACCCCAATTCCACCCAGGCCCTATTTCCACAAACCCACACATTTACCCTACTAATACCCCTGACACTAGGGTCAATTTAGTATGGCCAATCAACCTAATCCACACATCTTTGGGCTTTGAACCAGGGCAGGACTTAGTCAGTTAATAGTAAGGTGTTGGGAAGAGTTATAGAACAAAGCCTGTAGCTCCTAGGTTTTCCCCTGCAGTCCTTTATAAACAAAGATGTTGGAGAATCTTGGTTTGTTCTCACTGGAATGACAAAGAAGTTGAGGGGCGACCTGATAGAAGTCTACAAGATTATGAGAGGCGTGGACAGAGTGGATAGTCAGAAGCATTTTCCCAGGGTGGAAGAGTCAATTATTGGGCGACATTGGTTTAAGGCGCGAAGGGCAAGGTTTAAAGGAGATGTGCGAGGTAGGTTTTTTTTAAACAGAGGGTGGTGGCTGTCTGGAACTTGCTGCCAGGGAAGGTAATGGAAGCAAAAACGATAGTGACTTTTAAGGGGCGTTATAACAAATACATGAATAGGATGGGAATAGAGGGATATGGTACCCAGTGGGGTGGAGGCGGGGAGGGGGGTTTGTTCACACAGGCAGTATGGTCATTGCAGGCTCGGAGGGGAAACAGGCCTGTTCCTGTGCTGTAATTCACTTTGTTCTTTGAGTTAAAAGAAGTACTTTATATTTCACTCTGTCTGCTGACATAAGACTGAGGGCTGCCATTATAGGATCTGTGGATTTTTCAACCTAATATTAGCACATTGGGGTGCTAAGCGAGCAGTTTGATTGACAACACCAAGTGGTCATTGTTGTGTAGGTAGTTGGGACATATGTCCCTTAAGGGTGGGTCAGGTGAGCTGGGATACGAGCTCCACCCAGGGTAGAGCTTGGGAGAGTCAGTGTTAAGACATTCAATAATCCATTCCTTCTTTAAATTATATAAACCTACCTCATGGTCTTTTTATAGCCCATAATGAGACCCAGACATAATAGTTACAGAATAAAAATGTTTGTTTTCCTAAGATTGGAGAATTTCAATTTAAGAATGGCTTTATTTAAAAATGGTGACAAGTATAACTTCTCTATTTTAGCACGGCTGTTGAAGTTTGCCCATTGTGGATACAAGGTGAGTTGGTATGGAAGGAGTGAGGGCAAAGGATGTTGGGTGGGGAAGCACTTGTTTGCACTAAATTATCTAGGGGCTACGAAGAACCATGGGAATGTTGGGGGCCTGGATTGGCTGAGATCCATGGAGTTGGAACGGTTTATTGAATGCCTTAACACTAACACAATCAGCCAAGGCTAACTTTCCCAACCTCTACTTGTGGAGCTTGTACCCCAGGTCACCTGACCAACTCTCAAAGGGGCATAACCCCAACTACGTAACTAACAATAACCACTTGGAGTTTGTAGAATGCCACTGGGAGCTAAGAAAGGCCATATGGAGGATGGGTAGAGGAGCAAAAGATTTGAACTACAAAAGGTTGTGAATGTAACCCAACCCATCACACAAACCAGCCTCCCATCTATTGACTGTCTACACTTCCTGTTGCCTTGGCAAAGCAGCCAGCATAATTAAGGACCCCACACAACCTGGATATTCTCTCTTCCACTGGGAAAGCGGTACAAAAGTCTGAGGTCATGTACCAATTGAATCAAGGACAGCTTCTTCCCTGCTGCTGTCAGACTTTTGAATGGAGCTGCTTTGCACCAAGTTGATTTTTACCTACACCTGAGCTACGACTATAACATTATATTCTGCACTCCTTTCCTTCTATATGAACGGTATGTTTTGCCTGCAAGTGTGTGCAAGAAACAATTCTTTTCACTGTATACTAATACATGTGACAATAATAAATCAAATCAAAAATATGGTGGCACTGGGGTATGAGGGGCATGGGGAGTGCGCAAGAGATGGCATCGATGGGGCTTGAGGAACTTGCAGGATGGGGGTGTTAGGAGTGGGAGGTGAAGGTTTGTGGGATGTTTTATGATTTGTTCATTTTTTTAAACAACGAACAAAATGCTGGTGCACAGAGGCAGCAATTCCTGCCAACCCACCTCCACACCGGGCAGCCCATCCACACTCGTTCCAGCAGCAGTAAGCCCAACATCTAATGCAGCCCACATCTCCAGAACAAAATCTGACCTTCCAAACAAGTCGGATCCATGGAGCTGGGAAACGCCCCATCGCTGTACTCCCAACTCTGGAGCCAAAAAAATCTCCAGCTTATTTCCTTCAAAAAGAGCTGGGCCATTTATCAGCAAAATTAAGGATCACATTTTTACGCACAAGGTAGTGGCGATCTGGAGCTCTGTTTTCTAAAAGACTGCACACGTTGGGTCAATTGAAATCTTTCAAACCAAGACTGATGTAATTTTGTTAGAGTGACAGGATATGAAACAAAAGGTGGATAAATGGAATTGAGATACATATGACAGATTATCTAGCAGAATGAAGAATAGGTTTGGGAAGCTGAAGAGAATGTTCTATGAAAGAGAAACATAAAAATTGCATTTGTGTAATTAATCCACGGAACCTTTTCTTTCTTCAAACGCTGGGGAAAAAAAACCCTCTTGTTATTTATAACAAGAAAGTTAGGAATATTTACCGCAGGAAGGCTGCCAAAGCATTGGTTGCCTCAGTCGTGACTTCAAGGCTGCAGCTGGTCATTGCTTCCTGTAATACAACAATCGCTTCATGCCAAATCGTGAAATTCATAAACAGCTTTATTCCTGTAGGCTGCCTGTAAATGATACATTTATATCGCTTAATTTCACGATTTCACTTACACGTTTAGTGCAAATTGTTATGAATACTTTGAGAAAGAGTACAATATCTCATACAAGGGCGGCATGGTGGTTATCACTGCTGCCTCACAGGGACCCGGGTTAATTCCTGGGTTGGGTCACAGTCTGTGCAGCGTTTATGCTTTCTCCCCATGTGTCCTCTGGATGCTCCGGGTTCCTCCTACAGTCCAAAGATATGCAGGTTTGGTGGACTGGCCATGCTAAATTGCCCCTTAGTGTCAGGAGGACTAGCAGGGGTTACAGGGATGGGGCCTGGGTGGAGTTGTTGTCAGTGCAGGCTCAATGGGCCAAATGGCCTCTTTCTGCACTGTATTGATTCTATGATCATTAAGTGAATAGTGCAACATATATGGTCTCATCAATATAATTTTTAAAAAGCTTATAGAAAATAATTTAAACTTCCAATTAACTTTTCCTCATGGAGATCTCTGGACCCCAATCTTCTTCCATGGGCACATCAGATAGAGCACATGAAAGCAAACTCTGCCCGATATGGAACGAACCCATTGCAATTCTGGAATTCAAATCATTTGAACCTGGAGCAGTGGTAATGGCTGCTGGGCCTTCTGTGTTCTATTTAAAAGCAAAAATTACAGGTCTTTACAAGGTTAGAAAAAGAAAAGGGTCCACTCACTTTCTGCCAGTTTAATAACATTACTGACTCACCTTCTCCGGTAATGTCACTGGACAGGTTAGGAAAATGGATATGTTTGCACCCAGGGTGTAAGCAATTCAGGGGCATAAATTCCAGCTCTACCATTTCAGTTCTCCATTTTTACCAGGAAATGTTAGTGACACAGGTTGTTCAATTAAATCCTACAAAACATAATATGAATGCACAACCTCATACCGACCTGGGTGGCAACCCAAAGATGCCCAACCCAAGCAAAATACTAATGAAGGGTTTGTCTGCATATGTAGCCAGTGTACTGTTTCTAGGTTTTTTGCTACCAGTTTGGCCTGCAGAATTAACTACAGAACAAATTTCAGCAGCCAGTTGGGACATACTCAAGTATAATTTTTTCCAGTGCTGTTGCTACATATGTCGAAATGGCTATTGATGCGTTACAGATGGATTGAAGTGGAAGTCTGCCAGTTACATCCTACTTTCTAATGTCATTAGCATTGCTCCAGGTGCAGATTTGGATGGCTGAAGGAAGCACATTAGTGATGGGAGCAAAGAATCCTGGTTTCATTACATTTAACGAGATAGGGACAATTAAAGAGAAGCATTACAAAGTTTAAGTTTATTTACTGTTGTCACAAGTAGGCTTACATTAACACTGCAATGAAGTTACTGTGAAAATCCCCTAGTCGCCACGGTTCAGCATCTGCTCAGATACACTGAGGGAGAATTTAGCACGGCCAATGCATCTAACCAGCACGTCATTTGGTTTGTGGGAGGAAACTCGCACGGACACGGGATGAACGTGCAGAGTCTGCACATAGTGAGTCAAGCTAGGAACCGAACCCGGATCCCTGGCGCTGAGCGGCAGCTGTGCTAACCACTGTGCCACCATGCCACTCCCAAGGAGGAAAGAAAGAAAAGGAACAAACAAGAAAGGAATAAAAATTTTGAAAGATGAAGACAGCCATAAAGGGCATCTAAAGTCATCAGCAGGTTTTGCCAAAATGAAAGAGACATAAATGAAGGAACAGGAAACCCATAAATATACGACTGGGGGGAAGTTGCACCCACGTTCATGATTGCAAATGGCGATGTGGATGCAAAATACCACAAGGGCTGGAGAACAAGAATCTCAGTAAAAAGTCTGACAACACCAGGTTTTAGTCCAACCAATTTATTTGATAGTAAACGCACAAGCTTTCGAGGTTTCCCTCTTCGTCAGGTGAGGGAAACCTCAAAAGCTTGTGCGTTTACTATCAAATAAATCGGTTGGACTAAAACCTGGTGTTGTCAGACTTTTTACTATGTTTACCCCAGTCCAACGCCGGCACATCCACATCAGAACAAGAATCTCATCAGTGAGATCTCATTTTCAGATTTTCATCGCTAATGATGTAATGAGGTTCCTACCTCGGAAGGTCAGGGACCTTATTTCAATACATTTACATATCATTAGAAGGTTTTCTCACTTTCTTGTCTCCCACATTAGGATTTTTGCTCCTTGCTGACATGATGTCAAATTGGCAAGGTTCACAATAGGTTTCTGAAAATGGCAATGAGGCAAAGGCTGGCAGTGCACAGGCAAGTATAGCCCTGGGGAAAAAGGGACATGGCTGGACAGTATTCCTTGGCAGGTTGGGAGCCTCAGTTGGGGAGGTTCCCGGGTGGTTTGGGGAAAGGGGGGTGGGGGGTGGGAAATGTCTTCGTCAGGTGCCCTTGAGAAACTGCCCCCAGATTGCTGGAGAGCCGACATTGCTGGCTCTGTCGGCCATTATTCACATGATGACGTGAGAAACACATCCAGTTTTTTTTAACTAAGTGCTGGACAATATGGAGAGAAATAAAAGAATATTTCACCCAATGAATCTGCAGATAAGCCCACCTCAACACTGCTTCACACTTCAGTTTGCCTGCAGTACTGGCGAAAAGTATGATCTTCCACTCCATCCCTCAGTATTGCAGCTTGCCTGCAAGGAGGTGCAATCAAGCTTCAGGCTACTATTATTACCCACCCATTTGCCAACTTGAATGCTAATTAGAATTTGCTGTTGGAGCAAATGGCTAATCTTATCTCTGTTGAATACTGAAGGCTACACATGTTCAAAGGTGTTGGTAAAGTGGGGCTCAGGATTTCACTATAACTCTTCTTCCAAGACTAAACTTCTGAAACTTGCATGTTTGGGTTGTCTTTGATTACTAGAGTGGAGATCACATCATGTGGGTTCACACCACTTCCAGTGTAGACAGGAAATCCAGAGTAAATTGAGTTAAAATGTTACTGACAGATGTTCTGAACTTACTACCGGCTCTCCCTACATTCCCACCCCATCTCTCCATTTCTAGCGAGTTGCAAACTTAAAATTGGGACCCTGCTTCTTGTTCAAGAATTTCAGTTGGTGCTTACCGTTTTAAAATCTCTCCAAACAATAGTAGACCTTGCTTCTGGACCTCAACGTTATTCATTCTCATTGTCTCCTTCAAGCTACGAACTAGGGATTCAATACCTGTATTGATACATTTAATTTAATATTGAATATTTATTAAACATATTTATTTAATATTGAAATATCAAAACATCTCCTAGCAACTCCAAGACAACCAATCAGGAATTTGGCCTGAATTCTCCGGCCATTCATGCTGGTGGAATTCTTCGCCTTGCTGGTAACACGCCCCCATCCGCGGTTTCCCACCAGTGTAGGGTGACATCCATAGGAATTTCCATTGACAGCAGCGGGATCAGAGAATCCCGCTGCTAGCAAACAACGCGTCGCCTCCCGCTGGCGGAACACAAGAATGGCTGGGAGGCCAGAGACTCGTGTCCTTGGTGTTTCACGTATGAGCTAAATATGATGAAACTAAGGTTCATAATGTACAGGCTATCAAACAGCTTTATCTGGTCTATAATATGCTGCGTCGAATCTCCTGGTGGTCCTAACAAAAGACCATTTCCAATGCTGAGTGACTGAAAGAGAACAAGGGGGAAGGGCTCAGGATTTTCACTGCTTGCGAAGAGCTACATCCCGTAATTTCACATCACAAAGTATAATACACGAAAGAATGAGACAAAAGAGGGCTAGGTATGGGTTGGCAGCAACCCAGAGTCTTCCAATGCGATAACTTTGCTTCTGTACTCATTCACTGAAGTGGACATTTTTTATAAAAATTTTGTCAGTAGCCTTCAGCAGATCTTTTAAGGGATATTGTCTAGCTAATGTAGAACTGCAACTGGCTTTGCACCTAGTTTTTTTTTTACGCTTAATGCAGAGGGGTTCTAAATAGACACGGAGCATTACATTGATCCAATGCTGATTTCAGGCAGTTGACACACACATGTAAATGGGAAGAACCAACATGATGACATATATGTTATCAGCAGAGATTACAGAATTCATAGAATCCTTACATTGCAGAAGGAGGTTACTCGGCCCAAGAAGTCTGTACTAATCACAATCCTATCCAGGACTCATTCCCATAACCACACACATTTACCCTGCTAATCCCTTTGATACTAGGGTCAATTTAACATGGCCAATCTGCCTAACCTGCACATTTTTGGACTGTGGGAGGAAACCAGAGCACCCAGAAGAAACCCATGCAGACATGGGGAGAATGTGCAAACTCCACATAGACAGTGATCCAAGGCTGGAATTGAACCCGGATCCCTGATGTTGTGAGACAGCACTTCTAACCACTGTGCCACCCTGTATAAACATTATGTGCAAGTCCTTATCTAGAAAACTGTACACTCTGTGCATACCAGTTTCTATCTCATGTGACCAAATAACTTGCGTTGAATGTGGTCCACTTCATGTACTCTGATGCTTTGATACCCTTGTTACAAAGTTATACAAGATACATAATGGAATAGAGGAAGAAAATCCAGCATAAAATGATGCATCAGAGCAGGGTTGTATATGGCAACTTTAAGATATACAACAGGATTTTTTTTCACACAGATGGAGCTGAAGTGAGTCACTAAGAATCATAGTTAAGAACCAATCACAGTATGCATTTATGAATCACTCTTACAAAACAACGTACAAAACAGGAGTAGGTCACTCGGCTCCTTAAGCCTGCTCCACCATTCAATGATCATGACTGATCTGTTCGTGTGAAGTTCCACATTCTCCATCTACCTCCATAACATGAATCTATCCACCTCTGCTTTAAAAATATTCAGTAATTATGTGTCCACTAAGTTCCAAAGTTGCACAATCTTCTGAAAGAAAGATTCTCCCAACATCTGTCCAATAAGGGCAACACCTAGTTTAAAACAGCGCTGTCTAGTTCTGGACTCTCCCACAAAAGGAAACACGCTTTTCATGTCCATCATGTCAATATCATTCAGGATTTTACATACTTCAATCAAATCATTCCTCGCTCTCCTAAACTCTAGTGAAAATCAGCCATGTCTGTCCAACCTATCCTCATAAGACAACCCATTAATTCCAGGTATCAATCTGTAAACCCCCTCTGAAATGCCTTCAAAGCATTCACATCCTTCCTGATCTCACCAAAAACCCGTATAAACATAACATCCTTATGTTTAATTCCTCTCATAATAAAGATACCATTCTATTAATCTTAATTACTCACTGTACCTGCACCTTAACTTTTGTGGCTCTTGCATTAGAATCTGCACCTTACTCCATGTGCCAGATTTTTGCCCATTCACTCAACCTAATGTTAGGAAAACAAATGTTGTCTTAAAGGATTTATATTTGTATTGGTAAACATTAGAAATATGGTAGTTTTAAGTGTGTTCGATGTTTCTGTGCTTGAAAGAATAAAACTTATAGATAGATTCATGCTGGGCAAAGGGGTGTGTGTGTGTGTGTGGAGGGCTAGTTACAATTCAAACTATGATTCCATTGTTCTTAGAGAGGGCAATGGTGTTAGCAGTAATAAACCAGCACAGGTTGCTTAGCAACTGGGGCCTTGTAAGGTAGGGAAGCTGTTAAGATTCAGTTTAGTTAAATTTGATTGCAGCTGGAGATAGTGAGACAAAGGGCAGCTCTCACAGCTCGGTTAGAAGCAATTGGTTTTAGAAGGCTAAGGGGGAATATCTCTCTCAGCCTTGCGAGAAGAAAAGTTAAAAGATGGAGAAATGGTTAAGAAAACGAATGTTCAAAATGTCCAGCTAGTTAAGGAAAGTAGAGAAATTATGAGAAGTTTCCAAGAAGTCTGCAGTTAACGGAAGAGAAAACTGGGAACCAGAACAAATTACTGTTCAGGAATGTCACAATGAGTTGACTAAGCATTGGATTATAAGAGGCCAGAAAGATATCTGCAGTAGTGCTAAGCTTTCTGAGAAATTACTTCAGCTTGGGAGATATTATTTGAAAAGTTGAGGCAATTAATAGCTGGAGCTTGGAGTGTGTATAAAAGCCATGTGTAAAAGACAATGGAAACCTGAAGGGAGAGCTGTAAAACTTGAAAGCAAAAGCTTGGTGGAAGCAGCAGAGGGAAAGCATTATTTAAAAGAAGATCTGAAAGTATGACTTTTGAAAGCAGAATTTGAAACCACTTGTATGAAAGCCAGAGCTCAATGAGGCAAGGTGAACATAGAACAGTTCAGCACAGTACAGGCCTTTCGGCCCTCAATGTTGTGCTGAGCTACGTCCGAACCCAAGATCAAGCTAATCCACTCCCTATCATTCTGGTGTGCTCCGTGTGCCTATCCAATAACCGCTTGGAAGTTCCTAAAGTGTCCGACTCCATGAGGTGGCTCTTGGTATAAGAATCATCTGGAGTGATTTTGAGAAGAGAAATCCACAGATATTCACTATGTTGAGAGAGGAGTGTGTCTTACCATAGTCATCTTGTCTTCTTAAAGGGGACTTTGTGTGTTAATGAGACCATGGCTGTTTAAGATGTGCTTTGTAATCAGGTTAATCCTAAAACCTGAGTGCAATTGTAAAGCTAAAGGGGGTATAAAAGGAGTATTGTAACATAATCCAATTTATTCATGTTTAATCAATGCTTTTTCTTGTTGCTAAAACTGATTAGTGGTCTTGTGATTCTGTTCCTCCACCTTTTATAAAAGGAATTAAAAATTATGTCTTTTGGAGCAAAGGTTCCCATCTAGTTATCAACGATCCATATCCATCTCCAAACTCTGCATACTTCCTTCACAACATACTTCCCAACCTATGTTTGTGTGTCATCTGCAATTTTAACAACCATACCATTGCTCCCCTCACATAAGTCACTGATGTCACTTGTAAAATTGTAAATGTAAAATCCAGCATAAGTGGCAGAGAGATTTGAGAGAGGAATATTCTGGGAGACGTCACCACAGTAACCCTGACTGTACAGTGGTACAGGAAGAATCCCTCCAGAGACAAGATAAAAGCAAGGTGTGGTTTTGCCCTGTTGCAGTAGTAGAGGACACAAGGGAAAGAGCTAATTGGTAAATAGAAAGGTCGGGGAAGATGTTTATTCCTGTTTGGCTTCAGAGCAGCAAGGGAATTGTGGCCAAACCCTGGTTTACGAGAGAAATTAGAGACAGTATCAGATTCAAGGAAGAAGCATACAAATTAGCAAGAAAAATCAATAGGATTGAGAGCAGTAAAATAGTAAATAGTAAAAGGAAAAACGTTTAAAAATACAGTTTGTTCATAACTCTCTATACTGAGAAAAAGTAATTTCTGTATAAGCCAATAAAAGTGTCAATCATCCAGTCCCTTGAAAGTATCAATAACAAAAAGCACAAACCCTCAAAACCACTTAAGGAGAGAACTCACACATCCATTACGCTTGTTGAAACATCAGCAGCCCAGATAAAACACTGTTTGACTGAAAGCTCTGGCTCTTTGCTGTCAGTTTGGCCATGTAGTCAATAGTGGAGAGGGTAGCTGTCAGCTCCAGATTATTAGTACCACAAGTACATTAACACTGCAATGAAGTTATTGTGAAAATCCCCTTGTCGCCACACTCTGGCACCCGTTTGGGTACACTGAGGGAGAATTTTGCACAGCCAATGAACCTAATCTGCACTTCTTTCAGACCGTGGGAGCACCCGGAGGAAACCCATGCAGACTTGGAGAGAAAATGCAGACTCCATACAGACAGTGACCCAAGCTGAGAATTGAACCTGGGTCCCTGGCTGCTGTGAGGTAACAATGCTAACCATTGTGTCACCAAGTGGCAGGACAAGTGGACATTGTGGTCAAGAAAGCATATGGAATATTTTCCTTTCTTGGGCAAGGTACTGAATACAAAAGCAGGAATGCAGTCATGGAACTGTAAAAATCACTGGTTAGGCCACAGCTGGAACTGTGTACCCTGTTCTGGTCACCACATTACAGGAAGGACATAATTACTCTGGAGAGAGTGCAGAAGAGATTTACAAAAATATTGCCAGAGTTTGAAAGTTGCAGCTGTGAGGAAAGATTGGATAGACTAGGATTGTTTTCCTTAGAACAGAAGAGGCTAAGGGATGACCTAACTGAGATGTACAAAATTATGAAGGGCTTAGACAAAGGGGCAGGAAAGACTTGTTTCTTCAGCTGAGGGTCAATTCCAGGGGCATAGCTTTAAGGCGATTAGCAGAATGATTAGAGGGAACATGAAGAAAAACACCCCAGAGGGTGGTGGGTATCTAGAAATCACCACCTAAGTCGATAGTTGAGACCAAAACATTCAACTCATTTAAAACATACCTTGATCTGCATCTGAAATTCTGTAACCTAAAAAACTACAGTCATAGGTGGTCAGAGAAAGGGAGGGAGAGTTTACCTCTACAACATGCCTACCTCCACTACAGAGCTGGCCAGATGCTGACTTTTGACACGAACCAGGCTGCACTCTTTAAAGGCACCCCGATAATCAGCCAGCCCGGGAATGGGATTATGAATCTTGGAATAGGGACACACCCACCAATTTTAAAGGGTTCCTGAGTCACCTCGACTCTGAAAAACCAAGCCAGTATATACTTTAAAAAGATGAAATTAATTGGGCTGAAGAGCATTCTTCTATCACCTCATCTTATAACACAGGTTGCATTATAATGTAGGTGGCATCTCAACTCTCCTCCCCATAGTATAGAATACTGGGGGACATGATATGGAGATGCCGATAGGCAGAGCAGGAAGACTCACAACACCAGGTTAAAGTCCAAAAGGTTTATTTGGATTCACAAGCTTTTTGAGTGCTGCTCCTTCATCAGGTTCTTCCTTCTCCTCCCAGTCACCTGAGGAAGGAGATGTGCTCCAAAAGCTTGTGACTCCAAATAAACCTGTTGGACTTTAACCTGGTGTTGTGAGACTTCTTACATGGCACTGAGAGCAACAGAGCTAAGAGAGTTGGCAAACAACGTTAATTTACCGAGACCTTGCATAATCATAGAATCCCTACAGTGACAAAGGAGGTCATTCGGCCCATCGAGTCTGCACCGATCACAATTCCACCCATGCCCTATCCCCAGAACCCTACATATTTACCCTAATATGTCCCCCTGACACTAAGGGGCAATTTAGGAGAGGCAGAGGTTCTAAATCTATTTAATTTGATGAAGGTAAAGCATCACTGATAAATATGCAAGTAAGGTTAACATGTTTAGTTCCTGCTCCAAAACGAATTAAACAGAAAGCCTTCAGATATTAATTCAGTATAACTGGTTGTGCTATTCAATTTCACAACTGAATTTCCATAATCATACAGGATAGAAAACATTGCATAATTTATTGCTTTTATTTTCACACTTATTCATGTAACATTAAATCATGTTCTTATCAAGTTATTCATTTGACTCACTTTTTTTTAAATCAAGAGGCAGCATGAGGGCACAGTGGTTAGCACTGCTGCCTCACAGCACCAGGGACCTGGGTTCAACTCTGGCCTTGGGTGACTAACTGTACAGTCTGCACGTTCTCCCCGTGTCCGCATGGGTTTCCTCTGTGTGTTCTGGTTTCTTCCTACACTCCAAAGATGTGGGATTAGGTTGATTGACCATGCTAAATTAACCCTAGTTTTTTTTAAGATCCTAAATTACCCTTTATGGCGGTATTTCACCATTTTTTGTCAAACTGCTGGGTGGACTTGAAACTGGGAGAGTTTCAGATAGCTTTTTTGCAATTTTTAGGATGCCCCTTACGCACTACCTGCAAAATTTTGAGCACGTCCATTTCTCGCTGCAGAAGCCCGCTGGGCAGGGCTTAACATGCCCAAAACCCTGCATCTCCAATCAGAGCCTCCAACTGCGCGTGCGCAAAAAAATGCTGCTCCCCTGCCAGATCCCTCCCAGGCCGGATAATGCCACCCCGCTGGTGCCCACATACATTAGACCACCCCCCCACAACATTACTGACCCTGCGGCACCCACTGCCGCTCCCCCTCAACATCCAACTACAGGTAGAGTGGCAGCAGCACCCCAATGATCGCAGACAGAGTGCCATTTTTCCCTGACTCCGATAGATGTATGATACCTCCCTCTCTCCTCTGCCCCTAACCATTATAGAGGAACAGATTCAAACCCCTTCCATCCCGCCGCCCCCACCCCCATCAGCACACCTGCAAGTGCTCACTTGCCTTCCCCGCAACGCTAACAGGCAAACTGCATTGAACTTGCTGGAACACTCTTCCAAACTGCCTGTAGCTGAAATGCCCTAACAAGGAGCAGCTCCGCAAAAACCCTAAGGATGGATTGCAGGCAGGCAATACAGGAAAAAAATGACAAATTAGTCAGTGCCAAATACATGGAGGGTGACCTCAGCAGGTTCCTGCAGAGGCAAGGCACAGGGACGCAGATCAAGGTGACAGCAAAACAGCCTGGGAAGTAGTTGCCACCTCAGTTAGTGCCATGGCACTGGCCCCCAGAACAGGGAGCTAAAAAGTCAATGACCTCATCCGGGCAGCAAGGGTGCTTAACCCCATTTAGCATCTTCCCCCAAATCACCCCAGGTCCTCCCTGCATGCTTCCAGCTTCTAACGCCCAAGCACCTCCTTCTCACCCCCCCAGTCTCCCAAGAGTATCACTGCGCTTGGCCTCTGAGGGCACCCCCAACACTCTGGAGTCACACCATCATTTCTTTCATGGCTCCTTCTGTCCCAGTAAAAAGTCTGACACCAGGTTTTGGTCCAACCGATTTATTTGATAATAGACTCACAAGCTTTCAGGTTAGTCCCTTCGTCAGGTGAATCACCTGACGAAGGGACTAACCCGAAAGCTTGAGAGTCTATTATCAAATAAATCGATTGGACTAAAACCTGGTGTTGTCAGACTTTTTACTGTGTTTACGCCAGTCCAACGCCGACATACCCACATCATGAGTCCTTCTGTCCCCACAGAAGAACGTCTGGGCCAAGACAGAGGGTGATGACCCAGACATCCGGGTCCTCACCCCCTTTGAGGAGTGGAGGTTGGAGCTGTCCAAAGTGGAGGACATCCAAGCTACCAGCAGCAGCATGGTTGGGCTGGAGTCAAGAAGTGAGCACCTGTCAATCTTCCACTCAATGACTCAATTATTAGGGACATAGGTTTAAAGTGTGAGGGGCAAGGTTTAAAGGTGATGTATGAGGCATGTTTATTTACACAGATAGTGGTGGGCGCCTGGAACCCGCTGCCAAGGGAGGTCGTGGAAGCAGATACGATAGAGACCTTTCAGGAGCTTCTTGACAATTACAAGATGGGATGGGATGGAACATGATGCCCAGAAGGGTAGAAGACTACAAATCAGACGGGCAGCCTGGTCACTGCAGGCTTGATGGGCCGAAAGGTCTGTTCCTGTGGTGTAATTTTCTTTGTATTTGGTTCTATGTTCAATGGAGAAATGCCAACCAACTTTCTGGTATCTCGGATTCCTCTTCCTCCCTTGCACTTAACCTTGTGTCCTGTATTGCAGGAGCAGATACGAACGCAACAGGGCCACGCGGAATCGAGGCACCTACTGCAGCTCCTGCCCACACTGAGGCAGACAGCTCCAAAGACTCCTCGGAGGGAGTGGGTGAAGGAACCTCAGAGGGTGACACCTTTTTGCGCCAGCTTCCACTTCACAACTCACCATCTCAGATACGCTCACATCGGTGGGTCCAGTTAGTGGTGGGGCTTCTGGGTCACTCACCGATGAGCACGACACATCTGATAGGAGGGAATGTCAGTGGCCAGAGTGAATGTCCCCCCTCCCCCCATCCCTCCCTCCTCCCCTCCCCCCCCTCTCCTGAAGTGCCAAGTCAGGTGCTGCACTGTCTCCTTTCGGAGCCAAAGCCGTCGGCAACATGCAACATCAAACATTTGTTTAAATGACACTCGTATGCAGGACTGCCATGTCTCCACTCCCTCCTTCTCCTGTGCCCCCTGGTAAGCCTGGGCCTCCTCTGCCCGCAATTCATCCCCCAGCTTCTCCTCCTCAGCTCCAGCAGCAACCAAAAGAACAGCAAAGGCGATCGGTTGCATTGCACATTAGGGGGACATTAGGAGATGAAAGAGACACATGAAGAGATTAAAGAACACTGCTTGACCATAGCCAAGCGCGCGCATACACACACATACATGCGCGCACACCACACACACACGTGCGGGCGCACACATACACACACGCACATTCTGACCCAAAACACAACATGGCTGTCTCAAAAGGACACCCCGCTGTGAGTAGCACAGACCCATCTGACAGTAAGCACTGATCTCCTCAATAACCCTCACTGATGGAGCACCAGAATCAGACTTTTATCGAGCATGTCTATTCCAGAATGATTCTGGATTGAGCAAATGCAGTAGTGAAGGCAGACGTGCTGGTAAAGTGGGGTACGCAGCTCTCTAATTGGATTACATGCAGAATTATTTAAATTGACGTCACACCAAATTTGGGCGGGTTCCCAATCACGTCGATATTTTTGACCTGTAAAGTGTGAACTGGCGCCAAAACAGACGCAAATCACGCTACTCACGTCATGCCTGACTTTACCAAATTTGCGTGCCCAAAAACGGGTGCAACGTGATAGTAAACTACCGCCGTGTCAGAAGGACTAGCTAGGGTCAATATGTAGGGTTACAGAGATAGAGCCTGGGTGGGACTGTTGTTGGTGTAGGCTCGATGGGCTGAATGGCTTCCTTCTGTGCTGTAGGGATTCTATGATTCTAAGAATTTCTCTCCCTTAATTGTCCATCTTTTAATGGACAGAGTTACTGAGTTGAAATAGCAAAAAGATCCTGTTTGACATAGCATTATTTAAATTTCTCCATTTTGTATAAGCATACTTGCATTTACTTGGCTCAGAGGTATCTCCACAAGCAGTCTTTAAACTTACCATAAATGGTGTGGCACTTTGAAAAGAAAAGTTCTTCCTCAGTCAGCAGTAGAAGACAACTGTACACCGACCATACCAAGATTTCATCCGTACTGGAGAGTCGCTCAAACAGGAATTCTAGAGGAGACAGCAGAATCAGAAAACAAATCTTTCAACAAAGTACAACATGCTGCAGATGCTGGAAATCTGCAATTAAAAGCAGAAAATTCGTTAAGTACTCAGTAGATCAGACATCATTTCTGAAGAGAGAAACAAAAAATCAGTTTCCTTTCTCAGTCCACTAGCTGGCCTGTATTTAAGCTTACTGCAAGGTCTGATCTTCAATCCAGAGGAAAGTTAATTTGAGGCTAATGATGAGCTTCAATATCCTAGCGTTAGGCAAAGTGTTTTGAACAGTTTTGGGCAGTTCAAAACTTCATTGCAAAGAACCAAAAATTCTATTAACGACCCACATTTAGGCATTCAGACATTTCAGTTAGTGCCCTGTCACCTGAATCCACTAACTTCAGCTTTTGTAGTTCTCGGTTACGCTGTCACTGAACATGTTTTACTATTATACACCAATTAATATTAACCAGTGGACATTTCAAACATTAGTGAAAAATGGTCCCTAGCTATTTTAATGGAGAACCAGTTTTCAGCAATAAGTTTTCCGTCCCCATAATTATCCAGGGCATTAAGTTTATTAGTCACAAATAGGCTTATGTTGAAATTGCAACGAAGTTACTGTGAAAATCCCCTAGACGCTGCACTCTGGCACCTGTTCAGGTACACAAAGAACGTAGCATTGACAATTCACCTAACCAGCAGGTCTTTCGGATTGTGGGAGGAAACCCACGCAGACATGGAGAAAACATGCAGACTCTGCACAGACAGTGATCCAAGACGGGAATCAAACCCAGGTCCCTGGCACTGTGAGGCAGCAGTGCTAACCACTGTGCCACCATGCCCTGGGTTTGATTCTTGGCTTGGGTCACTGTCTGTGTGGAGTTTGCGCGTTCTCCCATGTAGCGTGGATCTCCTCCGGGTGCTCCGGTTTCCTCCCACAGTCCAAAAGATGTGCTGGTTAGGTGCATTGACCATGCTAAATTCTCCCTCAGGTGTACCCAAACAGGTGCCGGAATGTGGCGACTAGGGGATTTTCACAGTAACTTCGTTGTTGATGTAAGCCGATTTGTGACATGAATAAACTTTTAAAAAGCCAGGTTCCTGGTGCTGTGAGGCAGCAAGTGCTTACCACTGTGCCATCCTAAAAGGGTGGATTAGATTTCTGAACTTAAAAGCTGGGATACAAGGGTTTCCACGATGTCACGTAGAAATTAGAAGCAAGATGCCTTTTAAAACTTTCAAGCAAGGTTCCCACCAAAATCAGCAGTACAGGGTCACAGTTGGGTTGGAATGTATAAAAATGGAGTAGGCCAGTTGTCTCCTTGAGCCTGTTCTGCCATTCAACTAGATTATGGTTGATCTACCTCAAAGTCATTTTCGTGCACTATTCCCAATATCCCTTGATATATTTTAATATCTAGAAATCCATTGATCTCTAACTTGAACATATTCAGTGACTGAGTCTCCAGAGCCCTCTGGGGTAGAAAATTTCAAAGATATACTTTCCTCTGAGTGAACAAATCCCTCCCCATCTCAGCCTTAAATTGTTTACTTTTATTCTGAGACTGTGTCCCCTGGTTCTAGACACCCCAGCTAGTGGAAACATCCTTTCTGTATCTAGCTTGTCAAGCCCTGTAAGAATTTTGTATATTTCAATGAGATCACTTCTTATTCTTCTAAACTCTAGACTATACAGGCTCAGTCTCTTCGATTTCTCCACATAAGACACTGCTGACATCCCAGAGATCAATCAGGTGGACTTTTGCTGCACTCCCTCTCTGGCAAATAAGTCCTTCCTTTGGTAAGTAGACCAAAACTCTACACAACACTAAGGCTCAATACATTTGCAGAAAGATTTCTTTATTCCTGTTCTCAAATCCTCTTGCAATAGAAGTTTCAGGTCTCTTTGGATATCAACACCACCCAATCTCTCACTATTTAAGAAATACTTTGCATTTCTATTTTCCCTACCCAAGTGGATAACTTCACATTTTCCACATTATATGTCATCTGCTGTGTCCTTGCTCACTCATTTATCCTTTCTAAATATCCTTGTAACCTCTTTGCATCCTTCGAACAAACATGTGCCCAGGAAACCTAGTGACATCCCAACAGGGGAAGCCTAGATTTTACTTACAGGAGCATTCCAGGGCCCACAAGGAGAATAAAAAAATGAAACCCCACTTGCATATATTTAGAAAGGCTCCTGACAACTTTTATTGATTGTCTTTGAGCAAGTGAAAAGTCTGGCAGGTTAGTTCTCAGCAACTTCAGGACAGCTAAGTGAACTGGCCGATTTTAACTATCCATGTCCCACAACACCCAGTCTCAATAGAACAGGAAGGGTTAAAATCAGCTATATCTGAAATTTTCCTTTTTGTGCTATTTAGGACTGAAAAATAGATTAATTTCTCTATTTTCATAACAGACAAAGGAATTTATTATGGGAGTACAGTGGGAGGCGGGTTTAATGCAGCAAATCAAAGGTAAGGACAAGGACTCCAACTGTAACTTTGTCTAAATGAATGGATTTTGAATGAGTTAAAGTTCTTAAATTTTAACTTTTTTCACATGGAAAGAGACAAGAAATATATCTGAGCAAAACAAAAGTAACCTGGAATATCTGCATAGACAAATGCAGGAGCGTATTGCACTGGAGAGTGGACGAGTATGGAAGTCATACATTGCACACTTGCAATCTGTAGTATTTCATCTCTGCTGAGAAGCAACTGAAAGAAAACAGAGTAAAATCTGATTTTAACTGCTGCTTAACTTGCCAATGTTGCTATCCTTGTTATGCTGAATTACCAATGATATATAGTTCATGATACTTTGTATTGCAGTTGCTGCAGGATTGGCTTTGGACATGCTACAGAGACAGACAGGCTAGGAGAAAATGAAGACCAAAGAAGAAAATAGCAAAGTGTGATACAGTCAAATCAGCCAACAGCAGGAAATGTTGTACATTTCCTCACAGTCATCTGTGAATATAACATTTGAACATATTTAAGAGACTCCAAAGTATTTGTACTTCAGAACTGGTGCCTTGCAACCATCTCCAATCATTAGACAGAAAGACAATTAGCAAAGTTGTATCTTTTGGGAACAATGCTAATCAAGTTTGCTTAAATAACTAAAACTGCAGCTATGTGATGCTACTAAAAACCCTGAACAGATAGGTTTCAGTGATATGGCCAGGTCTCAAGCTGGAGTCTGAAATTAGCATGCAGTGGTGAAGATTATTCAGGAATGATGGACTGGTTACCAATGTTCTATGTGCAGCAAAAGCACAGTTGAAGTAACTTTCCTTCTTAGGCCTTAATAGAAATCTGACAGAAGCCCCATCAATCCATACAAGTGATAAATGTTGATTCAAAGGTATTAAAACTTGGTGACATGGATTGTGAAAAGGGTGCTGTCTATTTTTCAAAAATATGGTTCTGCCAGTAATCTTCACTTTTGAAATAAGGCTTTTATAAGACATGATTGGAAGTACTATTTATAAAATATACCAACAATTCTGAAAGATAGAAAATGCTTTACTCATTTGAGCATAAGGATAGTTAATGGGGAGATTTTTTTTTGTCAAGCTTCAAAATCAATTATGGTCTTCAGCTAAAGTGGGATTAATGAGTGAGATTTATCAAACTGGGTGCACAGGCATCGTTAACTTGTTAATCTAAAATCATATTTATATATTGTTTTCGTATTGTTTATAGTCAGATCACAAAACATTTGACAATTTGGATGGAAGAAAAATTTGGAGTCTACTGATTTCTCCAGCACAGGCTGGTGAACTGTGAGACCCCTAACTGGGGCTACATTACCACCAATGGTGTAATACCAACAGTGACAAGTTTTCATGGGCAATTTAAACTGCATTTATAGAATTAGGGAGAAATTACACACAGAAACAGGCCTCACCACCCAACAGGTTTGCTGGTGTTTACGTTCCACAAGACCCTCTTTCCCATCCTACTTCATATTATCCCATCAATATACCTCCTATTCCTTTCTCTGAAATCTAGCTTTTCTCTAAACGCATCTATGCTATTCACCTTAACTACTTCCTGTGGTATTAAGACCTACAATTCAAACCACTTTCTGGGTAAAGAAGTTTCTTCTGAATTCTATATTGGGTTTATTAGTATCTCATTATTAATGACTTAGTTTTGGACCTTACTCAAACCTCACTTCCACATACATGGATGTAAGAATTTTTAATGATAAACACTGACAACAAGCACATAGTTGGAGGATTTTAAATGTGTAGGTACCCTAACCTGTAAATTCAGAATTGCAGGATGTGTTCTTCATCTCTCAATATAATATTGATATTCTGCACTGTCCGAAAAGCAATGCATATAAATAAAATGCAGGTTACATTGTGTGAATTTTCCTCACGTTCCATGGATCTTGGTTATATTTTAAGTTTTTTGGCTTGCTACCAGCAATGTGCACTGACAAATCATATCGATGTTGATTTATTCCAGTTTTTAAAAATTTTCTCTGAGGTGAGATTAAACTATAATTATCTGGGGAGCTGTCTTTATGGCAAAATAGGTTGGGGTCCAGTGTCCTATTAATCCAGGATCCAACATATTTTTATTGCTTTTGGGTTTTATCATTTAGTCTTACCCATTCATGGCAGATAAAGATCCAAATTTTCACAACAGAACACCTCATCATGATGATTAAATTAGCGAAATTCAGCACTTCCCACTTTCACAGGGGCATGAATGGAGGTGGGGGCACATTGTACGTAAGAATGTAAGAACTCGGAGCAGGAGTAGGCCACCTGGCCCCTCGAGCCTGCTCCGCCATTCAATAAGATCACAGCTGATCTTTTCGTGGACTCAGCTCCACTCACCCATCCCCTCACCATAGCCCTTAATTCTTTATTGTTCAAAAATGCATCTATCCTTGCCTTAAAAACATTCAATGAGGTAGCCTCAACTGCTTCACTGGGCAGGGAATTCCAGAAATTCACAGCCCTTGGGTTAAGAAGTTCCTCCTCAACTCAGCCCTAAATCTGCTCCCCCTTATTTTGAGGTCATGCCCCTTAGTTCTAGTTTCACCCGCCAATGGAAACAACCTCCCTGCTTCCACCTTATCTATTCCCTTCGTAATCTTATTTGTTTCTTTAAGATCTCCCCTCATTCTTCTGAATTCCAATGAGTATAGCCCCAGTCTACTCAGTCTCTCCTCATAAGCCAACTCTCTCAACTCCAGGATCAACCTAGTGAATCTCCCCTCCAGTGCCAGTATATCTTTTCTCAAGTAAAGGGACCAAAACTGTATACAGTTCTCCAGGTGTGGCCTCACCAGCACCTTATACAGCTGCAACATAACCTCCCTGTTTTTAAACTCCATCCCTCTAGCAATGAAGGATAAAATTCCATTTGCATTCTTAATTACCTGCTGCATCTGCAAACCAACTCCTTGTGATCCATGTACAAGGACACCCAGGTCCCTCTGCGCAGCAGCATGCTGCAATTTTTTACCATTTAAATAATAGTCCATTTTGCTGTTATTCCTACCAAAATGGATGACCTCACATTTATCAACATTATACTCCATCTGCCAGACCCTTGCCCACTCAAACTCCTTTACAGGCTTGTGTCCTTTATGAAAGCAGCTAGCCATTTAAATCATCAGCTACTTCCTTCTGGTCACATTTTGGTAGGCCAGGAGTGCGGAATCTGGCTATGTACACCTGGTAAAAACAGGTGTGAACTTGACATATTTTGTTGGATAGTCCTTTGGAGAGGGAGAGTACCCTTGCTGAACTTAGTTCTCAGCCCCAGAAGTGGCACAAAGCAAATTCCAACAATCTTAACTTAACCATGACAAGAAAAGGCTGGGACCCCTGGTATCACAGGGCAATTATTTTTGCCCTCTTCTGACTCAGGCACCCAGATGAGAGGAAGAATTTTAACGCTGGATAGGGACACATAGCACTTTGTGCGAAGGAACATATAAGATGGACAAAGCATCCTCACACATTGGAGTCCATAAAAGCCACTCATACCAGAGGGAGGTAGAAGCTCAGGAGATGCACCAGGAAGGAGGAAGAGGAGAGACCAGACAACCAGGTAACACCCTCGGGCATCCTACCTCAATATGATGGAAAACCAGTACCAAAGGCTAAGCATTAACTGGTGACATCATATGCTGCATGGTCCAGCAGCAACTCAAACTAGTCAGCAATACACAGCTGGATTAGGGGCTGTAACTAATGCACTCATTGCAGCTATAATTTGAATTCAGGGTGTCCTGGTTGCTGCAGGGACATTATCTGGTGACCAGTAAAAGACTGGTCCTTGTTTCTGGATCTCTTTAATCAAAACTTGAAAGTCTTGGTCAGAAAGGGATGGGGCACTGGACCCATCCCGCTCCATGTGTCTCCTCTGTGTAACGTTCTACGAATAAAAATCTAAAACAAAAAGAATTGTGAGCCATTCAGATTACAATGTTCTGATTCACTTTTGTTTCCTTACATTTTTACCACAAAAAAGGTTTAGTGGAGAAAATGATTTAATGCCATAGCTGAGTCCAAGGTAACATGCTGTGCTCCGCAACTACAGTCCTAGTGGTTTCTTTCCTCTTAGGCACACTTATGCATGGTGTGGGTGCAAGATGGGTAGCAAGGGGGTAAGTTCATCATTCGTCCAACTGGAGTCTTGGCAGTTAACCCGTGACTGCATAATATCTATACAAGGTAGCGGTGGCAAGGCAATGCAATGCCATCTCCATGACTGTGTCATGAGAATCCATTCCATCCTTTCAGTGGGTGAGCAGAGAATACTTAGATAGCAACAATGACAATTTGCCCAGAGGGAAAGCCCATGATGAGCCATCTGTTTCAGGGTCAGCTAACAGTTGCACAACATTTACAGCTCTAACAATCATCTGTGAAGGCAATGATATCTCCCATCAGGCACAGGGATTTCACTATTATTGACCCTACTTCTCAAATGGATCTTTTTGAAGAGCCACTTTCTATCTCTGCCAGAATATCCTAACTGGTGCCAGGCCTGCCTAGACACCTCACTACATTTTGGTTAAACCACCCACCACTCAGAACTTTGGACGGCCATTTTTAAAGGTTGGTCTCAGAGCTAAGAATTCTTCTGTCTCTGTGCAGCCAAGCTGGAGACAAAAATCTTGGCCAAAGACAGCTTTAAGATTGTAAACAGAAGGGTGGCAGTTACACCACCTGGGTGGACAGTGCTTCCTACTGAAAACTCTTCTCACAATTTTCTACAGTACCTTAAGGCTGCTCTAATTGGCCCCATCTCCACTTCCATATGCAAAGCATGAGGATGGCTAGCAAGATGAACAAAACCAAGCACTCTTTCTCCTGGTGACTTTCAAGATGGGAAATGAGGTAAAGTAGCACAGCATTCATTTTCTGGTGAAACTCTGAGGATCATCCATGGAAAAATGCTGATAGAATGCTGGTGAAGCCCAACTGACAAAAGTGTTGAAGAAAGTGGGGACACAAAAGTCCTCTTCAAATCCAGAACGGTCAATCTCAATCAAAAAGTGAACGCTGCCAACTGAATATAGTTTTAACTTTGCAATGCCTTCTAAATCCCAACAGCTGGTAACTATTAGGAGGTTGTTAAAGTGTTGTGCACCTGATGAAGACTATCAGACAATTTAATTTTGAATTGACCCCTTAAAGATCTGCCAGATGGCTGTTCCAGTCACATGCTTCAACTCATTTACCAAGATGGCGTCTGACACTAAACACAGACTAAAATTGACATTGCAGCTAAAGACCTCATCTTGATCACCATGGAAACATATTAGCATTTAAATTATTCAACCAAACCCACCCCTCAGATCTCCTGGAAAAATACATTTAATATAAAATTATATTTAAAAATGCATTTAAATATAGAATTACATTGATCCATGAGATCATATGTTAATCGAGAACTTCAAACAATTCACATGACGTACTGGATAAATGGAAGTAATTATAAAATTAAATCCAAGGAAACTATGCAACTCATGGATTTATTTTTGTCTTTGAGGGTGAGGGGCACGGGCTATTTGTTTCCAGTCAAATCTTGTACTCTAGGGGGGCCGTAGTCCAGATTTTAGTTCACTTCACACCTCTGTAATTAGGTTCACACAAAAGGACGAACAACTTTGACCTCACTATTTTTGTTTGGAAGCAAGTCATTTGCATCTCATCGAAGAATTGTTCAGGCAAAACCCAGATCTGGAATACAGAAATATATATACGTACATATGGAAAATGTGGATCACACTATTCACCACTCTTACCTTTTTCAACAGTAACAGTAGTGAATTTCCACCTATAAAACAGACACATCTTTAATGATGACTTCCTCAATAAATTGGTTTTGTTTATACCAAAGGCTTACTCACTCAGATCTAATGAGATTGTGACTTTAAATACTTTACTACAATTGTGATGACTAGAGCGTTGCTGCTCTAATTTTATATTTAGGCATTAAGCAACAAACTCGGTGGTGACCTGTCCTTTAACTTCTGAGATTTAAAGTCTAAACCAGATTAAACCACATAAAATCACCTTCTAACTATTCAAAAATCTCCTACATGAAATGTGTTAATCTACTTTATGAGTTAATACTAGTCTTCTAGTGGGGGTGTAAACCGCGAAACACTCAAGTTGGCTGCTTGAGAAACAATTTTCCTGTGCCTTCCCCATGCCAATTTTGTGCGGCCTTTTGACAGGTCAGGAAGGTTTTGGGTGCAAGGCGCATGCACGTGCGCACACACACACACCTTCCAAGGTTGGGTTCCCACTGAAGGGGCCAGAGAAAAATTGTATTTCCACCCACACACTATTTTCCTGCACTGAGTGAGTTTTGTAAACTCTAACCACTGGAGGAGCATGCTGAAGAATCAAGAACATTCTGAAAAGTGCGTAATGAGTTTGCAAACATTTAAATGTTGCTATTAGGTGCTGTACTATAATGTGGATGCGTTTTAATACAGTGATTCATCATAGTTAAATCAACTCTTACATTGACCAATAATGCGTAATTGCTATCATGTGTTACAGTAGTGTTCCAATTGTCAGAAGTGCCATAATGCATTAAAAAGTATAAAATATGGCCCATCAAACTCTGCTGTCATGTCTTGTGCTGTGATTTAAATCAACAGACAGCTCAGGCCATGTTAAAAAAACACACATTTGCAAGTTGAAAAAAATCCCAGCACCTGCTCCCCTCCATTGATTATTAGGCACAAAATGCTTCAAAATGGAAGTGGGACATCATTCTGTTCCAAGAGTTTCAGGCAATGTAACGGTATGCTCTTGTTATGACAACTGTAGCCATTATGGATGCTTGATTGGGTATCCAAAGCTTATCAAGGTTTCAGATCAGCACCGTAACCTGTTAACCCAAGAACAATTTAAACCTTTAAAAGGCTGTAGTAACAGAATATGCCTTTGATGTGTATTTTTTATATGTTGACAAGCAGAATAGGTAATTAAAGGATTACAAATGTTTTGCATTTGAGTAGTTTATTCCAGTATCTATAATAGTGTTTCAAATCAAAGTTTTATTGGATTATTATAAGTTTAATTTCTTCTTTAATTTTAAAATTCCCATGGTTAATCTCGTGGCTCCTGTGAACTGTACAGGCTCATACTGGGTAAGAGCCTATGGAAGATACATGAGAGATCAAGGCTGGATTTTCCATCTGTGCATGCCCCAACTCCAGAAAATCCTACCTTAGGTCAATGGACCTTTCCAATGGTCCACCCCTCACCCGCTATGATTCCCGTGGTGGGCAGAACGGGAAAACTGGCCCCATGGGGTGGCAGGGTATTAAAAGGCATGAGGATCTGATTGGGGTATGATGGTGAGTGAGGGGATATGAAGCTGACATGGCAATGTGAGAGGGCATGGGGTCGATGGGGTGAGGGGGGCATGAAAGTGATATGGGTGATCTGAGGTGGCAGAAAGTAGCACAGAAGATGTGAAAGGGCATGGGGTAGCATAACAGATGGGTGGGGGGTGGAGGGGAGAGGGTGTGAGGTTAGGGGGCATTTACCTTGCAAATTGGATGTGCTGGAGAACCAAGGCAGGCCCTCTAACTTGGCCTATCTCTGCACACACACTCCTCATGCACTCCACTGTGGCTCACAAAATGCACTGTAAACATGACCCCTATGGAGAAACAAAAATCCTGGGCAAAGTTACACATAGGAGGGGATAGGAAAAAATGTAGTGAAGTGGGGAAGAATACCTTGGGGCCCGAACAGGAGTCACCCACCACTCCCACCACCACTGGCCTAGTCTCAAGGCCACCAGGTTTCACCTAACAGCCTGGATATTTGGCATGATGCTCCCCAGTTATAGAAAAACATTTGTGCGGGTAGGACCAAGTCCTTAAGTAGCCTTTAATTGACCACTGAAGGACATCAATTAGCCTATAGCTGGCAGCCAAGTGACAGGAATAGTGCCATTAACAAGGCGTCTTATTTTATTAGTGGAGGGGAGAGTTGAGGGGTTTTGATGTTTCGAATCCAGATGACAGGTCATCTGAACTCAAAACATCAGCTCTTTTCACTCCTTACAGATGCTGCCAGACCTGCTGAGATTTTCCAGTGTTTTCTTTTGGTTCCACACCTATCGCTAATCTCTCACTGATCCCTACAATCACTCCTGTCCTTGCAGATTTATCATCTCACTCACTGTCCTCGAATTTATTAGAACTTAAAATCCTCGTCTTAAGCTACTTCTGTGATCTTTCTTCACACAAAGATCACCATAGATTATACCCGAACAGCTTGTGCAACTGGATTACACTCTTGGGGAAACTAGATCTGTTTGCCCACTCCGCCATAAGAATTTCAATAGGAATGCTATATTGTACTTGTAAAAGGCAATAATTAAGTTTGATGACTGTGTCCTTCATGGTGGGTGACATTGAATCTTGGAAAAAAGTGCTAAATACAGCCACTAGATTAATTTCCAGTTTAAAGTAGCTCATTTATCAAGTTGGCTCAAAATGGGAGCCTACACTTTAGAGAAGCATAGACTTAAGAGATGATTTGACCAAATTTACTGGATGATAAGGGAATATACTTTATTCGCATAGACATCTTTTGTCACTTAAAAGTTGAGGATCACCATAGGTGTTATAATTTCAAGTTATAAAAGGCCACAGCTAGGCTGCATTTCAGGAGGTGCTTTTCCCATAGAATATGGAACAAGCTGCTGGCTCCTGCAGCAAACACAGAGAGCTGGGCCTGTTTCTGAATGGGGTGCATTTCACTTTTTTAAAAAGGTCAGTACAGCATGACATGAAATCAGTGTGACCTATCGGGCTAGTTTCTATCAACTAAGGCAACTACAAAGAGTCTATAAATTGGCCTCAGATTTTGCCACTTCCCACCTTGCTTGAAAACCATATGATCTTATGGGAGTGATGCAGAAGACACCATACTTCTATAGGACAGGCTAAAAAAGAACAGAAGTTTTTTTTTGTCCATCATTATTCATTTTATTTCCCCCCGTCACCATGTAAAGGCTTTGTGGCACCATACCTTGAGAAATTACTTCATCCTCAGGCGATACTTCTTCAGTCTCATATGAACCCATCATAACAGTCACAAGCTGTCTAAACTGCAGGAGATGTTTCAGAAACCCTACATTCACATGAAAGAACAAAGTTATATGTTAAAAGATATTTGTTTGTTTTTAGTAAGAACATAATAACAAATAGGAAGAGAAGGCTTCCAACTCCTTGAGCCTGCTCCGCCATTCAATTCAATCATTCCTGATCTTCTGCTTCAATTTCATTTTTCTATGATTTTCACGTATGCCTCGATTCCAAGACACCAAACATTTGTCTGTGTCAGCCTTAGATATACTCAACAATGGGGTATCAGCATTCTTCTGGGCTGGAGAATTGCAGAGATTCGCAGTCCTCTGAACAAGAAAAATTTTCCTCATCTCAGTCCTAAATGATCAACCCCAGATCCTGAGATTGTGTTCCCATGTTCTAGATTCAACCACCAGAACAAATCAAACTCTTTGTTAAGCCCTTTCAGAATCTTGTGTGCTTCAGTAAAATCACCTCTTGTTCTTCCAAACTCCAGAGAGCAAAAGCTCAGTTTAACCCTCTCCTCATAAGACAACCCTCTCATCACATGGTCCAATCAATTAACTTTCACTGGGCCATCTCCAAAGTACATCCTTACCTGGAGACTGAAACTGCACACACTACTCCATGTATGGTCTCACCAAATTGTATAATTGTAGTAATTCAATCTTATTCTTATACTTCAATCCCTTCACAATAAAGGCTAAGGTGCAGTTTGTCTTCCTAACTGCTGGCCTAATCTGAATGCAAATTTTCTGTGTTCCTTCTTTAAGTACACCCAAGTCCCTCTAAACTAAGCTAAAATTAAGCCTTTTAAAAATATTGTTTTTCTATTTTTGCAATCAATATGAATAACTTCACACTGCCACGCTTATACTCTGTCACCTTGTTGCCCACTCATTTAACCTACCTTTTTCCAGCCAATGTGTCCTCCTCCCACCTACCTCTGCATCTTTAGCAAACTTATTTTCTGCATTACTTTCTGTCTCTCCAGCCAGGTTGTAAATAGCTGAAAGCTCAGCACTGGTTCTTACTGCATTTCAGTAGTACTGACCTGCCAACTTAAAAACGCCCCAGTTACCTTGAGTTCTGGATTAATTCCACTGACAATACCACTACACCATCACCTCCCCTTGAAGGACTGCATTAGCATCTACAGATTTCAGAAGTCTCTGTGGCTACTTGTTCTAGGACCCCATTAGGATGAAGGCCATTAGGTTTAAGTTTCTCCAATAGTTTTTCTCAGCCAATATTAATGACCTTATGTTCCTTTCATTGCCCCCTCTATTTCTGCTATGTAATTTATTCCTTCCACTGAGAAGACAAGCACAAAAATATGACCATTTCTCATAACGTCTGCCTCTAAGGGACCAACATTTATTTAAGCTACATTTTTTTTAATCACTATTTTGTCACCTAAACATTCTAAGCTGTTTTACTTACTTTTCTCTCACTATTTTAAAAACAGTGTTTCACTGCTCTTAACCCTTCCCATCCATCTGTCTTTTACACCATTCTTTATGTAAGTGGCCAAGCTGAAGAGTAAATATATTCTAAGGTTTCAATGCAAGTTCTGAGTCAGCCATTGGGAGGTCTGCAGTAACACTGTGAAACAGAAGTAGAAACTTCATCTTGGTGCTGACACCTGCTGAGATCATGGAGGGGATTTAATCCTATCTGCCAGACAGATGGGTAGTTAAACTGCCCTGGGTAATTTAGCTGCAAGAAAGTTGCCAACTTCCCATCCTTTCCAATTGAATAGGCAATTGGCCTGATGAATCAGCTGACATTTTCTAGCCATGTTACATTTGTTTGTGTAGCAGAAGTAGAGAAGGAAAGAATTCTCAATCTTTATGACTGGATTCATTTCAGTAATCTGTAGACATATCAAAGTCCCTACTTTACAAGTGGAGGTGGTTAGAGGAAGGTGGGTGGTTATCTAGAGGGGAAAGCCACATGGGTTTCCTGGATGTCTAGCTGATGTTAATAACAAGACGTTTTGTAATTTCACTAGATTTCTTGCTTATCAGCCAGCCTGATTGACAAATGACCTAACGATCAGGAAAGCATGTAGCAAAAGGCTGCAGTTGGAGTGCAGAAAGTAGGTACAGGGAGAGGGGGAAATCACAGAGTTCACAGAGATCAGAAGCATCATGATCATGGAGTTTAGGGGCCAAAAATCAAAGTGATTCATTTGGTCGAACAAAGGAGAACAGCCAGTAAAAAAGTGTACAATTCTAAAGGGAGGTGCAGGAGCACAGAAACCTTGGGGGTAGATGTGCACAAACCATTAAAAGTGTCAGGGCAGTTTACAATGCAGTTAATAAAGAGGATCCTGGACTTTATAAATATGGGTACATAAGCAAGGAAGCTATGATAAAACTTTTAGTTTCAACTGGAGTGGTATATCCAGTTCTGGGCGCCACACTAAGGATGTGAAGGCCTTGGGGAGAGTGCAGAAAATATTCACAAGGTATTAATGATAAGTGGGATTGACAAAATAGACATGGAAAGTATGTTTCCTTGTGTAGGGCAATCTAGAATAAGTGGTCATAATTTTAGGATAAGGGGTAGCAGATTTAAAATAGATGAGGAGAAACTACTTCTCTCAAAGGGTCACGAGTCTGTGGAATTCACTAACCCAGAGCGTGGTGGGTGATGGGACTTTGAGTAAATTTACAGAAGAGGTGGACAGATTTTTAATTAGTAAGGGTTTGAAGAGTTCTGGTGAATGGGCATGAGATCAGCCATGATCGTATTAAATGGTAGAGCAAGCGTGCGGGACCAAATTGCGTGCTTCTGCTTCTAATTCTCACAATTCTTATGAAATCGGTTCCATGTAGCTTAAATTACAAATGTCTAGGATAGACTGGAAAAGCAGGGGTTTTTCTCCTTGGAGAATAGATGATTAAAAGATTTGATAGAGGTATTTAAAATCATGAGCTGTCTGGACAGAGTATATATGCAGAAACTGCTCTCATTGAGGAAGGGTCGCAAACCAGATGACACTGATTTAAGATAATTGGCAAAAGAACCAATGGCGACACGAGGAAAAACTTTTACGCATCAACTGACTAGGATCTGGAATGCACTACCCGAGAATGTGATAGAGACAGGTACAAACAATGCCTTCAAGAGAGAATTAAATAATTAACTGAAAAGATAACAAATTGCAGAACCATGGGGAAAGAAGGGTGGGGAAGTGAGAGTAGGTGACTTGATCTTGCAGACAGATAACAGGGACATAACGGGCCAAATGGTCTCCACTATGTTGTAACCATTCTGCGAGTACGTGGAGGTCTAGGGTAGAGAGGGCCACACGGTGGCACAGTGGTTGGCACTGCTGTCTCATAGCACCAGGGACCTGGGATCAATTCTGACCTTGGGTGACTGTGTGGAGTTCAACCCGCGACTGCGTGGTTTCCTCTGGGTGCTCCAGTTTCCTCCCACACTCCAAAGATGTGCGGTTAATTGGCCATGCTAAATTGCCCCTTAGTGTCAGGGGGATAAGCATGGATGGAATTGTTGTTGGTGCAAGCTTGATGGTCCAAATGGCCTCCTTCTGCATTGTAGGGATTCTATGATCATGGAGGTCAGAAAAGAGGAAACATGGGAATTGTGGTGGAGATGGGGATGTAGTGTCAGCTAATTAGAGGATCTGTAGAGATTTTCTTGTTGGGCATTCATAAATCCTGCTTCTCCTGGCCCAAACACAATGTTGTAAAAGCAATAACCTTTTGGATTCATCTTACTCATCTTAAAGTTTATTTATTAGTCACAAGCAGGCTTACATTAACAGTGCAATGAAATTACTGTGAAAATCCCCTAGTTGCCATGCTCCAGCGCTTTTTCGGGTACACTGAGGGAGAATTTAGGGGGAACCAGAGGAAACCCACACAGACACAGGGAGAACGTGCGGACTCCACACAGACAGTGACTCAAGCTGGAATCGAACCCGGGTCCCTGGCGTTGTGAGGCAGCAGTGCTAACCATAAAGTAAAAAGAAAACTGATGACAAAACAAAATGTCAGAGGTTACCATCATATATTTTACTTTATTCTTTCATGGGATGTGGGTGTCACTGGCAAGGTGTGGAAACTGCATTTCTCCCCATGTCTGCATAGGTTTCCTCCAGGTGCTCCGGTTTCCTCCCACACTCCAGAAGACGTGCTGGTTAGTTGCATTGGCCATGCTAAATTCCTCCTCTGTGTACCCGAATAGGCGGCGGAGTGTGGCGACTAGGGGATTTTCACAGTACCTTCATTATTGATGTAAGCCTACTTGGGACTAATAAATAAACTTTAAACTTTTTTTTCATGTCAGAGAACAGAGCAGATAAGGGTCATCACCACCACTCTGGGTCTGGCGCCACTTTTAGGCTGGAGCAGACCACCTTAGTGAAATAAATGGTCTTTACAGCAATTGAAGATAGTTGTCATGGTCACCATTAGAACCACAGAAAATTACAGCTCAGAAACAGGCCTTTTGGCCCTTCTTGTCTGTGCCAAACCATTTTTTGCCTATTCCAACTGACCTGCACTTGGAGCATATCCCTCCACACCCCTCTCATCCATGAACCTGTCCAAGTTTTTCTTAAATGCTAAAAGTGATCCCGCATTTACCACTTTATCCTGCAGCTCATTCCACACTCCCATCACTCTCTGCGTGAAGAAGCCCTCCCTAATATTCCCTTTAAACTTTTCTCCTTTCACCCTTAACCCATGCCCTCTGGTTTTTTTCTCCCCTAGCCTCAGTGGAAAAAGCATGCTTACATTCACTCTATCTACACCCATCAAAATCTTATACACCTCTATCAAATCTCCCCTCATTCTTCTATGCTCCAGGGTATAAAGTACTAACCTATTCAATCTCTCTCTGTAACTCAGCTTAAGTCCTGGCAACATCCTTGTGAACCTTCTCGGCACTCTTTCAACCTTATTTACATCCTTCCGGTAACTAGACCAAAATTATACACAATACTCTAAATTCGGCCTCACCAATGCCTTATATAATCGTACCATAACACTCCAACTTTTATACTTGATACTCCGATTTATAAAGGCCAATGTACCAAAAACACACTTTACAACCCTATCCACCTGTGACATCACTTTTAAGAAATTCTGTACCTGTATTCCCAGATCCCTCTGTTCAACTGCACTCTTCAGAGTCCTGCCATTTACCCTGTATGTTCTAATTTGGTTTGTCCTTCCAAAGTGCAATACCTCACACTTGTCTGCGTTAAATTCCATTTGCCATTTTTCAGCCCATTTTTCTAGTTGGTCCAAATCCCTCTGCAAGCTTAGAAAACCTTCTTCACTGTCCACTACACCTCCAATATTTGTATCAGCAAATTTGCTGATCCAGTTTACCACATTGTCATGTATATCAATGATCTGGATGACAAACAACAATGGACCCAACACCGATCCCTGTGGCACACCACTAGTCATGATGTGGGTATGCCGGCGTTGGACTGGCGTAAAGTCAGACTTTTTACTGTGCACACCACTAGTCACAGGCCTCCACTCAGAGAAGCAATCCTCCACAACCATTCTCTGGCTTCTTCCACTGAGACTACCTTTCAATTTCACATTTATTAATTGGTTAATTCTACCAGCTGCCATGATGGGATTTGAACCCACTTCCCCACATCCTTAGGCTAGGTCTTTGGTTTACTCCAGTGATATTATCACTATGCCATCATCTCACTATATTACATTAGAGGTTCATAATCCATAATTATCTGCATAAAAATGTGAACAAGAAAAATCATTTAACTAAAAACAAAACCATTTCCCAAATAAACAAACATGGCAAGCAAACAAATAACCAAAACTAAACTGTGACACAGGGAATGTTATACGCTGCAAAACATTGCACACTTACCAAGGGAGTTTACTTGCAGTTCTTTTGTCTGTGCTGCCTCCATGATTGATACGAAAAGTTTGCATAGTCTCTCATTGAAGTGCATGGATAGCTTTTCAGCAACAGATGGGTAATTGTAGAGCGTACAGAAAATATAGCATACTGTCGCCTTTACTGTTTCATCAGGGTAGGCCAGTCCTACTCGCATATGTTCCAGGAGCATCGCTTAAATAAAATAAATTACAATCATGTATTGATAATAAATGCTTCAGACCAAAACCAACTTTTCATTTGGAACTAACTTAAGGTAAATTTTCCTGTTTTCATAGAATGTATAACACAGACACAAAACATTGTCTAATTGGTCAATGCTGGTTTTACTGCACTACACAAGCCTCCTTCAAGTTACTTGATCTAACTTTACCATCATATCCTGCTATCTGTCATGTTATTATTGAGCTTCCCCTAAAATGTATCAATGGTAGGTTACAGTTTACTAAATGCTTAACTTAGAATGGTAACTGGATTACTGCAAACTCACTGTTAAGAACCTCGTCCATCTTGCATATGAGGGTGCCCCCAAAACTTAAAAGGGTAACTTGGAACATCAGCCTTTTTTTTGCTATGTGAGGAATGATGTACAAGAAAAAGAGTCATCGTCCAGGTGGGCAACACTGTGGCACAGTGGTAGGCACTGCTTCCTTAGTGCCAGGGACCCAGGTTTGACTCCCGGCTTGGGTCACTGTCTGTACGGAGTCTACATGTTCTCTCCATGTCTGCGTGGGTTTCCTCCAGTTTCCTCCCACAATCTGAAAGATGTGCTAAATTCCACGAACAGGCACCACAGTATTGCAACTAGGGGATTTTCACAGTAACTTCATTGCAGTGTTGCTCATCATAGAATTTCAATAGCACAGGAGGAGGCCACTTGGACCACTGAGTCTGCACCAACCACAATCCCTCAGGCCCTATTCCTGTAACCCCACATATTTACCCTGTCAATCCCTATGACACAAGGGGCAATTTAGCATGGCCAATCAACCTAACCCACACACCTTAGACTGTGGGAGGAAACCGGAGCACCCGGAGGAAACCCACACAGACATGCAGACACCACACAAATATGCAGACTCCACACAGATAATGACCTGAGACCGGAATTGAACCTGGGTCTCTGGTGCTGTGAGACAGCAATGCTAACCACTGCCACTGAGCCATCCACTTAAAGCCTACTTGTGACAATAAATAAACTTTTGCAAATAAAGAATATTAACTTGAAAGAAAAATAAAACCTACAAAAAGAGGAAGTACACTGAAGACTATACATGCATAATTTTTCAAGAAACTAACCCGTGATCCCAACTACTATCACGGATGTGCCAGACCCAGAATTAACAAAAGGGAATGATGGGATGTAATCTACCTAGCAACAAGGAGAATCTGCCTGACGACAGCAGCTGTCTGCATTCAAAGGGACTGATAAAATGCATCCTTTTCCCCAATAACAAGATTAACAGATAGCTAGATAAGATCAGATGTAAATGGCCCTATCATCAGGAAGCAGTTCACTAAGATGACAGATAATTTTTGAGAGCCAGGAATGTGAGGGGGACAGATGGCCCAATGTACAGTGAGCAGAACCAAAGAGAGCAGGGGTATAATTGTCAACTGCTGCAGAAGCAAACAAGCAGGTTTCACATCTCACAGGCCGCCCAAGGTAACCTCTAACGTCAAGTCAGCTAACAACAAAGGTTCGTTGTAAAGCTTTACATTATCTAAACTCTGAGATACCCCCTTTCCCAAGTAACACTATGAGCTAAATCCAGCAGAATCATTCACGTGCACACGCACAGACAGACACGCGCGTATGCAAGGTGCTCACATCTAGCAAACAGTCTTCTGGTTCAGCGAAGGCTGAAAATGGCTCCTTGTTTTGGGAGACCACGGGTGTGATCTTACCGACCATTCATACCACACCACAAGGTTACAGAGCCTTGCACCTAGCCAAATCCCTGTTCACTGCAGCTGGCATGAACAGCTGTAAGATTCTGGCCTGCAACTGCTGTTAGCAGTGTTCCCTTAGTTTTCTATAGTTATACCATTTCTTCGTCTTTGATGTTTTCCACCCTGTGGAGTTGGCTTTTGGCAACTATGTGTTAGTTTCCTCATATGTCCACTTTGAAGTTATTCCTTGTATAGCCTCATCGTTTTCTCTAGTCATACACGTAAACACTCGTGTTTCCAGCAATGGATTGACATTTCATCACTTCTCCAGACGTCTGCCTCTAATCAACTCCCAGTTTTTTGTACTTTTATCCACTGTCTGGATAAAACAAAGTTTTATCCACTTTGTTTTTAATCTTAATTTTCCCTAATTCTTAACACTAGCAAAAATGAAGCATGCATATTTTTAGCTTATTCGTTCTGGGTACCCCAGCAGAATTTTTTAAAAAAGATATCACTCAAAATAGTTTTACCTTTGGGCACCAAACTTCTGGAATTTTACATGTGCTTATAGAAATCCAATTGCATTCAAATCAGACATGAAAGGGTGAGGCACTGTACACATTGACTCAGATAACCGATTCAATTCGTAATATCCATGCTGCCTTATTATATCAGATATGCAACTAGCATACCATGCTACTCATCAGCTGCAAGGAAACTGAATATAGGGCATCTATGATACCATTTAAAAGCAGCCAGCTTCATTAAGGGGGCAGGGGAGGGGGAAGAATTCTGGTTGTAGGTACCAGGGAGCCATCTTTGGAAGGAGATGTATAGCTGAAATAAGTACGGAGAACACACCAAGGTTCTCAGATTATGCCTGGGAACACCTAGTGCAGGCAATAGTTTTCTAGCGCAGCATGGTGGGAGAATCTCATATCCGGGTATGCACGGGATTCACACATACATTCCTGCCACACGCTCATCTCCCAGTGCTGGATTTCCAGCGCTGTCAGATCCACGCTGGAAACTGGCAGCAGCACAGGTAAGTTATTTCTTTCTAAGTTTAATGTCATTTTAATGTGATTAGCTGATCTGAGGCTGAATTCTACAAGCCTTTTCCACCCCACCAGAGTGTTTCACTCCAGTGGGAATTACAATAGATCCCCACTTTCAGGGAACTGGGCATTGCAGGGGCACAGACTGGTACTGCCAGGAGGTCAGATGGCACAGGAGTGGTGCCCCCGGCAGTACCAGTCTGTGCCCCTGCAATGCCCAAGGGAGAAGTCCCCATTCCCAGGCAGCATCTTGGCACTGCCCACCAGACATATGGCAGGCGAAGCAACCAGTGGGAATGGGGGGATCCCACTGCTACTCTGCATGAGGATCGATAGGGGCAGGAAAGAGGTCATTGATCAGTGGGAAAGAGGTGGAGGTTTGGGGCTGAGCCTGGGAATGGTCAGAGGGCTGGCCAGCGAACGAGCTGGTCGGGAAACGGGAAGCTGCCAGTTCAGAGCTACTTACATACGCGCAGAGGCCCACTGGTTTCAGCCTCCTCTGCAGGAATAGGCCCCACCCCCTGAAATCTAACGATTGTCACACCGATGCAGTGCAGAGTGTGGAGATTCTAGCGTGAGCTCCCACTGAAAACATAAACAGCGTGAATTACTCCAGTTTTCAACACTCTTGAATTTTTCACATGTGCAAAGGAGAGTCAAGGTGACAGTAACTGACAATACTGTCACCTTGGCTCACCTTTAACAATCCTTGTGATGCAGCTTCACACGACTGGACTCTTGCAAACACAACATCCAAAACTGGCTACGGGCATATCTCTACCTCTCTCGTTCTTGCTTCAGGAGCATGTCAAATGTCACTCCACCAGCCTCTTCAGCCCCATCATGTCAAACCTTCACTCTTCAATCCCCCTCCTTTATGGTTGTGATGCAATTGAGCTAAAAGAAAAAATTCTGAGAGATCCAGTCTTGGGTGAGGAAAGAAGATGTTTAAATTCAATTGAGAAGATATAGCAGCAGTGGGAAAGAAGGGTTAGAACATAAGAACATAAGAAATAGGAGGAGTAGGCCAACTAGCCCTTAGAACAATGTGGACTGAGCATGTTGTCAGGCAGATGGTGCCAGCTTACTTTCCATTACTGAAGTCCTACCAGCCATGGATGCAGCCAAACTAATTGTGTCAAAACCAAAATATGTGCAAATCCAACAAATCATTGCTCTGCTTAGACAAAATGAATATCTTCTGTAGACAAAAAATGATCCACAAATTCATCAGCAACCTGACACAAGAAATCTACAACTGCCCTGAGAGGGGATGGAAGGGGCCATATAATCGTAAAAATCTACAATATAGAAGGAGGCCATTCAACCAATCACTTCTGAAAAACAGCTGTCTAGCTTAATACCATTTTCCAGGTCTTGGTTCATAGCCTTATAGGTTACAACACTTCAGCACATTGCCATGTACTTTTTAAATGCAATAAAGATTTCTGCATCTCCCACCCCGTCAGAGAATGAGTTCCAGACCACTATCAACCTCTGGGTGAAAACATTTCTCGTTTCCTCTCTAATTCTGCTCTTCTCAGAAGACTAAGAAAATTTGGCATGTTAATGACGACTCTCACCAACTGTTACAGATGCACCACAGAAAGCATTCTTTCTGGTTGTATCACAGCTTGGTACGGCTCCTGCTCTGCCCAAGACTGCAAGAAACTACAAAAGATTGTGAATGTAGCCCAATCCATCACATAAACCAGCCTCCCATCCACTGACTCTGTCTACACTTCCCGTTGTCTTGGCAAAGCAGCCAGCACAATCAAGGACCTCACTCACCCTAGACATTCTCTCTTCCGATGGCAGAAATATACAAAAGTCTGAGGTCACAGACCAACCAATTCAAGAACAGTTTCTTCCCTGCTGCCATCAGACTTTTGAATGGACCTACCTTGAAGCAAGTTGATCTTTCTGACACCCAAGCTATGACTGTAACACTACATTCTGCACTCTCTCGTTTCCTTCTCTATGAACGGTATGCTTTGTCTGCAGAGTGTGCAAGAAACAATACTTTTCACTGAATGTTAATACATGTGAAAATAAATCAAATCATATCAAAATCAAGAGTTCAGAAGTATGTGTCGCTGTCAAGAAGCTAGGATAAAATAAAGATTTTAAAAATGGGATAAAAGGAAATTGATAAGGGTTCAGTTGCTCTGAGGAGTTCTGATGTGCAGATTAGCTGAACAACAGTAAATACCAAGATTGGGGGAAAGGCAAATTGTGCGGAGGGTGTGGAGAGTCTGCAGAAGGATCTAGATAGGCTGGGCGAATGGGCCAGGAAATGGCAAATGGAATTTAATGTTGGCAAGTGTGAGGTGGTCCACTTTGGTAGGAAGAATGGTAGGAAGGACTATTACTTACGTGGCGAAAAACTGCAGCAGGCGACGGTGCAGAGGGACCTCGGGGTCCTTGTGCATGAGTCGCAAAAACCCAGCTTGCAGGTGCAGCAGGTGGTCAGGAAGGCGAATGGGATGCTGGCCTTCATAGCGAGGGGGATTGAATATAAAAGTAGGGAGGTCTTGCTGCAGCTGTATAGGGCATTGGTGAGGCCGCAGCTGGAGTACTGTGTGCAGTTTTGGGTGCCGCACCTGCGCAAGGATATTTTGGCCTTGGAGGGAGTGCAGAGGAGGTTTACTAGGCTGATGCCGGAGTTGAAGGGATTGAGCTATGAGGAGAGGCTGAATAAACTAGGCTTGTACTCGTTAGAGTTTAGAAGAATGAGGGGAGATCTCATTGAGACGTATAAGATGATGAATGGGATGGATAGGATAGAGGTGGAGAGACTCTTCCCGCTCAAAAAAGACAGTAGGACTAGGGGGCACAGCCTCAAGATAAAGGGGAGACGGTTTAGAACAAAGTTGAGGAGGAACTTCTTCACTCAAAGGGTGGTGAATCTCTGGAATTCTCTGCCCGTTGAAGTGGTGGAGGCTGCCTCGCTAAATATTTTTAAGAAGCGGGTTGATGGGTTCTTGATAAGAGAGGGGATTAAGGGTTATGGGGAGAGGGCGGGAAAGTGGAACTGAGCCACGACAGATCAGCCATGATCTTATTGAATGGCGGGGCAGGCTCGAAGGGCTAGATGGCCTACTCCTGCTCCTATTTCTTATGTTCTTATGTAAATATTGTGAAGAACAATAAGAGTATAGAATGATAGGTATTAAAACTACAGAAGGTGGGAGTTCAAAGTGGAGATATAAGAATGCATGCCACACTTACATGCGAAAAGTATCATTTCTGAAAGGAGTTATTTAATTAGTTAAGATCAACATTTATCAACAGCTTGATAGTTCTGTACTGGAGAGAAAAGCACAGTTGATGAGCAACTAAGATCATAGCCACGTCCAGCTGGAAACAGAAGCTCTCTCAAAAGCAGGCTTCTAGGCTGAGAATCTGCAGCTTCAAAAATCTCAGCTTCTGTGCTGAACCACAAGAAGTTTCCTAAAATAAAGGTACAAATCGTGTGTGATAACTACCAGCTGGATTTGGCTCATAAAGTTAAACCTTATGAGGTGTTGTTTTGAGAAAAGGAGCATTCTCAGAGTTTGAGAACATAGATGGATATGGGACGGGATTAATTCAGGTTTACAATATGTGCATGTAGTTTCTTGTTCTGTGTCTCAGTTTAATAACTATACTTTTTATTGAATGATTACAAGACTCAGTCTTTCCTCACTGGGTTACATATCTTTCCTACATTATACAAAATTGCTAAATAAACACTTAAGAATCGGCATTCCAAGTTACCATTCTGGGTTTTGGGATACTGTTGCATCCGACACCAGGGGGGTTCTAAAAAGTTACCTACCAGGTACATAGGTAAATGATATCTCAATGCAACAGGGGAGGAATGTGCTAAGGAAGGAGTAGAGCCAGTTACTGTGATTCGCATTAGGATCAATGACTTAGGGGATAAAAGGCAGAAGGTCCTGCACACAGAATATCAAAAGTTAGGGATCAAATTAAATAGCAGGGCTTCATGATTATTATCCGAGCTGTGTGGCTGAAAGATTGGAGCGGAAAAGAAGGTTCTGTCTCACAGGACATGGGCACCAGGACTGGGACAGGAAGGATCTGTACTGCTAGGACAGAGTCTATCTACACTGGAGTGGGACCAGTTTCATAGAATCTCTACAGTGCAGGAGGTCATTCAGCCCATTGAGCCTGCACTGACTACAGACCATCTGGGTCCTACACTGACTACCTGGGCTCTACCCCATAACCCTACATATTTACCTTGCTAATCCCCCTGACACTAAGGGGCAATTTAGCATGGCCAATCAACCTAACCTACACATCGGTGGACTGTGGGAGAAAACAGGAGCACCTGGAGGAAACCCATGCAGACACGGGGAGAATATGCAGACTCCACACAGATAATCACCCGAGGCTAGAACTGAACCTGGGTCTCTGGTGCTGTCAGGCAGCAGCGCTAACCACTGTGTCACCGTTTCCTACTGGAAACGATTAATAGGGTCATTGATAGGACTTTAAACAAGCAAGGAGAGGGGGTGGGATTTGATGAAAATAACAGTACCCAGAAGATAACACGAATCCTGCCCAGCAGATCTAACCATAGGGAATCATCTAGGCCTTAGCAATCACAACATTATAAAGTATAAGATAAAGATTGAGAAGGACATAAGTAAGACAAAGTGATGAACTGAAAAAAGCTGATTAAGGATGATGAGAGTGGAACTAGGAAACACAAGCTGAAGAAGTTTACCAATTTATCAATAAAATAGAACAACTGTGGAAAATTTTAAAACTATGATCAGAGTTCAGAAGAAATACCACCCAGCAAAAGGCAAAAACAAATTAAGCAGTAATAGCATACCATGATGAATAAAGAAATGCGGATAATATTGAAATTAAAGAAAATGCATACATAAATAACAAAAGGGAAGAGGACAAAAGGGGAAGCACAAAGTTTAGGAAAGAAGTCCATAAAAATTAAGACGACAACTAGGATTATGAAATTAAAGTATCAAGGAATAAAAAGAAAGTTAGTAAAATATTTTGCAGATACATTAATAACATAAGAAAAGTCAGGCCAGGGATTAGAATCACTAAGTATTGTAAACAATAAATTCACAGATAAACAGCTTTAAATTATGTCTTGGTATTCAATAGGGAGACTAAGATGGTGAGCATGACATTAGAGGAAGATCAAAGATGATATAAAGACATAGAAAGGGGAGAGATAATTGATAAACAAATCAAACTGAACAGCATTGCAACCTTGCATATTAAAATAAGTTAGGGAAGAGAGAGCAGCAACAAACTACTTGTATATGAAAGCTCATTAGAAATGAAAATAGGGCCAGAGGGCTGGCAGGCAACTAATGTGATTGGTATATTTAAGGAGGGAGAAAGAACAAGTCCAGGGAACCACAGACCAATTAGTTTAACTTGAATGGTAGAAAAGATAATGGAATCCTTAATCAAAGTTGTATTACAAATACATTGTGCGTCAAGAACCTGATAAGACCTGTTAGACCATGGTTCACATGCACCTGGTCAGGCTGAGCCTGGCAGCACACAAATTGCATGCTGAATGCTTAGAAAAATGATCCCAGCAGGCATCCCAGGACAAAACATGCTGCTGATTGGCTGCATGATCAGCAGTGACCTAGATGCATGCATGGTTGGCACAATGTACAGCAAGCCTTCACCTTTTAAACAGCCTGCTCTCTTAAAGGGAGGTACACTCAGGCCGCAGCAGCTGGTCTTCATGGGAAGTGGGCAACGTTGGCAAAACCAGCATTTATTTCCAATAAGCATCACAGTCACAAATTCATGTTTCTGCCTATTCCTGACAATCTTTGACCCCCATGCTTATCAAGATTCAATCTACATCTGCCTCAAAGAAATCAAAAGACTGTACTTCAACCATCTTTTGAGGAAGAGAATTCCCAAGTCTCTACCCTCAGTTTGTTTTCCACGTCTGTCTTAATTGGACAAACCTTTATTATTAAACTTCCTCTCCACATCCACCTTGTTAAGTCCCCTCAAATTTTATATGTTGCAATTAAATCACCTCTTACTTTTCTCAACTCCAGCAGAGGGGTTACCCCTGTGGCCTAGTGGTCAATGAATCTGTAAACCATAAACCGGTTCCCTGGCTCAAATTCCACCCCGGGAGTTTTTTTTCCAAGATGGTGCCAGAGCGAGGCAGATCTTGCAAGCTGTGCCCAGCATACCTTCTAATACTATCTTTTACTCTCGTTCTATGATTGTAACACTACATTCTGCACTGTCTCATTTCCTTCTCTATGAACGATAAGCTTTGGCTGTATAGAGCGCAAGAAACAATGCTTTTCACTGTGTGTTAATACAGGTGACAATAATAAATCAAATCAAATCAGGTAGATGGCTTCAATAAAAAAAATTGTGTGGAAGGAGCTAAAAACAAGCCTAGCCTCTCCAGCCTTTCTTCATTAAGACAACCCACCCACTCCTTGTATTAACCTAGTAAACTTTCTCTGAACTGCTTCCAACACATTCACGTCTTTCCTTAAATAAGATCAATACCGTATACAGTATAGTTTCACTAATGCTCTATATAACTGATGCATACTTTTGTATTCAATTTCCCTTGCAATAAAAACTAACATTCTATTACCATAGCAAATCACTGCTGCTACAAGCTACTCTTGCACTATTTTCATTTGATTAATTGTCGCATGTATTAGCATACATGCTAATACATGCGACAAAAAGTATTGTTTCTTGCACGCTACACAGTTAAAGCGTACCATTTATAGAAAAGGAAAGGGGAGAGTGCAGAATGTAGTGTTATAGTCATAGCTCGAGTGCAGAGAAAGATTAACTAATGCAAGGTAGATCCATTCAAACGTCTGATAGCAGCAGGGAAGAAGCTGTTCTTGTGTCGGTTAGTACGTGACCTCACACTTTTTATCTTTTTCCCAACGGAAGGTGGAAGAGAGTATGCCCGGTGTGTGAGGGGTCCTTAATTATGCTGACTGCTTTTCTGAGGCAGCGGGAAGCGTAGACGGAGTCAATGGATGGGAGGCTGGTTTGAGAGATGGACTGGGCTTCATTCACAACCCTTTGTAGTTTCTTGCTGTCTTGGCCAGAGCAGGAGCCATATCAAGTGTGATACAACCAGAAAGAATGCTTTCTATGGTGCATCTGTAAAAGCTGGTGAGAATCATTGCTAACATGCCAAATTTTCTTAGTCTTCTGAGAAAGTGAAGGCATTGGTGGGTCCCCACTAGTGTAGACAGGGCACGTTCTTCACTACACTTCTTGAGGTCAATGACTATCTCCTTCCATTTGTTAACACTGAGGGAGAGATTATTGTTGTTGCACCCATTCACCAGGCTCTCTATCTCATTCCTGTACTTCATTTTGTCATTGTTTGAGATCCGACCCACTATGGTGGTGTCATCAGCAAACTTGAAAATCAAGTTGGCAGATCCCTCTGCATCTCCGAAATCTGCAATCTCTCACCATTTAGATAACATGCTTCTTTTTTATTTGTCCTGACAAAATAGGTAACCTCACATTTTCCCACATTATTCTCCATTTGCCAGATCTTTGTCTACTCACCTAACTTATCTATATACTTTTGTAACGTTACGTCCTCTTCACAATTCAGTTTCCTACGTTTGCATCATCAGAAAATTTAGCAGACATACTATCAGTCCCTTCATCCAAATCATTCGTATAAATTGTAAGGCTGGAGTTTTACCATCCCACCTGCCACAGGAAAAATCTGTTGACCTCGGGCAGGACTTTAGTTTTGGGACGAGCAAGGCCATTAAATCTCATCCTAAGAGCACTAATCCCTATAGCATACCACTTGTCACATCCTGCCGATCAGAAAATTCACCCATTTATGCCTGTGTTTCCTGTTAGCTAGCCAATCTTATATCCATGCCAGTATATTACTACCTAAACAATAAGGTTTTATTTTCCACAATTAGCTTCAATAAGGTCCTTTATCAACTGCCTTCTGGCAACCTACGTACAGTTCATCCACCAGTTCCACTTTATCCACAGCCCAAGTGACTCCTTCAAAGAACTTCAATTAACTGGTCAGCCATGGTTTTCTTTTCACAAACCATGTTGACTCTGCCTGATTGCCTTGAACTTCTTTAAGTCCTTGTTAAAGTCTTTCATAATAGTGTCTAAGATGTTCCCTAAGACAGATATTAAGCAAACTGGCCTGTAGTTTCTTGCTTTCTATCTGCCTCCATTTTTGATTAAAAGGGTTGTATTTATTATTTTCCAACTTAATGGAACCTTCCCCAAACCTAGTGAATTTTGGAAAATTAAAAGCAACGCTATCTTTTCCTATCTGAATATTCCAGTTTATGTTGTGTAGAGGAGGCCATGGCCTAGTGGCATTATTGCTAGACTATTAATCCAAAAACTCAGCTAGTGCTCTGGGGACCTGGGTTCAAATCCTGCCATGGCATATGGTGGAATTTGAATTTAATAAAAAAAAATCTGGTATTAAAAATCTACTGATGACCGTGAAACCATTATGGATCGTAGGAAAAACAAATCTCATCCACTAATGTCCTTTAGGGAAGGAAATCTGCTGTCCTGACCTGGTCTGACTCCAGGGCCATAGCAATGTGGTTGATTCTTAAATGCCCTCTGGAATGGCCTCATAAGCCACTCAGTTGTATTAACCACTCAAGAAGGCAGCACACCACCACCTTCTCAAAGGCAACAAGAGATGGACAATAAATGCTGGCCTCGCCAGCGATGCCCATCAAAAAAACGAAAATCTCCTCACCGTACCTTTCTTGACAAATTCCCACTATGTCTCATTTAATAATCTGTCCTACTGTGTGAATATTATTAGGGAGTTTGTACACCACTCCAAGCAACTTCATGCCTTTACCATTCCAATCTCTATCCAAACTGTTTCTATGTCCTGAACTTAGTGTGCTCATGTTGTCTCTAATTAACAGAATCCCAACCTTATTAGTTTTTCCTAATTTCCTAAAAGTCATATAACTTTCAATATTCACGTTCCAATATATGCCATTCTGCAGCCTGTCTTTCTAATGGCTATTAGATCATACCTATTAATCTCTGCATTATTGCCTTCAAATGCAATGTGCATTCAGTTAACAGCCTTAAGTTTTGTCCTTTTGTAACCTCCAGCTTTATCTGTTGATTTACTCAGACTTGTACTCTGGCTCTTCATATCAGTTTGTTTATCCTTTTCCATATTATTACGTTTCCATGTCTCTACTCCAATTTACCACAGCTTCACACATTTGATTCCTTGCCCCTACTATTTAGTTTCAAACCCTCTCTACGTCCCTAATTATGCAGTTCGCAAGGACTCTGGTCCCAGCACGGTTCAGGTGTAGACCATCCCAACGGTATAGCCCTCACTTATCCTAGGATTAGTTCCTGTGCCCCATTAACCAGTGCCCACTTCTTGCACACCAGCCTTTGAGCCATGTATTCATTCTCTAATTTTATGTAGCCTATGCCAATTTGTATATGGTGCAATAAATCCAGAGATTATAACCTTTGAGGTTCTGCTTTTTGGTTTAGTGCCTATAGCTCCTCATATTGGCTGTGTAGAAGCTCCTCCTTAGTTTTCCTATGTCACTGGTATCTATATGGACCGCCACAGTTTGATCCTCCCTCTCCCACAGTATGTTCCTCTCAAGCCTTGGACAGATGTCCCAAACACTGACAACCACCATCTGGACTCTCAGTCTTTGCTGCAGAGAATGTTATCAATCCTCCTCACTATACTGTCTTCAACTATCGTTATATTGCTTTTTACTTCCCCCACCCGAATGGCTTCCTACACCAGAGAGCCATGGTCACTTTGCTCATCCACTCTTATCCACAGACAGAACCTCAAACTGATTGGCCAATTGCAGTGGCTTATACCCCTGCACTCAGGGTCCCCTTACCAATCTCATTCACAATCACAGCCTCCTGTCCCTGATCGCAAACCAAAACAGAAGACTCTATCCTAAGTGATATGACTGCGTCCTGGTGCAAAGCAACCAGGTAACTTTCTCTCTTTCTTGTATGTCACTGTGTCTGCAGCTCACCTTCTTGCTCAATGAATGAGTCGAAGCTTCTCAAGCAGCTGACCTGCTGCCCATGAAGCATGAACTTGTTGTCCTCTCTCAGTTCTTTCAGAACACTACAGCGCAGAAGAGCCCACTGAGACTGCACTGACCAATTGCACCCAGGCCCTATCACCATAGCCCCATGCATTTACCCTCATTTGTCCCCGATGCTAAGGTGCAATTTATTATGGCTAATCCACCTCACAGAATCCAGAATGTGCAAATTCCACACAGTGGTCCAAGCCTGGAATCGAACCACTGTGCCACTATGTTGCCCCTTCAGCCAGCTGTGTGTGGTGTCACCATAGACTCCCAACAGTACAGGAGGTGGTCATTCGGTCCATTTAATCTGTATCAACCATAATCTCACCCAGGCCCTATTCCTGCAACCCCACGCGTTTAATCTGCTAATCTCACTGATACTAGGATCAATTTACCATGGCCAATCACCCTAGCCTGTGCATCTTTGGACTGTAGGAGGGAATTGGAGCACCCGGAATAAACCCACGCAACCGCGAGAACTTACAAACTCCACACAGACAGTGACCCAAGCTAAGAACTGAACCTGGGACCCTGGCGCTGAGAGGCAACAGTGTTAACCACTGTGCTGCCGATTTTGAGGTGGTGCTATCCCTCAAGGCCCAGAGCTGCTTTAAAGCATCAGCAGCATTTCACCAACCATGCCACTTGATAAAAGTAATAATTCAGTTTACTAAGTACTATTGAAGTGTTAGGTTACCTGACGAAGAGTTTAACCTCGAAAGCTTGTGAGTTCACTATCAAATAAACCTGTTGGACTTAAACCTGGTGTTGTCAGACTTCGTTCTGTCATTAAGGAGGTGCCACCTGTTGCATTCAGTGCAGTCTGAGAGCAGGATGAGGACAGCATTTCCATTGGCTATTTTAGTGGTCATGAACTTTTATATGCCAGGCTCAAACAGGTGATATTTGTAGTATACAACTGTTTAACATGTGACATAATTCCCCCCATTCCACCCCTCTGTTACTGAACTGTAATATTCACTTGATCAAAATCAGAAATAAAAGCCATCACGAAAAGCCATTTTCCAAAAAAGCACTTCAATAGTACTTACTAAACTGAACTATTACTTTTATACTAGTGAACCTGACAAAGAGTTTAACCTCAAAACCTTGCAAGTTTACTATCAACTAAACCTGCTGGACTTAAACCTGGTGTTGTCAGACTTCGTACTGTGTTTACCCCAGTCCAACGCCAGCATCTCCACATCATGGCCTTAATGAAGCAGAGACTTTTGATGACAATGTTAGAAATGCAGATTCCTTTCAGGACGAGCTTCAGAGTGAATTGAGAGCAGGTGATTCTCATTGAAGCTTGTACTCAAAAGCTGTGGTTTTAGGCCAGAGGCTGTTTCTGGACAGGGAGAGGATCCAGAAGGGTAGGACGGAACCCAGTGTTTGTACTGAACTATAAGTGACATATTAAAGCAGTTGGGAACCATTAGAATATCTTCTACTGTCTAATTTGGTAGATGTATATTCACCTGATACATTAACCTGTGCTGAGTTCTAAACAAAATTGCTTCCTACAGACCTTGGATGAACATAGTCTCCTGCTGAAAGCCATTATCCCCTTCCTCCTCCACCACCTTCCAGCAGATTGCCCTCCTCTATGTCATCTTTGCTCATTCTCCTCATCTTGCTACAAGCCAAGAGAGATACAAACCACTCATCTGGAAGCAAACGATTTTTGGACAAAGTCCTTGAAGTCATGACTTTAGCACCTACCACGTCACTTCTCATAGACCTCAACAACTTTAAACAATGGCACAAACCACTAAACACTTTCACAAGCTCAATGACAGCCAGAATTCACTCAGCAACTAACCTAAATAAAGCTGCCTGCTGATCAATTAAGTAGTGCTGGTGGAGGGTCAGTCCTGCTGCTGAGCTCCTGTTCAGTTATGCAAAGTTACAATAAAGCAATGCTGCAGCACTAAGTTTCAAAATGGCTTCAGATCAATGTTACATGCTGAATGATGTAACAATTCATTTACTTCAAGTGCACACTCTAAGCCCACGCTAACACCCTCCCCAAGATGACTGCTGGCACATTATGCAACCAAATTTTAAATGGGATTAAGGAGCAGACATCGAAAGTAGCGATGCAGGTTCCTAAGACCATAAAAAGACAAACAAAGCACTGGGATTTATTTCCAGAGGGACAGAATTAAAATGCAGGGAAGTTGTTATACTTGTATAGAAGCTTGGTTAGGCTATAATTGGACTCCTACGAATTGTTTCTTGTCTCCATATTACAAACAGAATACAGAGACTGGAGAAAGTGATTGACAAGAAAGATGTCAGAACTTAGGTGTTAAACATATCAGGAAAAATTGAAAAGGCTCTTTGTACAAGAAAATGCTAAGGATAACCTTTCAGGCTGTGAAAGGGTTTGATAGGTTAGACAGAGAGGATTAGCACAGCTACCTCACAGCGCCAGGGTTCCGGGTTCAATTCCAACCTCAGGTCACTGTCTGTATGGAATTTGCACGTTGTCTCCATGTTTGCAGGTCAGTGAGTGGGCCTATGAATGGCAGGTGCAGTATAATGTGGGTAAGTGTGAGGTTATCCACTTTGGTAGCAATAATAGGAAGGTAGGTTATTACTTGAACAGGTATAAATTGAGAGAGATGGATACTCAGCATGACTTTGGTGTCCTTGTGCATAAGTTGCTGAAAGTAAGTGTGTAGGTACAGCAGGCAGTAAAGGCGGCTTTCTTGGCAAGTGGATTTGTGTAAGAAATAGAGATGTTTTGTTGCAATTGTATAAGGTGTTGGTGAGGGCACACATGGAGTATTGCGTGCAGTTTGGTGTCCTTAACTGAAGAAGGATGTCCTTGCTATAGAGGGAGCGCAGCACAGGTTAATCAGGCTGATTCCTGGGATGGCAGGACTGTCATATGAGGAGAGACTAAAATAGTTAGGATTATGTTCACTGGAGTTTAGAAGAGAGTGAGAGGGGATCTTATCAAAAATTATAAAATTGTAACATGGTTAGACTGGGTGAGATATTAAAGAGTTAATGTCCATTGTAGAGGACAAGGTGAACTAGCGGGCTTGCAAGGACGGCAGAGAAACAGCTTATGGGAGCAAACTGACAAAACAGGCTCACATATCAGCTTGCTGAGCCCGGCTGGGGTGCGAGTCTAGCCGAATACGTGATAATGTTCTCTTTTGCGCTAACAAATGGCGTCTCCTAAAGACATTATGCTTATGTTCTGATGGGTGAGGTTGTAAGTAGTAACTGCATACTTTAATGGGATGTTCTTTCTTATGCAGCAATTCCTGTAATTACTCGTTTTTGATTGAATCGAATGATGTGTATTTAAGTCTTGTTTGAAATCCCATCTACCTGGTGGGATTGTAAACTGTATAAAAGAGATCAGCCTTGTTGCTTCGGGTGCTTTTTACTAGCTGACTTCCAGCACTGAGTGGAGATTAAGTAGTAAAGGTTCTCCAGCCTATACATGTAGGACAAATAAAGAACTTCGATTCTGACAATGCTTGGTCTTTGCCTTTGTATCAAGGATGGAAGAGTCTCGCGAAAAATGAACTTAACAAGGGTATATTCAAAAAGTATGTTCCCAATGGTGGGAGAATCCAGAACTACAGGTTATAAATTTGAGGATAAGGGGTAAACCTTTTAGAACTGAGGTGAGGAAAAATTTCTTCACCCAGAGGGTGGTGAATGTGTGGAATTCACTCCCGCAGAAAGTAGTTGCGGTCAAAACATGTGATTTCAAGAAGAAATCAGACATAGCTCTTGGGGCTAAAGGGATCAAGGGATGAGGGGGGAAGTTGAGATCAGGATATTGCATTTGATGATCAGCCACGATCATAATCAATGGCGGGACAGGCTCAAGGATCAAATGGCCTACTTCTGCTTCTAGTTTCTGTGTTTCTATGAAACGTGTACCCCATTTCCTGCCTGCCAAATTAAGATTCTAGTATCTTCTTGATGACAGACGAATAAGAGTTTTGATTTCTTTAGTTGCCTTTCTTAAATAGCAACAACACAATGAATATTTTCAACCTAAGGGAACATTCCCCAAATCAAGGGGTTTTTGGAATATCATGACTAACACATCAACAATTTCCTCAGCTTTTAATGTCCTGGGGTAGAGACTTTTGGTCCTGATTTGTCTATCTTTAATCTCATTAGCCTCTCCAGCACTCTTTTAGTATGACTTCTATTGAATCTACTTAATTTGCCACTGGATTAGTCATTATTTTTCTTTGTACCCCTAGTATTTTATCCTCATCCTCTGCTGTGAAGGCCAACACAAAGTAGTTAATTAGTAAGTCCATTTTCTGAATCCAATGACAATACATCCAGCACTTGTCACTAACGGGCCATGTTACTCTCAATCATCCATTCTCTTAATATATTTGCAAAACCTTTCACAGTGGTCTTCAATATCCAATTCATGCATTCAATGTCACACCAAATAGGGATCACTCTAAATAGGGAACTCCACCCGGAAAGGGTAATGAGTGGAGATTAAAATCACTTTGGAAAATAAAATGTTAAAACGTGATTGTGAATATAAAATTTTAAAATGCAACAGATAAACAACAATCATGAATGTCCTTCCACAATTGGAGCCTGCATCTGAATCCACATGGGATGGGTTTTACTTATGGGGTGGCTGCTCTGGAGAAGTATGCTGGCTGGCTATTTCATCTGTCAGACCATTCTGAAAGTCATCAGTTACTAACATACTGCTAGCAAAATGTGGATGCCGATCAGCCAATATTAAATGGTGCAGAGGTTGACCAGCTGGCAAAATGGCAGGACCAGAAAGGAGAAGGGAGGGCAGAGAATGATTACAGACATAGGGGAGTGAAGCGCTTGATTGCTAAAATGGCAATTGGGTAAGAACCATAGAACTCCACTGTATGAGCTATATTAAAGGTGGAATCATAGAACCCTTCAGTGCAGAAAGAGGCCCTTCAGCCCATCGAGTCTGCAACAAACACAATCCCACCCAGGCCCTACCTCCATATCCCTACATATTATACTCACTAATCCCTCTATACTACGCATCCCTGGACACTAAGGGGCAATTTTAGCAGGGGCAATTTTAGCATGGCCAATCAACCTAACCTGCACATCTTTAGACTGTGGGAGGAAAGCAGAGTACCTGGAGGAAACCCACGTAGACACAAGGAGAATGTGCAAACTCCACACAGACACTGACCCAAGACAGGAATCAAACCCAGAACCCTGGAGCTGTGAAGCAGCAGTGCTAACTACTATGCTGCAAACTAGTAACTCCTAGCTCCCAGCAGAAGCTCATCAAGGATAGCAAACGAATTTAATTTTGCCTGAAGTGTCTTCATCCACTTACCTGCAGTCAAAGTTAAAATGAAGTTTGTTCAGTTTTTACGAGCAGTAGGGTGGCAGAGTGGTTAGAATTGCTGCCTCACAGCACCAGGCACCTGGGTTTGATTCCTGTCATGGGTGACTGTCAGTGTGGAGCTCTCCCCATGACTGCGTGGGTTTCCTCCGGGTGCTCCGATTTCCTCCCACCATCCAAAAGTATCAGGAGAGGGGGATTAACCATTCTAAATTGCCCCCAAGTGTCCAAGGATGAGTGGGTTAGGGGGATTAGCAATCCTAAATTGCCTCTTATTATCCAAAGATGTGTAGGTAAGGTAGATTAGCCATGGTAAGTGCATGGGGTAACAGGAGTGGGCCTGAATAAGATGCTGTTTTCGGGGAATCGCTGTATACTCGATTGGCTGGATGGTCCTGTGTTGCAGGGATTTTATGGTTTCTATGGTAACCCAGTTCCCAATAGGCATCAGAGTCAACAGTTTTCATAATTTAGTATTGATTCGCTGTCTGACTAAAAGACTAAAGTCTAAAAAATGTCTCACTGTTGTAGTGAGTTTTTCGTATAGCAGAAGGCAGCAGTGAAACAATCCAGTGGTCTAATTGATATGGGAAATATGTCAGTGCATCATAGTTTGGAAGACTGTTCCTTTACTCCAACCTGCCACCTCATTGTGATTTTTCTTACATGGCATTACATCTTTCTCTGAATACTCACTATACTCCTGGATCAACTTCTCTGCGAGGAACGGGATGGTGAATAACAGTTTAGCCAACAGTTTAAACACTGGTAAACTCTTCCTCATGCTGTTTTTTTCTGACAACTGGATAAAAGAATAAACAGAATATCAACAATTTTTAAAAGCTAAGTCTGAGTCCAATTTTTCAACTCCAACTACAAAGATAATTGAGCTAATTTATGACACATTTGTCTGCACTAACAGCTCAAGATCAGCCTTTCCACTTTTCCTGTAGGACACAGGAACAAGGTTATTTAACCTGTCAGAGCTGTTCCAACATTCAGTGAAATCCTGACTGATCTGCAACCTAACTCCTCTGCTCCATGTTCCTTTGGTTAACAAAAAATTTAGCAATCTCAGATTTAAAGTTAACAACTGACTTAGCATCTATTGTTGATGTATGAGGAGAGATTGATTAGGTTAAGATTGCTTTCGCTGGAGTTCAGACAAATGAAGGGGGGAATCTCATGGAGACCTATAAAATTCTAACAGGACTAGACAGGGTAGATGCAGGGAGGATGTTCCCGATGGTAGGGGGGAGTCCAGAACCAGGGGGTCACAGTCTGAGGATTCAGGGTAGACCATTTAGGCCAGAAGTGAGGAGACATTTCTTCACCCAAGGAGTGGTGAGCCTGTGGCATTTATTACCACAGGAAACTGTTGATGCCAAAACATTGAATGTATTCAAGAGGCGGCGGGATATAGCACTTGGGGCGAATGGCATCAAAGGTTATGGGGAAAAAGCACGATTAGGCTATTGAGTTGGATGACCAGCCACGATCGTAATGAATGGCAGAGCAGGCTCGAAGGACCAAATGGTCTTCTCCTATCTTCTATGTTTCTATGGCCCTTGTGAAAAACAGTTCCAAACTTCTACTATCCTTTGTGGGTAGAAATGTTCCTGACTTCATTTCTGAAAACACCAGCTCTGATACTTAGACCATGCTCTAAAGCCCTACATCATCAATTCCAGAAAGCCATTTGATGGAGGATGGAACTCGAGCCAATCTTTACACACTTGTACCAGTGCCTACTGGTAAATACACTCCTGTCAAGATCATTCTGTGCCCAGAACTGCTCTCAGTACTGCAGATGTGGTACAACTGAGGCTTTGAATAGTTGAAGCATATTTTCTATCCCCTTGTTTTCTAGTTCTTTATATGAGAACCAGAATTCCATTATTCCAGCATTCCTCTTTGATTATTTTCTGTATCTGTCGGTGACCTATGTGCATGCACCACCAAGTCTCTTTTGGACCTCCATTGTTTTTAGGTTTTTACCATTTGCAAAGTACCCTATTATTTTCTTTTTAAGTCCAACATGGATAGCCTCACATATGCCTACACTTAAATCAATTTGCCACATTTTTGAAATAATGGAGGATCCCAGGAATGGATTTTCAATTTATAAATGATGATCAGAAACCAGTAGACAGAGGTACTTTACACATGATTCATCTTGGGCTTCTAGAGAAATACATCAGAGAGGAAATGACACCTGAAGTGTTCAAGGCTGGCATGTGCAATACTACTGTGGACAACAGGAAAATTTTAATTTAAGTTAGTAATGCCGAAGGAAATCTAATGCTGTGAAGTTGCATTTGTAAAGGTATAAAGAATGTTTATAAAGATGTAAAAGAATTGTAAAAACTGTTAGAGGGGAAAAACAACGTGTGATCCCTTTAAAAAGCCGTTTGGGTTCAATGCTGGAATGTTTAAAATGCAGGTATACAGAGTACACAAATTGCAACATTTGTTTCAGACCCAAAAGCATCAGGGTTGCCTTGGTAACCAACTCTGCGGATTTTTACATTTGTGTTAGCCTATGGGTTTAAAGAAGACACTCAGCTAACATCTTGAGTTTAAAGAAAACACTCCACTACTAACAGCCTATCAGATTTGAATTTGGTAGTGCTGACAATATCAAACCAATTGTGGTGTAAGAAAACTGCAAGGCCATCAGAGGTATGAAAGGCAAAAGCAACAGCTATTTTGAGAGAGAACATCTTGGAGGAACATTTCCAGAAGGCAGAGCACCCAGTGAAACAGCCAACATTCCTCTCTCGAGCATCACTCCACTCTGCCAGTTTAAATATCTCAAGAGAATTATCCAGCTATCTAACCAAAGGATACTGAGTCAGAAATTACAGGCAGTGGACAACTACAGAAGAACTCCCTGAAGCTTCTGAATTCAATCAATTCTGATTGTATCATTTCTTTGAGAGTGACTAAGATTCTGTCATTAATGTTTTAATACTGAATGGCCCTTGTCTTTATTTTGAACAGCATTTCAGCCAAAATGTGCCTTAATTAATGTGTTATTTGTTTAGTTAAAGTTCCTGTTTGATTGGCCATGCTAAAATTGCCCCTTAGTGTCCTGAGATGCTGAGGTTAGAGGGATTAGTGGGTAAAATATGTAAGGATGTGGGGGTGGGATTGTGGTCAGTGCAGCCTTGATGGGCTGAAGGGCCTCTTTCTGCACAGTAGGGTTCTATGATTCTAAAATACTTTGTTAATTTTTCACTTAAAGCAAGTGTGAGGTCTTTATATTAATGAATCTCTAACCATTAATTAAGAACAGATAACACCTTCCCAAATAATTGTAGCAGATTACAACGCAAGGTAAAAGGGGATTAACCTCTATGTCATAACATTAAACACCAGGGTTCAACAAGATACAGCCTAGGATTTCAAGGGAGATGCAGAAGGAACTTACTGAAGCTCTAGAAATTATACTTTAGGGTTTTATTCAGTGTGAAGACTGAAAACCGGCCAGAGCAGTCTCATTTTCAGAAGGTAGAGAAACATGTGAAATTACAGACCAGTTAGTTTAACATCTGCAAAGGAAGACAGAATTTTAAGTCTTTAAATAAAGATGAAATTATCCTTAAATAAGGATGAAATTATCACAAATCTAGATGCCAGCATGGTTTTCGAAGGGAAAGTTGTACTTGACAAATCTTAGAATTCTTTAAAGAGATACAGATATGGCAGCTGGAGAAAGTAAAGGTAGTGTACGTGGAATTTCAGAAAGTCTACAAAAGATTATGGAATTCCAGAATTAATAGCAAATTTCTTCTCCATTTTTTAAATCCAAAGAGTAGAAATTAAGGTAGTGTTCTTTCACTGGGCTCAGCTCTACAACTGAGTTGGACATGTGCCTAGAGGGAATAGTTTGGAAAATTGCATACTACCAAGACAGGAGTTAAAGTTAAATGGCTGGAAAACAAAAGGAAGCTGCAACAGAATGATTGCTAAACTGGGGAAATGGACTAAACAGTGGAGGTTGTGTTGAATGATAGGAAAGGATACATTTTGAGCAGCAATTATACTCTGAATGGAAGCAGGCTTGGTAGGAGAGCAGAGTAATTTGGATTAGAAGTTCATTTGATATTAAAGGCAGTAACTCTGGTTGGTAAGGCTGTGAAAAGGAGGCTAACATCACAAAAGATGTACAATATAAAAGCAAATGGTAATTATGAGACTACTCTGTACAGTTTTGGGCTCCTCATCAAAGGAAGTATTTAAAGATTTGAAAAAAATAGGGTTTCATTATGAGAACAGTACAGTTATGAGCAATACGCAATAAGTGTTTAAACTTAATTCTATAATGGTAAACTTTTTAACAAAGAATGTGCTGCATACTATTTCAGCTAACTATCACTGTGAAAATATTGTGACATATCTTTCATCTATGCAGTTGCTGACCTGTTTTTGGCATTCATCCAGCACACAGCACACAAACTGCTCTGACTTCAATTCAGCAGTAAGAAGTGCAAGAACTAAAAGAAATGCAAATGCATTAGCCATATTAGTTAAACTGTAAAAGGCATGCTCAATGAATCACTACTATTCCCCTGTATCAATGCATGATTGTGAGGCTATATAAGAATTACTTCCTAGTATAAGAAGTACTTAAAATGTACTTCATCATAGTGTTCCATATTCGACACTTGCACAAGAAATCCACCTGCACTGACTGAAAACAAAATCCAAACTACATATAATTGCATATTGTACAATGCATTATTTTATATAGCAGTGTGCAGATAGTTCCCATTGGTAAATGGGTTCTGTAAGAAAACAAACATGGGCAGAATTTTCTGCTCTTGCTGGTGGTGAGCTTGGAGGCACAAAGGGCATAATTGGGCGGGATGGTGGCATACCTGAACCCCACTGCTATCCCGCCTCTGAGTTCTGAGTGGTTCAAACGTCCCACTGCAAATTGAGGCCTTTATGTTGCCAAATTTAGGACCAGTTAAGGGCCTCATCCCACTTCCACTGTGTTAACTTAGCTGCAGGCTCGCCTTTCTCAATTTATTTTATTCATTGAAGTGAAGTGGATTTCACTGGCTGGGCCAGAAATTAGTGTCCATCCTCTTGAACCAATGACTCGCAGTCCATTTGACAGGACAGCTAAGAGTTAGACACATTGTTGCGGGTCTGGAGTCGCATGTACGCCAGGTAAGCAAGGCAAATTTCCTTTCCTAAAGGACATAAGTGAACAGATGGATTTTTACAACAATCGACAATAGTTTCATAGTCACTATTAGACTTTTAATTTCAGATTTTTATTGAATTCAAATTTCACCAACTACCATAGTGGGATTTGAACCCAGATCCCCAGAGCATTTCCCTGGGTCTCTGGGTTACCAGCTTAGTGACAATACCACAATGCCAAAGATTCCTGGCCATGTAGTGCACACGACAGCTGCTAGCTTGTAACCAACTCGTCACCTCTGGCAGGAAGGGCCCCTCAATCAAAGGCACTCAGGCCCTGGATTGAAAGGAAAGACTGCACACTGGGAAGTCGTGGGGGTGAGGGGGTTTGAGGGGGAGTATCGAGAGCGCTTACTCCCCACAACTCCATGGGAAGCACCACAATGCAACTCCCAGGGAAAATCTGGACAAATACTCTGATTTGTAGTTGAGCCTAAATTAGGAAGTATTTTTACTTGTGCTTACATAACTATACATCTTTAAAGCATTTCTAAATAAGCAAATAAAAACAGAAAATGCTGGAAGTACTCAGCTGGTCAAGCAGCACCTATGGAGAGAGAAACAGTTATATTTCAGCGTTGATCTTTCACCAGAACTGGAAAGTTCTAGAGATTTAACAGGTTTTAAGCATCAAAGGAAAGGAGTAAGGGGAGAAAAGAGCAAAAAGAAAGATCTAACAGGATGGGAAACAGGAAAGGTTAAGATGAAAGATGGTACTATGCAAAAAGAGATGGCAATGGATGAAATTCTATCTGTAAAATCTCAGAACTGGCATACATATTACTCGCTGTGAAAAGCCAACGAAACAAAATTTCTAGCACTGCAACATGAATCATATGGCACAAAATACTGCAGCATGAATCAGAGTATAACAATCAGCATTACCTTCAATCACCAAGTCCAATGTGGTACTGTCTTCAACATTCCGTAGCAGATCTATAATTCAGACAAAACTAAGAATAGCTGATAAAAATTTAAATACAAAATGACCACAAAAAATCTGAATAAATTAGAACAGCAAATCACTTAAAAATATTAGACTGTGGAATCAGTTAAATTGTTATCCCATTCTAAAAAAATGTTCAAAATTATACTGAAAGAAATCTCAGTGTGGTTCAAGGATGTTCTTTTGAGGCTGGGAGTACGATGGCCATTGGTTAGCACTGCTGCCTCAGTGCCAAGGACCCGGGTTGGGTTACTGTCTGTGTGGAGTCTGCACATTCTCCCCATGTCTGTGTGGGTTTCCTCCAAGTGCTCTGGTTTCCTCCCACAGTCCGAAAGACGTGCTGGTTAGGTGCACTGGCCATCCTAAATTTCCCTAATTTAACCCAAGTGTAGAGACTAAAGGATTTTGACAGTAACTTCATTGGTGTTAATGTAAGCCTACTTGCGAGACTAATAAATATTACTGGACAGAAGAGAAGGGGTACTAATCTGTATCAAACCATGCTACATGCGAATGGGTGACACATGACTGAAGAGTTCTGTTCCCTGCTAGCAACAACTCAATGTGAAAATACGAGCATATAAAAATTACGAGTTGATATTATGATCCCGAAAACACTTGAGCCTTACCCAACAGAGTAACTATGAAGTGAATGCACACTCGAGCATCCACTGATAGCACTTCGAGTACAGCTTGCGGGAATCTTACCAAAATATTCCGGAAGCAGGCCAGTGTAAACTTTTTGCGAACAATCTGGAAAGTAAGCAACAGTTAGATCCTGTATTAAAAAACACTGAGAAAATTTGCTGGCCTTGTCACCATTGGGGTGCTCTCAAAATTTCTCATGGCAACCCAAATGTTTAATTAGGCTTTTGATCCTTCAACAATGCCAGCAACTATTTTATTCTCAACAGAGACAGCCTGACCTGCAACATAAATGCTGCATTGTTTTTATTTCAAATTTCAATCTTCCACAGTATTTTGCTCTTGAAATAAATTATAGCTTTGTTTACCAATGTTGTTCAGTGAGTCAGAAGATACTTTGTTTTGTAGAAACAGTGGCATTTATCACAGGCACAGATTTGCATTGATCAGATTCACAGAATTATTACAGCACAGGAGGTGGTCATTCAGCCCATGATGTCTGCACCAGGCTAGGAAAGTAAAATTCCGTTTTAACTCAATAGTACAGGGAGCTCTCTGGTGCTTCAGGATTAAATTTCACACCTATCCATCATTCCACAAAAAACACAAATGTGCTTTGTATTTGACATACATACTTTTTAACCAGTATTAGTTTTATGAACGCGAATACACAACAAAATGGTGGCCAAGATATAACAGCGGGAGTTAGATATCTGATAATTAACAGTGATTGGCAGGAGAATGAGGCTTGCTACACTGGACATGTTCTTAGGCATTGGTAGCCCTGGGGCATGCGTCTGAGTTTGACAGAACCTAGATGGTGATTGTGAAGTTTAGCTGCAGTGGTGGAGCTGCTAACATTATCTCAGGTCAGGTGTTATCATGGAGGAAGAACCCTGGATTTGGCAGAAGTACAGAAGTGGAGTATAGGGTTCTGGGTGGCTGATGCTGTTAACAGTGGGGGCAGGGCATGGGCCTTATTGTGCTTCAGGAGGCAATGCAGATCCAAGACAAAAACAGAAAATGTTGAAAATCTCAGTAAATCCGACAGCATCTGTGGAGGGAGGATAGAGCCAACCTCTCGAAAGCTGATCTGCAAGTCTGGTTTGAAAATCTCTAGGATTTGGTTGGATGTGACTTTAGCCAAACACACCCGGCAGAAACCTGACAGGGTCAGGATGATATCCTGATTTACACCATGGCACAGTGGTTAGCACTGCTGCCTCAGAGCAGCAGGGACATAAGAACTAGGAGCAGGAGTAGGCCATCTGGCCCCTCGAGCCTGCTCTGCCATTCAACAAGATCAAGGTTGATCTTTTCGTGGACTCAGCTCTACTTACCCGCCTGCTCACCATAACCTTTAATTCCTTTACTGTTCAAAAATGGGGTAGCCTCAACTGCTTCACTGGACAGGGAATTCCATAGATTCACAACCCTCAATTGATTCAATTCAAACCGGGTTCGATTCCAGCTTGGGTCACTGTCTATGCGGAGTTTGCACATTCATCCCATGTCTGCGTGGGTTTCCTCTGGTTGCTCCAGTTTCCTCCCGCAATCCAAAGACGTGGTTGGATGGATTCACCATGCTAAATTCTTCCTCAGTGTACTGAACAGGCACCAGAGTGTAGCAGCTAGTGGATTTTCACAGTAACTTAATTACAATGCAAGCCTACTTGTGATTAATATAGTTTTAAGTAAAATTGAGTGCCACGTAAAACTGACAGTTGAACTGAATGTCAGTTTAGTGCTCAGATTTGGTTAGATTGAGCCACTTGTTTTAGAAGTATATCTCTGGCCCTGATAACTTCAGAGAGGCAGAGAGGGTGAATAAGACTGAAATAGCTGAAGAACCCATCCAAAGTTGGGTACGCATTGAATTTTCTACCAACCATAACAGTAGGAATCCATTCAATCTCTATACAGCAGCTGGCCAGGTAGGTAGCCCTGCAGGGGGAATCAGGGAATGTTCCTTTAGATTTGAAAATTACACCTATCATTCCATACCAAACACATTTCTGCTGAAACTCTTCCTTGTCTAAAATTGCCTGATGATGTAATATTTATTTGTGTTGCATTTCCCCAAATCCTCCATCTCTCTGCATGAAACTGCATTCAGCTTCTTATCTATTCCCCCGACAGACACATATAACACATCCATTGCCCACACACGTACCACATACCCACACAGTCACACCGCGCGCGCACACACACACACACACACATACACACACAGTGCAGAGAAATGGGGGAGCATTATCAAGTGTTAGATATCTACAAAAAGGGCACTGAAAATCAATTAAGGGGAGAAGGGAAGGAGAGGATGCAGAATATAATGTTGCAGTTGCAGCTAGGGCGAAGAGAAAGATGAGCTTAATATATTGTAGATCCATTCAAAAGTCTGATGGCAGCAGAGAAGAAGCTGTTCTTGAGTCGGCTGGTAAGTGATCTCAGACTTTTGTATCTTTTCGCAACGAAAGAAGGTGGAAGAGAGAATGTTTGGGATGCGTGGGATCCTTGATTACGTTGGCTGCCTTATCAAGGCAGTAGGAAGTGTAAAAGGAGTCGATGGATGGAAGGTTGGTTTGTGTGATGGACTGAGCTATGTTTACAACTCTTTGTAGTTTCTTGTGGTCTTGGTCAGAGCAGGAGCCATACCAAGCTGTGATACAACCAGAAAGAATTCTTTCTATAGTGTATCTGTAAAAATTGGTCAGAATTACAGAACAAAGAGATCTAGAGGTACACGTTCACAGCTCCTTGAAAGTGGAGTCACAGGTGGACAGAGTGGTGAAGGCGGCATTTGGCGTGCTTGGTTTCATCTGTCAGAATATTGAATACAGAAGTTGGGACGCCTTGTTGAAGTTGTACAAGTCATTGGTAAGGCCACACTTGGAATACTGTGGGCAATTCTGGTCACCTGTTTTAGAAAAGATATTATTAAACTAGAAAGAGTACTGAAAAGATTTACCAGGATGCTGCCGGGACTTGATGGATTGAGTTATAAGGAGAGGCTGGATAGACTGGGACTTTTTTCTCTGGAGCGTAGGAGGCTGAGGGGTGACCTTATAGAGGTCTATAAAATAATGAGGGGCATAGACAAGATAAATAGTCAATATCTTTTCCCAAAGGTAGGGGAGTCTAAAACTAGAGGGTATAGGTTTAAGGTGAGAGGGGAGAGATACAAGTGTCCACAGGGGCAATTTTTTCACACAAAGTGTGGTGAGTGTCTGGAACAAGCTGCCAGAGGTAGTAGTAGAGGCGGGTACAATTTTATCTTTTACAAAGCATTTAGATAGTTACATGGGTACTATGGGTATAGAGGGATATGGGCCAAATGTGGGCAATTGGGATTAGCTTAGGGGTTTTAAAAAAAAAAGGGCGGCATGGACAAGTTGGGCTAAAGGGCCTGTTTCCATGCTGTAAACCTCTATGACTCTATATAAGTGAGGTATCAGAAAACCAGAGAATTATACACCAGTTAGCCTAACGTCTGTTGTCAGGAAATTACTAGTTTATAATTATGGATAAAGTGACAAAATACCTTAAATATTTTCAGATTATCAGAAAGAATTAGCATGGATTATAAAGGCAGGTCACATCTGATGATCCTAATTGAATTTCTGAAGCGGTAATTATTTAAATGTCTATACACATGACACAATGGTTAGCAGTGCTGCCTCACAGCACCAAGGATCGGAGTTCAATTTCAGTCTTGGTGACTGTCTGTTGAGTTTGTGTGGGTTTCCTGTGGGTGCCCCGGTTTCCTCTCCCACGCCAAAGGATTGGTGGATTGGCCACTTGGTGGATTTGATGTCCAAAGGTGTGTAGATTGGATGGATTAGTGGGGTAAATGCGCAGGGATGGGTTCCTGGGTAAGATGCTCTCTCGGAGAGTCGGTGCAGACTCAATAGGCCAAATAGCCTCCTGTGCATTGTAGGGATTCTGTGATTCTATGTATGTTATTTAATGAGGTGTCCAGAAGGCTTTTGATAATGACACTCACAAAAGGCTGTTAGCCACATTCACAGAACTTGAAGGCAAGTTAGGAAAATGGCAAACTGGCAGGACAGAGAGAGTAGGAATAATGGGAGGATATTGTAATTGACAGAATGTAGCTAGTAGTTTCCTTGAGACGTGTGTTGGGGCCTCAACTGCATGCGCATTCTTCAACACTTTCACATACACATTTTGAGATGAGCTTTCACACCTTACACTGGCAAGCAGACTATGAAGGTTGTGACAACAGACTAAATGACACTATGAGCTGGATTTGCGCTGATTCAGGGAGACTCTGGGGACATCTAAAAATGGAGGATGGGACTTGGATTCAGTACAGTCCCCCTCCCATCCCCCATTTCTGGCAGGCAGGTTCCATTTTTGCCAGTTGGGGAAAGGGGAAGAGGTGTGAAGCACACATGAATTAGCCGGGCCATTTAATCTCAGTGCACAGGAAAAGCAGATCCAAATTTCATTCCAAGAGCAGCCTCAGCCTGCGGGCTGTTCCACATTACGGTGCAGACGTAAATGCCCATGAATGACAAGTGAGCTGGGTAGAACGGCTGAGCTGTCAAGTAAATCCGCTGCCCTTTATGTTTAAAAAAAAACACCAGCCTGTGTCGGAGTGAATGAAGTCTTCTGGCAGTTTCAATAGATGTTTGTTGGAGGAGCATGTTGGCACAGTGGTTACCCACTGCTGCCTCATAGCGCCAGGGACCCAGGTCCAATTCCCAGCCTCAGGTCACAGTTTGTGTGGAGTTTGCACACTCTCCCTGTGTCTGCATGGGATTCCTCTGGTTTCCTTCCAGAGTCCAAAGATGTGTGCGTTCGGTTGATTGGCCATTTTAAATTGACTCTAGTGTTAGAGGATTAATTGGGCAAACATGTGGGGTTACAGAAATAGGGTCTGGGTGGGATTGTGGTTGGTGCAGACTTAATGGGCCAAATGGCCTCCTTCTGCACTGTAGGGCTTCTATGATTCTATGACATACCTGCAAGTGCTAAAATTATTGTATTATTACTGCTTAACTACTTCAATAACCTGTCCTATGGATCGCTAAAAATTTGATTTGATCAGCTCCAAAAAGTTATTAAAGGATTAGCTGTCTTTACCATGGAGTTATGAACATAAATCTTTGTTTTTAATCAAATCTCAGGGGGATTTGAGTGTATTGAATTGGCTTCTATGAATGGGACTTTGTTATATCATGAAATCTACAACAGATACTCAGAATTTTGTTTTATTTAATCTCAGCACAGCTACTGAAGTCTGCTCATGGTGGATGTTGGATGAACTGACATGGAGGATTTAAGTGCAAAGGGTGGCGGTTGGAGGGGATCATGATTTGGTCTATAAGGGGCCATAGATGTGGGTGGAGACATGGGGCTACAAGGGCCATGGGAATGACAGGGAGCATAGATCAGCATGGTCTGAGGGGCATTTGGGGGTAAGTGCAAGGTTGTGATAGGTGAAGGCTAAAGGGCTCCAGCTACCTGCCTCCAAGATGGAAATCCAATCCTGCATGCCAACCCATGGCTCAGTGGGTAGCACTCTCCCTGGATTCAGGTAATGCTTCAAGTCCCACATCAGAGACTTGACCACAAAATCCAGACTGATACTGAGGGAGTGCTGCAATTTACATGAGATTACAGGTCGTAGTTATAAAACACATTTATTGTATTCAGAAGTTAAAAGGCATTTCTGAGGAGTGTTAACAGACAAAATCTGACACTGATCCACGTGAAAGAATATTAAAGCAAAACAGAGATAAAAGGAAGAGAGGGTTATGAAGAGAACTGCAGAGGTCATCAAAGATGAAGCCACGAAACCCAAAGATGCACAGGAGGTCAGGATTGGACAAGAACAGTGATCTCTCATGGTTGCAGGGCTGGAAGAGATTCCAGAAAACAGGGGAAGGGGACAAGGTCTTCGAGGATTTAAAAGCTTAAAATAGGGGAGTTGCTGGATTGAGAGCCATTGTAGATGAGCATACACAGAGATGATAGATAAACTAAACCTGGCAGAGTTGTAGATGAGGTCAAGGTATCAGAGGGTGCAAAGTCATTATCACATTGCTGTTTATGACTTTGTTGCAATATATGAAATCCTGCAGCCTGTTCACTCATAGCAGTGGCTATGTTTGGTTATGAAAGTGCTTTGGGATGTTGAGAGGCCATGCAAACTGCCACAGAACATTCCTTGTAAACATGCCATTATATTTGGCATTCTTTGATGTAGATAGAGAGAAGAGACTGGGCCAGAAAAGGTTGCATGAGAGGAAACTGAGGATGTTGAGGAATTACTCAAAGGAAGAAGCTCTTTCCTGGATGTATCAAAGCAACAACACATGATAAAATCCTGTTCCATCAAAGATTAATTTTGCAACTTCTGTTGAGAGTCAAATGTGACATGAGGCTGGCCTCTAGGAATGCTATAACAGTCTGAAGGTCACAATAGTATTCATGTTGGATTTACTCTCATATTGTCATCATAATGCCAGCTGATGGCACCATTTGCACAGTCTGACATGAAGTGATTCCACTCGATGTACAACTGGTTTGGTCTTCTAGCAATTGCCACTATACTTTCATCATAAGGCAATCCTCAATTTTAGCACTTCTTATAAAGATACGCAGATGACTTAACTGAGAAGAATACAGTAACACTGATGAGCTAGACTACAATGGAATGTGCTTTTAGAATGTTAAACCTAGATTCCAGGGGCTGGACAAGACTGTTTCTGCTCTTCAATATACAGTATGTGTCCTGTGAAGTATAACTTATTGTGATAAACCCCTTGACTTGCATGGGGAATCACTGATTAACATCCCTGAAGGACTCATTGAATATGAGACCACTGGGGATTGATAATTAACTCACCAGATGGGGCTCTTACACCAAGTCCTTTATAAAGTCCTGTTGGGTGGAATTTTCAAGCTGTGCTCACCCAAAACCAGAAAATACCCCCCCCTCACCCCTGTCAACAGCCCTTTGCACGTCTCTCCTGTTCAACACCCCTGCTCACCATGATTCCCGTGGCAGGCAGGATGGCAAAAATTCCCCCCGTTGTGTTTGCCACAGACTTGTGGTTTTTGCTCGACTTTATTGCACAAAGTAAAGCACTGTTTCTTTACAGTTGGCTCCTGAAGTTATTATACTTATGCATTCTCCATAACTCTTGTTTGGAGAATGGAATTCAGGTTCAGGATTTGGTGAAAGAACCATCAAGGGAGCGAAAGAGGAGAATCTGAAAGTGGACCTTTAAGGTCAAGATAATGTGGGGGAACCAGCGAATCTTCTTGAGTCTGGGTTGAGAAATGTTTAAAATTGCTCTTGATGGAACCTTATAATGCATAAACTGATGGCTGTGTTTCCCTATATTATCACGGTGACGATGTTTCAGAAGTTTTTTTACTAGCTGTAAAGTGCTTTAGAATGGTTGATCAGAGTTCATGAAAGGTGCTTTAGAAATGCAGGGGCCCAATTAGCTAGTTGACCGGATGGCTGGCATATCACTACTGTGGCATTTACTGTGCCTTTATGAAAGGTATTTTTAAGCTAAGGTGCTTTTTCTCTTGTTTGTAATTGGTAAAAGTTATTGCTAATTGTTTTGTTATATGCTAATTGAACATAAGAACATAAGAAATAGGAGCAGAAGTAGGCCATCTAGCCCTTCGAGCCTGCCCCGCCATTCAATAAGATCATGGCTGATCTGAAGTGGCTCAGTTCCACTTTCCCGCTTTCTCCCCATAACCCTCTTGCCTACCAAAAACCTATCTACCCGCGTCTTAAATATATTTAGCGAGGTAGCCTCCACCACTTCAACAGGCAGAGAATTCCAGAGATTCACCACCCTTTGAGTGAAGAAGTTCCTCCTCAACTCTGTTCTAAACTACCCCCCCTTTATCTTGAGGCTGTGCCCTCTAGTCCTGATTGTACTCATAAATAAACTTTGAGAAAAACTCCCTTGTGGGTCACTTCAATCATATCAGGAGTGAAACATCTTACACTCACTTGTGCCAAATTCAAAGCGTAAAACTTATGATCTAGGCTAACTTTACAAAACACCTTGGAGTTTCTGACCTGGATCATAACACCAGAGTAATGCTAACACATGGATAGGATTCCCATTCCAGCTAAGTAGACTTGGGAGCTGCCTGTCAGAACTGGAAGGCAATAGCAAATCAACCCTGACAAACCAGCTCAGGATGAAGCACCAGCACAAAATGAGTCAAAGAATTGTCTTCAGGGACAGCACTCATGCAATACGATTAGAAGACTTTCTGTTGTATTTATTACATTCATAGCTATACAAGAGAATAGAATAAATCAACAACCTTCTGATTTTTGGCACCATTAAAACATTTGTTAATTGTGCACAGACAATGGTTGACTGCTCTTTGTGCATTCAACCTCATAGGACTTAGAGAGAATTTCATAGAATTTACAGCACAAGCTGGCCATTCAGAACAACTGGCGATAGTGTTTATGCTCAACAAAAGCCTCCTCCCACCCAACTTCAGCTCACCCTACCAAGTTTCTGTTAGCTGGTGTAGAGTGGGACCAGCTGCATGTTGCCGCTCCAATTCAGTGACTGGTGCCATGTGGCAGCAATGCAGCCTCACCAATACAGGCTTCCTCATTTGCTCTTCCAACAAGCAAAGACAGATGGGAATCTCATTGTGCCTCATCTGTAAAGAGTTTAAATGTCATTCCCTTGGCAAATGGGACAACAGCAGATGGTGGAATCAGCAACAATAAAGTAATAAATAGAGAGAGCAACTGAAAAAACTTGTCCATTTAAATTTATTTCCATCTTTAGAGTAACCCTAGGCACTCCAGATACCAGCTTTATAATGATGCAATGGATGCTTAGTCAACAAGGAACAGAAATGACAGGAAATTATGTGCATGACATTAAGTTGCCCATATTCACAGTGGCATAATGGTTAGCACTGCTGCCTCACAGCACCAGGGACCTGATTCAATTCTGACATTGTATGACTGAGGACTTTGCATGTTTTTCCTGCGTCTGCGTGGGTTTCCTCCAGATGATCCAGTTTCCTCCCATAGTACAAAGATGTGCGAGTTAGGTGGGATTAAACATGGTAAATGCACAGGGTTACAGGGAGAAGCGTAAGAAGTTGGTGCAGAATTGAGGGGCTGATTGACCTCTTTCTGCACTGAAGGGATACTACAGTTCTATACTGCCTCATTCACAATGCACCCATCCAAAAATAGGAAGACATTTCTGCCAGAATTGGCATCATACATTCAGACTGCATTTGAACTAGACATGAATGTACTTGATCTATCCAACCACAACAGCTGTGCCTGATTCTGTTTTTCTACCTACCCAACATCCACACAATGGACCTTTCTCACTAACAACCCCGATTATTTCCCCCCTTCTTTAAGCCAAAAGCACTAATTCTAGGGTAGAATGAGAATCAGTAAAGATTAGAAGTCACTTATGGGAGTGGTTGATTGATGAGGTTACAAATAAGGGATCTCTTATTTAAAACAAATGAGCAGAAATTGGAGGATCACTAATGTTTGGAAATCTCTTTTCCAGAGAGTGGTGGACTCAGTTAATTAATATTTTTAAGGCAAAGGTAAAATAGATTCTTGACTAACAAGGGAGTCAAGGGTTATCAGGGCTATATGGAATGTGAAGTTGAAGCCGTGATCTAACTGAATGGTGAAGCAGGTTCAAAGTGCTGAATGATCTACAACTGCTTCTAATTCATAAAGTTACAATGCTCTGATTAAGGTAATGTACTCTTTCTTACCGATATCTGGCTTCCTTCCACCATCTCTATTACACAAGCAACACACAGCAGCTGCTCTCTATCCTGCAAGTCCTCACTGAACCGCAGCGTCCAATGCCCATCGTGGCGAGAATGAATTCGCTCATACACCACATTCCAGTTGTCAGATATGGATTCCTCCATTTGGCACAATGGTTTCCTTCATAAATCCAATAATGATTTAATCAAAAAAGGTGACTTGAAAGGCTCTTAAACTCGCAATGTTAACTGAAAAAATTTTTAAATTTTTGTAGGACTGTTTTACAATCCTAATAGCCCTGTCCGAAAACTCCTGATCACGTGGGTCTCTCACTGCTGATTAAAGGGCTCTCAGTTCCAATAAACTGCGCCCACAAATCCAAATTTAACTCTTCTGGTATTATCTCCAATACACTCCTAATAATCCAGCCTCATGTTCCTAATCTCCAGGACCCAAATTCAGTAAACTGAATCTCACATCTCTGACCTACTCTCCTTCCGTTCCCAAAGATCCTGTTTTCACATCCCTGATCCAGTGCTCCCATATTTCCAATAATCCTGTTCTCACATCCCTGCTTGTACCCAGACATGTTTTTGCTTGCCAGAGTAGGATCTTGCATGCCCTGCTTTGTGTAGACAAAAGGCTCATGACACTTTATCTGAAGTTCAGCCATAACTAATATGCCAGTGCCGTCAGCTTTTGAAGCCCAACCTTTACTCTGATGAGGAGAAAGAAAAGTTCTATTCTGACCTTGAAGTCCTCACTACCATCCCAAAAAAAACCCTCCTGGAAGACATTAATGCCAGGCACAGTCATGATTCCTGTTTTTACAGAGGAACCATTAGGAAAAAAATCATGGGAAAAGCTATTGCAAATGGTATCTTTCCACTGAAAGTGTTCAGCATTGCCTCATTATGACAAACACCTTCTTCTGCCAGAAGGTCAAACACAAAACCAGAGAGACGTCCTAGATCAGAGTATTGACACTTCCTAGATGGTGTTACTGCTGGGTCAAAGATCAAAGTGATGGTTGTGCCACTCAAACCATGATGTGGAAATGCCAGCATTGGACTGGGGTAAACACAAAGTCTCACAACACCAGGTTAAAGTCCAACAGGTTTATTTGGTAGCAAAAGCCACTAGCTTTCAGAGTGCTGCTCCTTCATCAGGTGACTCAAACAATGCCAGGGATGGCAATGAGGTCAGCTGAACAAATCATCATGGGGTGGGGTGGGGTGTTCATTGATGCCTGCTAAACAGATCAACTTGTTCAACTGGTGATGATCAATTTAGTATTAAGACATCACAAGGCCCAAAAAACCAAGAGGAAGCAGCCCAATGAAATCCAGCTCATGACCGATTTGATTTATTGTCGCATGTATAAGTATACAGTGAAAAGTATTGTTTCTTGAGCACTGCATAGACAAGGCATACCGTTCATAGAAAAGGAGAGAGTGCAGAACATGGTGTTACAATCATAGCTAGGGTAGAGAGAAATATCAACTTAGTGCAAGGTTGGTCCATTCAAAAGTCTGACAGCAGCAGGGAAGAAGCTATTCTTCAGTCAGCTGGTATGTGACCTCAGACTTTTATATCTTTTTCCTGATAAGAATGCTTATAAATCCAACTAAATTCTACAACAGTGGGTTCAAAGAAAGTCAGCTATACCAAAGTCCTGTGACAGACCATTGGGGTCAAGCATCGTCTCCTTGAGGACTGGTTTAACAAGAAAGATGCTTAAATAAAGGAACTCCTGGAACAAAAACAAATAGCCTTCATGACCTGGTAGAACAACTCAAGGTTGCAAATCAAGAAGGCAGTATTCAAACTGTTCAAGGCTAATTTCCAAAGACACTTCATAGAATCAAAGAGCAAAAAGAGGGCCATGCACCTGCACTGGCTCTCTCATGAACCCACTAAATGCCATTCTCCCATAATCCTGCACATTCTTCCTTTTCAGACAGCAGTCTAATTCCAATTGAATTTACTTTAATCCCAACTAAATCAGAAAGATAATGAGCAAATGGTGGGAAGGGGGCACTTCAGAGATCCAATAATACGCTGACCATTATGACCAGAAGCTTTTTTGAAGCCACCATCTAAATACCAAAGTCAAAGGGATGAGATATCCTTCCTTCAATGATATTGTTTCTCTGCTTAAGGTCGATAATGCCATCCATCAATGTTAGAAAGACCATTTAGCACAACTCAACCATGAATCCGAAGTGCCAGCTTACACCCTCAAGGCTATCCCCCAGTACTCTGTAGTAGAATCCATAGGTGAACAATCAAACTGATGAAAAACAACAAAACTGTAGTTCCAATGGTATTCCAGCTGAACTCTTCAAAGCTGCTAGCCCTTTGTTCACGTGAAGATTCTGTGCACTCCCCTGCAGATTTGGGAGGAAATAGAATTCCCACCAACTTCAGAAATGCAGCAATTGCAACTAGTTGCAAGAAGGCTGACAAACCATTCTGAGGAAACTATCACAGTATTTCCCTCCTGCCCATAACAGGGAAAATCCTGTCACATATTCTTCTGAATTGTTTACTTCCAGTGGCTGATGGAATTCTCCCAGAGACAGAGGGTGACTTTAGGTCTTCCACAGGAATCTCCAAAGTGATCTTTGCTGTCAGACAAATTTGATAAAAATATTGAAAGCAACACCATTCAAACTGGCCAAAGCATTTGACCCAATAAAACATGAGGTTTTGTGAATTGTGCAATAACAATTTGCAAGCCGAAGAAACTTCATCACAATCCTGTATGTTTCAGGACGATATGACTGAAACTGTCTCGAGAGGTCTGAAACGTGCCTTCAAAATCTGGACTGGGTCAAGACAAGCTGAGAGACACCAACCATTCTATCTATACATACTACCAATGGTTACAATGATACCTTCTTCAGGAAAAAGATATAAAAGTCTCAAAACTGAGGTTACAAAAGTGAGGTCACGAACCAACAAGATCAAGTGTAGTATCGACGTGCTGCGCTTGGTTGAAGTCATTAGGTTACATTTTAGCTTCATTTGAAGCAATTTTTAAAAGCGGCATCTCGGCCTTTTGACTAAGATGCAAATAAGATCAAGCCTTGGAGGAGGAGCTATGCCTACTCCTCATTTCCATGTGACTTGTCTTCACATCAGATGGCAAGACAAAGTACCAGACACTGACGTTCTCTCCAGTGGGCAGGTCATTTCATCCATATGTCAGACAAGTGCATACCCAAGCAGCTCCTTTTTGGGGAACTCTGCTGGAAGGCGTTCACATGGAGGGCAGAAGAAACGTTTCAAAGACACATCCAAGGCCTCCCTGAAGTCGCTTGACATAGACACGACCACCTGGGAAATGCTGGCACAAAACTGCCCTACCTGGCGCAGCCTCATCCACAAAGGCCGTCAAGCTTACGAAGTAAGGTGTATTGCGGAAGCCCAACTTAAGTACGAACTGCGCAAGTCCAGAGCCACCAGCGCAACAACTACAGTGTCTACACAAGTCTGTCATGTGCCAGGACATTCCGTGCCCAAATTGGTCTGATCAGTCATCTTTGGACACACCATATCCAGCCTCAAAATGACTAATGGTGTCGAGGCCCTCATTGATGATGATAGATAAACAACTATGCCTACTCCAATCAGCTTGGATCATGTAGATCAAGCCCAAGACAGGTGGTGAGAGCCCCATCTTGTCAGCTTGGATCGGGAATGTCTCAACTTGTTGAGAGTCTGAATTGGACTTGATTTGATTGAATTGGAAGTAAAAACAAAAAAAGCTTCTTCCCTGCTGCTGTCAGATTTTTGAAAGGACCTACTTTGCATTAAAGTTGATCTTTCTCTACACCCTAGCTATGACTGTAACACTACATTCTGCACTCCTGTTTCCTTCTCTATTAACGGTATGCTTTGTCTGTATAGCGTGCAAGAAACAATACTTTTCACTATATGTTAACACATGACAACAATCAAATCAAAAATATCTACAATATACCTGACACTGGCTATTCATCTCAAACATTAACTGCCCTCTGGTATCAGTATTTAAATACCATCTAGACTAAAAACTTTAATCTGCCACATCTGTGCCAAAACCAAACTGACCACCTACATGACCTAGTTTGCAGATGACTGCAGCATTGTTTCCTGCTCTGCACCAGATCTGAAAGCCACTCACGCTTGCATAAAAAACAGCCTGCCTTGAATGCTCCAATAACAAATTTCATTTATCAATCCACAACTGGTCAAATATTGAAGGAAAGACTCTGGAATACGTTAAGCAGTTCCCAAGCCTTGGCAGTCACCCCTCACTGAAGGCCCACACTAACGAGGACATACATCCAACACCAGATCAGCTGTGCCAACTCAGCTTTCTACGAACGTCAGCAAGTGTTTGCTAACAAAGACCATTGCAAATCAACAGGAGTCCTAGTGTACACAGCAGGTGTCAGCAACAGTGGGACTTGGACTGTGTATCAGATACAAGAGACACTAAAAACATTCCATTAGCAATGTCTCCACTGCAGCCTACAGATTCAATGAGAGGGACTTCAAACAAACACCTCAACCCCACAATTATTCAGGAAAAACACCTTAAAAAAAAAATCAACTTCAATGAACTGGACACTGGGCACATGATCAAAAACAGTCTTCCGGGCCAAGCCCTGCTTTCTCGGCTCGCAAACGACCAGTGTTCCAGCAAGGACAAAAAAAAGGTACGCTTAAGCCTCCTCAAAGCAGTGGAACTTACCCAAATGATTTGGAGTTTGCTACCAATCATTCAGAATGGTAACAACTTGCTAATGAAGCTGCAACACATTTCAGCAAGAAGTTAATGAGGAATGACTTACTGGGAATGGGAGAGTGTAAAAATGGACAACCCCCTCCACCATCACCTCCCAACCCGAACCCCAACACCCCACCTCCTAACCTTGCCCCGCCACCCGTTCCATCCCCACCTTTCAACCCCCCCAAAACTCCCCCCACCCTCCTGACCTCCCAATCCTTCACCCCCCGACCTCCCAACCCTTCCCCCACCCTCCACCCCCCACCCACTCCGCCCCCCCCAACCCTGCACTCCCCGCCTGCACTCCCCTCCTGCCCCCACCCCACCCCCCACTCCCCTCCACCACCCCCCCGCCTGCCACCCTCCACCACCGCCACCCCCCCAACCTTCCCACCCCCTCCGCCCCCGCAACCTTCCAACCCTCCGCCCCCCCGCCACCCCCCCAACCTTCCCACCCCCTCCGCCCCCGCAACCTTCCAACCCTCCGCCCCCCCGCCACCTCCCTCCACCTCTCCCCCCAGCCCCCACCCCCGCCAACCCTCCCCACCAACCCCCACCACCCTCCCCCCCGCCACCTCTCCCCACCAACCCCCACCACCCACCCCCCCGCCACCTCTCCCCACCAACCCCCACCACCCTCCCCCTCCCCCCCCTCCCCACCCCACCCCCCCCACCCCCTCCCCCCACCCCCCCCACCCCCCCTCCACCCCCTCACCCCACCCCCCCCTCCCCACCCCCCACCCCCCTCCCCCCTCACCCCACCCCCCCCTCTCCACCCCCCCCTCTCCACCCCCCTCCCCCACCCCCCCTCTCCACCCCCCTCCCCCCACCCCCCCTCCCCCCACCCCCCCTTACCCCACTCACCACCCCCCTCCCCCCCAACTCACCACCCCCCTCCCCCCACCCCCCTCACCACCCCCTCCCCCACCCCCCCTCCCCACCCCCACCCCCCCTCCCCACCCCCACCCCCTCCCCACCCCCCACCCCCCCCTCACCACCCCCACCCCTCCCCTCACCACCCCCCTCCCTCCCCTCACCACCCCCTCCCCCCCCCCCCCACCCCCTCCCCCCACCCCCCCTCACCACCCCCACCCCTCCCCTCACCACCCCTCCCCCCCCTCACCACCCCCCCCACCCCCTCACACCACCCCCCCCTCACCACCCCCCCCCTCACCACCCCCCTCCACCCCCCCCCACCCCCTCCCCCCCTCCCCTCACCACCCCTCCCCCTCCCCTCACCCCCCCCCTCACCACCCCACCCCCCCCACCCCCCCCTCCCCTCACCACCCCTCCCCCCCTCACCCCCCCTCACCACCCCCACCCCCCCCTCCCCACCCCCCCCCTCCCCCCCCACCACCTCACCACCCCCACCCCCCCCTCCCCCCCCCCACCACCCCACCCCTCACCACCCCACCCCACCTCCCCCTCCCTCCCCACCCCCCTCCCTCACCACCGCCCCCACCCCCTCCCTCCCCACCACCTCCCCCTCCCTCCCCACCCCCCCCTCCCTCCCCACCCCCCCCACACCTCCCCACCCCCCCCTCCCTCCCCACCCCCCCACCACCTCCCCACCTCCCTCCCCACACCCCCCACCACCTCCCCCTCCCTCCCCACCTCCCCCCCCTCCCCCCCCACCACCCCCTCCCCCCACCTCCCCCTCCTCCCACCACCCCCTCCCCCCACCACCCCCTCCTCCCACCACCCCCTCCCCCCACCACCCCCTCCCCCCTCACCACCACCTCCCCCTCCCCTCCCCCCCCACCACCTCCCCCTCCCTCCCCCCCACCACCTCCCCCCTCCCCCCCCCACCACCTCCCCCTCCCTCCCCCCCCCCCACCCCTCCCCCACCCCCCCACCACCACCTCCCCCTCCCTCCCCCCCCCACCCCTCCCCCTCCCCCCCCCCCCCCACCACCACCTCCCCCTCCCTCCCCCCACCCCCCCCCCTCCCCCACCCCCCCCTCCCTCCCCCCCCACCACCTCCCCCACCCCCCCCCCCACCACCTCCCCCCCTCCCTCCCCCCCCACCACCTCCACCCCCCCCTCCTCCCCCCCACCACCTCCCCCCCCTCCCTCCCCCCCACCACCCCCACCCCCCCCTCCCTCCCCCCCACCACCTCCCCCCCTCCCTCCCCCCACCACCTCCCCCCCTCCCTCCCCCCCACCACCTCCCCACCCCCCCCCCTCCCTCCCCCCCACCACCTCCCCCCTCCCTCCCCCCACCACCTCCCCTCTCCCCCCCCCCCACCACCTCCCCCTCTCCCCCCCCCCCACCACCTCCCCCTCTCCCCCCCCCCCCACCACCTCCCCCTCCCTCCCCCCCCACCACCTCCCCCTCCCTCCCCCCCCCACCACCTCCCCCTCCCCACCACCTCCCCCTCCCTACCACCTCCCCCTCCCTCCCCCCCCCCACCACCTCCCCCTCCCTCCCCCCCCACCACCTCCCCCCTCCCTCCCCCCCCACCACCTCCCCCTCCCTCCCCCCCCCACCACCTCCCCCTCCCTCCCCCCCCCACCACCTCCCCCTCCCTCCCCCCCCACCACCTCCCCCTCCCTCCCCCCCCACCACCTCCCCTCCCTCCCCCCCCACCACCTCCCCCTCCCTCCCCCCCACCACCTCCCCCCTCCCTCCCCCCCCACCACCTCCCCCTCCCCCCCCCCCCACCACCTCCCCCTCCCCCCACCTCCCCCTCCCCCCCCTCCCTCCCCACCCCCCCTCCCTCCCCACCCCCCCCCTCCCTCCCTCCCTCCCCCTCCCTCCCTCCCTCCCTCCCCCCTCCCTCCCTCCCCCCACCCCCCTCCACCTCCCCCCCCCACCCCTCCACCTCCCCCCCCCACCCCCCTCCACCTCCCCCCTCCATCTCCCCCCCCACCCCCCTCCACCTCCCCCCCCCACCTCCCCCCCCCACCCCTCCACCTCCCCCCCCCCCCCCCCCACCCCTCCACAACCCTCCCCTCACTACAACCCACAACCCACAACCCACCCAGGCATGTTCTCCAAACTCTCGGAGTGTGAGGGATCCCAGCCACCTACACCGATTGTTGTGACAGGGTGTTGGCTACCCCCTGCAACGGACTCTCCCTCCTTCCCGCCGCCACGAGAAGCTCTCGAGCGCACCCAACCCGAACACGTGATGTCGAGCCAGCCACCCGACCAATCATAGCGCGCCTCTTCAAGCCGCTCCCGGCAGACCTTGCGGCCTTCGAGGTCGGCGCATGCGCAGCTCCGGAGCCGGCTTCCCGCTCGATGGGATTGTCCAATGAGATTGTTCCGCCGGCAGGCCGGCATTAGCACGTTGGCTGGCGCTCTGTGAGGTAGGTGGGGGGAGAGGGAATTTGGGGAAGGGGGGTGAGGGAATGTGGGGAGAGGGGGAATGTGGGGAGAGGGGGAATGTGGGGGGATGGGAAACGTGGGGGGTGTAGGAATGTTGAGGGAGGGAGGAATATGGAGGGAGGGAGGAATGTGGGGGGAATGGAGAATTTGGGGGGAATGTGCAGGGGAAGGGGGAACATGTGGGAAGAGGGGGAACATGTGGGGGGGAATATGGGGGGTGGGGGATGTTGGGGGAAAGAGAGGGAGGGTGATAGAGAAGTATACAGCATGGAAACAGGCCCTTCGGCCCAACTCATCCATGCCAACCAGGTTTCCTGAACTGAATTTGCCCCATTTGCCTGCATTTGGCCCATGTCCCTCTAACCATTTCCCATCTACATACAGTTGCATGCCTGCTGTCGCACAGTCAATTTTAACCCTTATATGATGGACAAAGAATTGTGAGTAGACGTCTTGTTAGCACAACCAATATTTATTTAAAACACACATTCAATAATCACCAATGATAAGTTATCTTACAGAAAATACGAAAGTTCACGTCCAATACGAAACCTTGACTTAACTTTGCGTGACTGGCAAGTACCCAAGCAGACATTGGCCTTTATCTGTGCGCTCTGTACTCCTCTGCATAGTCTGACTCTTTGGTCTCATCTGACTCTGGTCTCTCTTCTTTCTTGGGTGCAGTGGCTCCCCTTGTGCTGGTCGTTGCTGACAACAGTCACTGTTGTTGTAGCTCATTTGTGGGATCAGAGAGAGAAAGAGAGAGAGCCCATCCCCCAACCTCCCATTCCCCCAACCTCCCATTCCCCCAACCTCCCATTCCCCCAACCTCCCATTCCCCCAACCTCCCATTCCCCCAACCTCCCATCCCTTCCCTCACTCCCCCAACTTCCCAACCCTTCCCTCACCACCACCCCCCGACCTCACCCCCCCCCTTCCCCACCGATCTCCCTGACCTCCCAGCCCTTCCCCCCCGCTCCACCGCATCCAAACTCCCAACCCTCCCCCCCACCCTCCAGTCCTCCGGTCACTGTTATTGTAGCTCATTTGTGGGGTCAGAGAGAGAAAGAGAGAGAGCTTCTTCTGGAGTGCAGCACCTTTTATCTCTCCTTGGTGTCATGTCTTTTTGGGCAATCTCCTGATTCTTGTCAATCAATTGATCAGGGCTTGATCACCCTGATCGATAAGACTCCAATCAGATGCTGCCACACCGATCTCTGGGTGTGTACCCAAAGGCTATGCCTGTAGGTGCTGGAGGCACATAGGTCACTTACCTTCCCCCCCAAATATGGGGTTAAAACTCCGCTTTGTCTGGTAAACAACCCAGTTTGAACAGAAAGTCCCTTTTGTCTTGGAGATGGGGAGGGTGTGTGTAGGGGTAGGGGTAGGGGGAGGGGAACTGTAGGGGGAGGTGGGGATGTTGGGGGAGGGTATGTTGGGGGAGGGTTTTGAGGGATGTGGGGGAAGAGGGAGGGGTTGGTGGGGAGGGTGAAGTGGGGATGCAGGGGGAGGGGGTTGTGGGGGAGAGGAAGCAGTGTCACCCTCAGGCTCCCAGGAACATGTTCAGGAAGAAACCCTGGAATAAATGACTTAATCTTAATTTTTAATAGTCATTTTCCCAGGGGCTTTCATTGCACATTGAAACTTAGCAAAAGAATCAGTATAACCCAGAACTGTGAACATTGATCACAATTAAAGTCATGGAGGTTTACAGCTTGGAAACAGACCCTTCAGCCCAACCTGTTCACGCCACCCCTATTTTTTAAGCTAATCAGAGTTGCCCATGTTTGGCCCAGGTCCCTCTATATCCACCTTACCCAGGTAACTGTCTAAATGCTTTTTAAAAGGCAAAATTGCACCCACCTCTACTACTGCCTCTGGCAGCTTGTTCCAGATATTCACCACCTTCTGTGTGGAAAAAATTGCCCCCTGGACCCTTTTGTATCTCTCACCTTAAACCTGTCCCCTCTAGCTTTAGACTCCCCTGCCTCTGGAAAAAGATATTGACTAGAGAAATTGAGAAATTGTTTTATCATTTGTTAGTCACAAGTAGGCTTGCATTAATACAGCAATGAAATTACCGTAAAAATCTCCTAGTCGCCTCTCCAGCACCTGTTTGGGTACACTGAGGGAGAATTTGGCATGGCCAATGCACCTAACCAGCACGTCTTTTGGACTGTGGGAGGAAACCAGAGCACCCAACGGAAACCCACGAAGACATGGGGAGAGTGTGCAAACTCCACACAGTGAATCAAGTCAGGAATCAAACCCTGGTGCTGTGAGGCAATGGTGGCAACCACAGTGTGCCATTCCACCCCACCTTGTAGTCCAATTACACAGATTACCTCATCCCTGAGCTGCCTGCATTTAGAAATCACACCCCACCCCACCTTCCCAAGACACTTTTCTCAAATTCAGTCACAGGATATGGGCATCATTGATGAAGCCAATATTCACTGCATATCCCCATTTGCCCTTGAGAAGGTGGTGATGAGTCACCTCAAGATTGTAGAAAATAGGAGCAGGCGTCTCAAATCTGCTCTGCCATTCATTGCATCCCTACCATGCAGAAAGAGCCATCTGTCCCATCGAGTCTGCACTGACCCTCAGAAAGAGCATCACAGCTTCCCCTCCACCCTATCCCCGTTTAGCATAGCTAATTGCCTAATCTATACATCTCTGGACACTATGGGGTGCTTTAGCATAGCCAATTCACCTAACCTGCTCATCTTTGGAGCTTGGGAGGTACCCAGAGCATCCAGAGGAAACCCACGCAGACATGGGGAGAACATACAAACTCCACACAGACAGTCACCTAAGGCTGGAATTGAACGCAGATCCCTGGCGCTGTGAGGCATCAGTACCAACCATTGTCCACCATGCTGTTGAGCTAGATCATAGCTGATCTTCTACCTTGATCCCGTGTATTCAAATGACTAAGCTACTAAGCTTTTGTTTATTCTTGAATGTAACAGACAGTGCTTGCTAAGCCTTTTCAGAGGACATTTAAGAGTCGACCACGTTAATACGATCCTGGAGTCATCCAAAAAGATAGACCAGACAAAGAGACCAAGTTTTCCTTCCTGAAAGGATATAAATGAATCAGATGGGCTTTTATTACAAGAATCCATTAGTTTCACGATTTGATTTATTCCAGATTTACTTAATTAACAAAATTTAAATTCCCCAGCAGCTATGATGGGATTTGAAGTTAAAGGTTTTTTTATGTTTTATCTATTAGTGTCACAAGTAGGCTTGCATTCCTACTGCAATGAAGTCACTGTGAAAATCCTCTAGTCGCCACACTCCAGCGCCTGTTCGGGTACACAGGGAAAATTTAGCGCGGCCAATGCACCCTAACCAGCACGTCTTTTGGACTGTGGGAGGAAACTGGAGTACCCGGAGGAAACCCATGCAGACACAGTGAGAACATGCAGACTCCGCACAGACATGACCCAAGCCAGGAATCAAACACAGCTCGCTGGCGCTGTGAGGCAGCAGCACTAACCTCTGTGCCACCGTGCCGCCCCATGTCACGTGAGTCATGAAGTCATATGAGATCAGGATTACTTGTCCAGTAGCCTATGCACAATGCTAATATATCCCCTACACATTTCTATGCACAGTCATTTGATTTTTTTTTAAGCACTCTGACAAGACTGGTAGTGATTTATATTCAGGCTTCAAACATTGTGCTACATGTTAACAGGTCCAAGAAGAGTCACAGAGACCTCCATAGTAAAGCAGACGGGCTAATGAACCAACTTGGCAGACTGGGAGCTTGTTTTACAGGTTGTACAGTGCAGAAACATACAAAGCAATGAACACGGTGGCACAGTGGTCAGCACTGCTGCTTCATAGCACCAGCGATCCGGGTACAATTCCTGGCTTGGATCGCTGTCTGTGTGGAGTTTGCATGTTCTCCCCCTGTCTGCGTAGGTTTCCACTGGCTGGTCCAATTTCCTCCCACAGTCCAAAGATGCGCCAATTAGGTGCATTGGACATTCTAAAATTCTTTGATTTGATTTATTATTGTCACGTGTATTAACATATCGTGAAAAGTATTGTTTCTTGCATGCTATACAGACAAAACATACTGTTCGGAAATGAGAGAGTGCAGAATGTACAGTCATAGCTAGGGTATAGAGAAAGATCAACTTAATGCAAGGTAGGTCCATTCAAAAGTCTGACAGCAGCAGGGAAGAAGCTCTTCTTGAGTCGATTGGTACGTGACCTCAGACTTTTGTATCCTTTTCCCGAATTAAGATGGTGGAAGAGAGAATGTCCGGGGTGTGTGGGGTCCTTAATTATGCTGGCTGCTTTTCCGAGGCAGCGGGAAGTGGAGTCAGAGTCAATGGATGGGAGGTTGGTTTGCGTGATGCATGACCTTTTATCGTTCCTTGTGGTCTTGGGCGGAGCAGGAGCCATACCTAGCTAGAATGTGGCAACCAGGGGGATTTTTACATAACTTCATTGCAGTGTTAATGTAAGTCTACTTGTGACACTAATAAATAAATTACAAAACTTTAAACAAGGAACAGGGGTAGGCCATTCGGCCTCTCATGCCTGTTCCACCATATAATAAGATCATGGCTGATCTGATAGTAACCTCAAACCTGCATCTCGCCTACCCTCCCCTTGCTTACCAAGAATCGATCCACAAATCAGAACCCTCTGAGAGAAAACATTTCACCTTATCTCCATTTTAAAACAGGCCACAAGCCCAAGTTGGTAAATGAACGCATACAAATTGAATGCAAATTTATGCATCAAAAACTAATTCAGTCTCTATGGGAATTTCACAAAGGTGGGCTTTTTCCCACTTATATATAACCGCCAACTTTTAATTTGTTCCACAGGTAAGAGTCCAATGGTTTTCTCTTCTAAATGCAGACTATTTCATTATCCTCTATTCATATATTCAGGCACATTATGAGCCATCTGCGCATTGCCTGGGACTCATTTCTTATTCACTGGCAAAGAGACACGGGTTACTGTGTAACCCTCCTACACATGTAACCCTTACCTTATCCAACACAGTTTTATGAGACCTACCCACCGATTTATTTTTGTAGAATTACAGAACTGGCACAGCCTACATTGATCTGTCAAATATGTAATTTATAGATTTATATAATGAGCTTCCTATTAAATCCGCAGATGTTGCCATCCTCCAGTGAAAATGTCACACAACGTGATGATATGGGAACCAGCACTGTTACTCCCCCACACTGAATAATGATATCTAGCTGTCTTTAGAATAATTATACCAAACATATAGCTGACTAGGTGGAATTCAACAATTGCAGACAATAATCCCACATTTTGTTGTTATGTCGTTAATTTTTGGGATATAGGTGTCTCTGCCTCAACCATTGCTGTTTGCCTTTCATTTAAGGGGATGGAAAGGCTGCTGATCAAATGGACTACTTTTGCCTTGGGTGGTGTTGAGCTTCTTGACTGGTACTGCAGTTATTTCCGTCTATACAAGAGGAGAATATGTCATCACCCTCCTGACATGTGCCCGGTAGATGGATTCCTTTAGAGATGAGGAGATGAGCTATTTGTCACAGAACGCCCAGCCTCCGAACTGTTTTCATAGTCAGAGGGGTTCTGGTCAATGGTAACTCCCAGGATGGTGAGGCAACTGAATGTCAAGGGGAGGTGGTTTGACTCCCTCTTGTGGGTCCTGCTCATTGCCTGGATCTTGTGTGTATCGAGTGATACTTTCCACTTCTTAGCCCAAACCAGGATGTCCAGCTGTTAGTACTTGAGACCTCTTACTATCTGAGGAACTGTGAATGAAGCTGAACACTGCTTCCATTGAAGCAGTCCCTTAGGGATCAATGATGACTTGCTTCCACCGTGACAACCCAAGAAGTTCTGGTTCTTTAAAACTATTCTCTGCCTATTATGTTGTTATCTTAAAAACATAAGAAATAGGAGCAGCAGAAGCCCCGTGAGCATGCATCACCGTTTGATAAGATCACGACTGATCTGATTGTGGTCTTAACTCCACTTTCCTGCTTGCTTGGCTCTCTGGTCGATCAAAAATCGGTTCAACTCAGCCTTCAATATATATGCAATGACCTAGCCGCCACTGCTCTCTGTGGAAAAGAATTCCTACATGTTGGGGGCAATATATTAACCTGGAAAGAAGACTAGCTAATCAACAGAAAACAGAGTCGGGATAAATGGGTCTTTTTCTGGTTGGTAAACTGTGGTGTGCCACAGGGCCCCAACAATGTACAATCTATATTAACGCAGGAATAGAATGTACAACAGCCAAATTAGTAGACAACACTAAAACAGATGGGAAAGCAAGTTACAATGAGGCAATAAGACATTTACAAATGGAAATGGATAGTTTAGGTGAGTGGGTCAAAATTTGGCGGATGGAATTTAACATGGATAAGTGTAAGCTTATCCATTTTTGTTGCACGAATGAAAAGGCAACTTTATCTAAATAGAGAGAAAGTTCAACACACGAAGAGGGAAACTTCAAGTTGTTTTGGTGCAGAGGGATCTGGGTGTCTTCCTGAATGAATCATAAAGGTTAGTATGCAAGTGCAGCAGGTCATAAGGAAGGCAAACAGAATTTTGGCATTCCTTCTTAATGGAATAGAATATAAAACTCGGGTGGTGCTGTTGGCAACTATATAGGGCATTGGTGAGACTGCATCTGGGGAACTGTGCATAGTTTTGGTCCCTTATTTAAGCAAGGATGTAAATGCATTTGGGGTGGTTCAGCGAAGGTTCACTAGGTTGATTCCAGGGATGAAGGATTTGTCTTATGAAAAGAGATTGAGTAGATTAGGCCTATATTCTCTGGAGTTTAGAAGGATGAGAGGAGATTGAATTGAGGTATATAAGATGTTAAAGGGGGATTGACAGGGTAGAACTAGAGTGCTTGCTAGTGTTTCTAGAAAGAGATGCCATAGTTAAAGGTAAGGTGGGGGGGGGGTGACAGATTTAAAACAGAAATGAGGAGGAATTACTTCACTGAATGTCGGAACACTAAACAAATTTAAGGAGGAGATGGTTAGGCTTTTAATCGGTGGTGGGATGTAGGATGGGGAGTGGACAGGGAGGAGGAGATGTGGCCGAAATGAGATTAGCCATGATCATTTTGAATGATGGGCAGACATGAAGGGTTGTATTGCCTACTCCTGCTCCTAGTTCTTATGTACTAAGGACTCTGAGAGAAGGAATTACTCCTCATCTTCAACATTGATGTGATGGGTAAGTGGAGATGAGTCCTCAAAAAGATCAGCCATGATATTATTGAATAGTGGAGCAGGCTTGAGGGGCCAGATGGCCTACTCCTGCTCCTAGTTCTTATGTTCTTACGTTAAAGCAAGTTGCAATGAGGAAATAAGAAATTTACAAATGATGGCACAGTGGCACTTTCTCCCCATGTCTGTGTGGGTTTCCCCCAGGTGCTCTGGTTTCTTTCCACAGTCCAAAGATGTGCGGGTTGGGTTGATTGGCCATGCTAAATTGACCCTAGTGTCAGGAAAGTTAGCTAAGATAAATGAAAGCTGTGGGAATAGGGCCTGGGTGGGATTGTGGTCAGTACAGACTCAATGGGTCGAATGGCTTCCTTCTGTACTGTAGGGATTCTATGATATGGACAGGTTAGGTGAGTGGGTCAAAATTTGGCAGAAGAAATTTAACATGGGTAAGTGCAAGAATAAAAAGGCAACTTGTTATCTAAATAGAGAGAAACTTTGAATTGCTTTGGTGCAGAGGGATCTGGGTGTCCTCGTGAATGAATCGTAGAGGTTAGTATGCAAATGCAGCAGATCCTAAGGAAGGCAAATGGAATTTTGGCATTCCTTGTTAATGGAATAGAATATAAAAGTTGGGAAGATCTCTTTTTTTTAAAACTAGTTCTAGATTATCCTTAAAGCGAAAACACCCTCTCAGTATACATTAAGGAGAAATGTACAAGTATTTGCGAATAGCTAAGAGAAAGGCGGGGCGTATTACTGATTAAAGTATAAACCATGTCTGGAGACTGCAAACGAGCACATGTTCCTTAATGAATCCTTTGTGTCTTGCTTCACAGAAAAAGGGGGACAATGTAAACATTGCTGTTTAGGAGGAGGAAAATAAATTATTGGATATGATAAACACAGTAAAGGGAGGAAATATTAACAGGCTTCGCACCTTTGAAAGTAGCTAAACTGTCAGGCCCAGCTGAATTATATCCAGTGGGTGCAACACTTCAGGAAATATGTGAAGTTATTAGACAGAGTGTAAAAAGGATTAATGAGAATGGTCCCAGGGATGAGGAACTTGAGTTAAACAGCTAGATTTAGCATGTTTTCCTTGGAGAAGAGAAGGTTGAGAGGAGGTTTGATAGAAGTATTCACAATCACGATAAGTCTAGACAGAGTAGATGTGGAAAAGTTACTCCCATTGGTAGAGAGATTGAGAACAAGCAGGCACTGATTTAAGATAGTTGGCAAAAGCAACATGAGAAACTTTTTCACGCAGCAAGTGATTGGGATCTGGAAGGCACTTCCCAAAGAGTGGGTTAGATGACAGATTCAGTTGTATCATTTAAGAAGGAGTTGGATTATTATCTGACAAGAAGATTATGCAGGATTATGGCAAAAAGGCTTTTATGTTATTTATTCATGGGACGTAGGTGTCGCTGGCTGGCCAGCATTTATTGCCCAGTCCTTGAGAAGGTAGTGGTGAGCTGATTTCTTGAGTTTTTGTAGCAACTGATACAACTGAATGGCTTGCTCAGCCATTGTAGAGGACAGTTGAGAGTCAACTGCATTGCTGTGGCTCTGGTCACATGTACGCCAGTCTGGGTAAGGACGGCAGATTTCCTTCCCTAAAGGACACTGGTGAACCAGAAGGGTTTTTCCGACAATCGACAATGGCTTCATGATCATCAATAGATTTTTAATTCCAGATATTTTTTATTGAATTCAAATTCCACCATCTGTTGTGGTGGGATTCAAAGCCGTGTCCCCAGAACATTAGCTGAGTTTCTGGATTAATAGTCTAGCGATAATACCACTAGGCCATCGCCTCCCCTGATACTAGGTGTTGCTGCTTTGGAGAACATGTGCAGACGTGATGGGCCAAATGGCCTCCTGTAATTCTCTGATCCTGTGGCCCCAGCCTGTTGACAGAAGCAAGGAAGGGAATATTAGAGGCTCTGGCCATCATTTTTCAATTCCCTGGCTACTGCGAACATTGTCTGTTGTGTATAAAAGGGAGAAGGGTATGAGGAATGAGTGAGAAAATATGTAGGGATATAGGAGTAGGGCCAGGGTGGGATTGTGGTTGGTGCAGACTTGATGGGCCGAATGGCCTCTTTCTGTACTGTAGGGATTCTAGAACTAGAAACATTTCCACTGAATCTTTCCCCCCTCGCCTTGAACTTGTGCCCCCTTGCAGTTGTCATTTCTGCCCTGGGAAAAAGCTTCCACTGTTCATCCTATCCGTACCCCTCATCAATTTATAAACCCAAGGAGGGTTAATGAATGTAGCACTTTTGATGTAGCTTGCATCGACTTTAGCAAAGCTTATGGTCCCACATGGCATACTGGTCAAAAAAATTAAAAAAAAAGGAAAAGCTAGCTAGTAATATAAAGATGGATAGCAAAAGTTTCTGTAGACATTTAAGTAAGAAAACAGTTAATAGCTGGTGCTATAGAAAGTGTGTCTGGGGAATTGGCAATGGAAAGTAGGACAATACAGATGAATTAAGCAGGTATTTTGCATCAGTCTTCATAGGTGGGATAGTTGATGCATTGGTTTAATTTTCCCAAATTCCCTAGATCTGGGAAGTTTCCATTAGATTCGAAGATAGCAAATGTAATTCCTTTTTTCGAAAAAGGAGGGACTCGGAAAGCGGGAAACTACACGCCAGTAAACCTAATGCCTGTCCTAGGAAAAATGTGATCCTAGGGAAAATGCTATTGTTGAAAGATGTTATAGAGGGCACCAGGAAACATTCAAGGCCATCGGGCAAAGTCAACATGGTCTTGTGTCAGGGAAATCATGTTCAATGAATTTATTGACTCACCTGAGGAAGGAACAGTGCTCCGAAGCCTTGTGCAACCAAATAAACCTGTTGGACTTTTACCTGATTTTGTGAGACTCCTTACAATGGATTTATTGGAATGAGTCACATATTGTTTGGATAAAGGGGAACTGGTGGATGTCCTGTACATGGATTTCCAGAGGCATTTGATAAGGTGCCACATCAAAAGTTATTGAGGAAAATAAAAGCGCATGGTGTATGGGGTAACATATTAGCACGCATAGAAGATTGGCTAGTTAACAGGAAACAGACAATAGGCATAAATGGGTCTATTGCGAGTTAGCAGGAGGTGACATGGTGTGTCATAGTGATCTATGCTGGGGCCTCAACCTTTTAGCAATTACACAAATGACTTGGGTGAAGGGGCTGAAGGTATGGTTGCTAAATTTGTTGATGACACAAATGTAGATAGGAAAGTAGATTGTGAAGGGGTCATAAGGAGACCACAAAGGGACAAAGGTAGCCTAAGTGAATGGGCAAAACTCTGGCAAAATGGAGCTGAATGTGGGTAAATGTGAAATTGTTCATTTTGACAGGAAAAACAAAAAAGAAGCTAAATGGTGAGAGATTAATGAGCTCTTAGATGGGGAGGGATCTAGGTGTCCTAGTACATGAATCGCAAAAGGCTAATATGCAGTAACAGCAAATAATTAGAATAGTTAATAGAATGTTATTGTGTACAGAGAGGAATTGATTACAAAAGTACAGAAGTGATGCTTCCGTTCTACAGGGCATGGTGAGACCACATCAGGAGTACTGTGCACTGTATTGGTCATTTTATTTAAGGCAAGATGTAAATTTGATTTTGATTTATTATTGTCATATGTATTAACATACAGTGAAAAGTATTGTTTCTTGTGCGCTTCACAGACAAAGCATACCGTATATAGAGAAGGAAAGGAGAGAGTGCAGAATGTAGTGTTACAGTCATACCTAGTGTGTAGCGAAAGATCAACTAAATGCGAGGGCTGGTGGGGATCTGTTTTTAGGTTTATTTATTAATGTCACAAATAGACTTACATTAGCACTGCAACAGAGTTACTGTGAAGATCCCTGAGATGCCACACTCTGGCATCTGTTCGGGTACACTGAGGGAGAATTTAGCACGGCCAATCCTAACCAGCGCATCTTTCAGACTCTGAGAGAATACCCCAACAGACATGGGGAGAATGTGCAGACTCCACACAGACAGTGACCCAAGCCGGAAATCAATCCTGGGTCACTGGAGCTGTGAGGCAGCTAACCACTGTGCCACCATACTGCCCCAGCAGGGGCTCACTGCCTGAAAGGGTGATGAGGCAGAAACCTTTATCGCATTTAAAAATTTCTTGACTATACACCTGAAGTGCCAGAACCTATATGGATGTAAATTAAAGTTTATTAGTCACAAGTAGGCTTACATTAACACTGCAATGATGTTACTGTGAAATTCCCCTAGTCGTCACAACCCAGGTCAATCCACCTAACCAGCACGTCTTTCAGACTGGGGAGGGGATACCGGAGCACCCAGAGGAAACCCACGCAGACTCGGGGAGAACGTGCAGACTCCGCACAGACAGTGACTCAAGTTGGAAATCGAATCTGGGTCCCTGGCGCCATGAAGCAGCAGTACTAACTACTGTGCTACCCTGTGTAGAGCAAGAGTTAGAAAGTGAGATCAAACAGAATAATTTTAGTAAGAAATAAGTCTTTAAGAAGTGACGTTTTTGGCTGGCATATTGGGCCAAATGGCCTCCTCCTCTGTAATGATCTTCTTTGATCCTCTGATTCCAATGGAGTGTCTCTTATCAACACGCCTGTAGCATATCCCAGCAGACCATCAGTTTTGTTGTATTCGTGATTACTGGTTTTATCTTTACTATTTTCTAAGAATGTGCATCATGATTAACTTGCTGTGTTTTATTGCTGCTGTGCAATTATCTTACTTATAAATAAACTTGATTATTAGTTTTAATCTGAGCAGCACACTCTGACAGCATGGTATTTGCTGCCTTTCAATATGGGAGAGTGAGATGGGCATCTTAAGTGGTCTCCAAAGTGTTATACTGTAATTAAAGGGTAATTATTAGTTCTGTGGCGCATTGTTCCATTCACAGTGCCTATAAGGGCACAGGTTTTAGTTCAACGGAGGCTTAGTCTGCTGATGGAAACTGCTTTATTGTTCGGGACCATGATAGAAGAACAGGCAGAAAGCTCAAGATGCAACAATTGTAATTATGGTATTTATAAATTTCTCTTTTTATATCTCATTCCTGAAGGTACAGGTATGTGTTTGCACCACCTGATAAATGTGAGCAAAAATGATTGACTGTACAGTTTGGCAACTGGATTGCAAAGAAAGCGCAATCCATATTTTTATCTAATCCACACGTAGAGTCGGACATTTATTGCTACCCGATTTGGGGTGTAAAACGGGCTGAAAGGGAGCTGCAGTGTGCGCCCAAAACTCACCTCAAGCCACATCTAGGTAATATAGGCTATCTATTAATCTAAGATGTTCATCTATCCCCTTTCTCATGTGTCCTGCATGAAACTGTGTCACTAATATGTTATCTTGGCCAAGGTCAGTGAGTTTAATACGGAACAGGAGCTGTGTAACGTTTGTTTTAAAAGTTGACTTTAAAATAGACAAAACCATCTAGAGTTGGTAAATGATAGTAGATGCAGAGCGTGAATTTTCGCAGGGCACCTGTTTAACAGCTCCACCTTGATAAATGTTAAGTTGCATAAGAATATAGAAAAATTGCGGCAAAGAAGGAGGACATTTGGCCCATCAAGCAATGGTCTAGCAATGCACAAGTCTGAAATGGAATATTGTAATTAAGTAAGATGCTGAACCACATAATGATACACAATAGAGAGGCGATGGCCTCATGGCATTATCATTAGACAATTAATCCAGAAACTCAGCTAGTGTTCTGGGGACCCGGGTTCGAATCCTGTCACAGCAGATGGTGGAATTTGAATTCAATAAAAAATATTAGAATTAATATTAGAATTAAGAATCTACTGGTGACCATGGAACCATTGTCGATTGTTGAAAAAACCTATCTGGTTCCCTAATGTCCTTATCTGGTCTGGTTTACTTGTGACTCCAGGGCCGCAGCAATGTGATTGGTTTTCAACTGTCCTCTAAACAAGGGCAACTAGGAATGGGCAATAAATGCTGGTCAGCTAGAGATGCCCATGTCCCACGAATGAATAAATAAAAATATACCCCTGCAGAAGTGCCCCAATAATTAGAACATTAACAAAAAGAAAGAGGAGTACTCTCAAGATAGGGAAGGACAAATCAACCCCAGTTGTAGCTTCTGATGTAGTTTATAAATGTAGGATCATATATAGATACAAATTAGGACCAAGATTAGGCCATTTGGCCCCTCAAGTTCTGCCATTCAATAAGCTGATATAATAGTAACCTCAACCCTATCCTATCTATACTCAATAACCTTTCACCACCTTGTTAATCAATAATCTATCTCGCTCTGTCTTAAAAATATTCAAAGACTCTGCTCCTGCTGCCTTTTGGGAAGCGTTACAAAGACTCATAACCCTTTGAGAGAAAATATTTCTCCTCATCTCTGTCTTAAATGAGTGATCCCTTATTTCTAAGCAGTGACTCCAAGTTCTGGACACTTCCACAAGAGGAAACATTCTCACCCACCCTGTCCAGGCCTCTTAGGATCTTAAAGGTTTCGATCAAGTTGCCTCTTACTCTTCTACACTCTTGTGAATACAAGTCTTAATGGGGTGGCACTGTGGTTAGCACTTCTGTCTCACAGCGCCAGGGACCCAGGTTCAATTCCCGGCTTGGGTCACTGTCTGTGTGGAGTTTGCACGTTCTCCGCTATCTGCATGGGTTTCCTCCCACAGTCTGAAAGATGTGCTGGTTAGGGGGATTGGTCATGATAAGTTCTCCCTGGGTGTACCTGAACAGGCGCCATAGTGTGGCGACTAGGGGATTTTCACAGTAACTTCATTGCAGTGTTAACGTAAGCCTACTTGTGAATCATAAACTTTATTTTACTTTTTAATTGTCCACCCTTTTCTCAGAATACATTCCAGTCATTGCTTGTATTAGTTTAGTAACCTTCTCTGAACAGCTCCTAATGCATTTCCTTAAATGAGGAGACCAATACTGTACACAATACTCCAGACACACTGTAAAGCTGAAATATAACATCCCTGCTTTTGTATTCAATTCCCCTCACAAATAGTGACATTCTATTAGCTTTCCTAATTACTTATATACTAGCCTTTCGTGATTCATATGTTCGGACACCCTGATTCCTCTGTACTTCAGAGCTCATTAATCTCTCACCATTTAGGTAATAAGCTTTTTTTTAGATTCTTCCTGCCAAAATGGACAATCTCACACTTTCCCACATGATATTCCATTTACCAGTTCTTTGTCCACTCACTTAACCTATCTGTGTCCTTTTGTAGCCTCCATGTGTCCTCTTCATAATTTGCCTTCTTACCTACCTTTGTGTTGTCAGCACATTTAACAATATCTCTGTTTTTTCATCCAAATCATTTCTATAAATTGTAAAAAGTTGAGGCCCAACTAGAAAAAAAACTTGTGCCAACTCTGTTTCCTGTGAGTTAGCAAATCTTCTATGCATGCTTCTATGTTACTCCCTACACTCTGAACTTTTATTTTTTACCACAGCCTTTGATGTGACACCTTATCAAATGCCTTCTGAAAATATAAGTAAAGTACATTCACCAGGTCCTTTTTATCCACAGCAAAAGTGAGTCCTTCAAAGAACACCATTAGATTGATTAGACATAATTTCCCTTTCACAAAACCATGTTGACTGTGCCTGAATTTGTTCAAGTGCCTTGCTAAAACATATTTAATAAAAGCTCCAAACATTTTCCCTATGATAGATGTTAAGCTTACTTGCTGCTTTCTGTCTCCCTCCCTTTTTCAATAAAGCAGTTACATTTGCTATTTCCTAATCTAATGGAACCTTCCCCAAATCAAGGGAACTTTGGAAAATTAATACCAATTAAATTACTAGCCATTCTTTCAACATTCTGAGGACTGAGGGATTTGTCAGCCCCCAGTTCTTACAATTTACTCAATACCACTTTCCTGGTGATTGTAGTTTTCCTGAGTTCCTACCTCCCTTCCATTTCTTGATGACAGCTAATTCTGGGATGTTATTTTTATCCCCGACAGTAAAGAGTGATACAAAATAACTGTTCAATTCACTCACTATCTTCTTACTTTCCCTTATTAATTTCCCAGATTCACTTTCTGTCAGAGTAACATTCACTTTGTTAGAACTTCTCATATTTAAATATTTAGAAACTGTTACTACCCGACTTTATATTTCTAGCTAGTTTTTTCTTGTACACTAATGTTTCACCCTTATTAATCTCGTAATCATTTTTTTCTGTTCTTAATATTCTGTTCAATCTTCTGATCTACCATCCACCTTTGCGAGGTTATATGTGATTAAGTTGGATACTGTCTTTTATTCTTTTAGTTAACCACAGATGGTGGGTCCCCCCTTGGAATTTTTCTTCCTCGTTGGAATGTATCTATTCAGTTTAATGTGAAATATCCCTTTTAGGGGCTGCCATTGCATCTACATTGACCTAATCCTTCATCTCATTTGCCAGTTCACGTTAGTGAGCTCTGCTTTCATGACCCAATATTTAAGTTTAAGATACTAGTTTTGGACCCACTCTTCTCTCCCTCAAACTGAATATAAAATTCAATCATTTTATGATTGCTGCTACCTACAAGTGCCTTCACTATGAGATTATATTAATCCTATCTTGTTGCACAATGTCAGGTCTAGTACAGCCTCTGGTTAGCTACGGAATGTGCTGTTCTAAGAAACTATCCTGAAAACATTGTACAAACTCTTTACCTATGCTGCCTTTGCCCATTTGATCATTCCAGCCATTATGCAGATTAAAATCTCTCAAGATTATCTCCCCTACCTTTCTAACAAGCTTCCATTATCTCTTCCTTTATACTCTGTCCTACCATGTAGTTACAGTTAGGGGCTCTGTACCATCTGCCCACAAGTGGGTCTTTTTGCCTTCAACATTTCTCACCTCAACCCAAACTCAGTTCATGGTTTCCTGAACTAAGATCACCTCTCCATAATGTGCCAATACCATCAATAATTAACCTAGCCACCCCCTCTTCCTTTTCCTAACTTGCTGTCCTTCCTAAATGTCAGGTACCCTTCAATATTCTGGTCCCAGTCTGTGTCCCCCTGTAGTCATGTCTCTATTATAGCTATCAGATGGTATTTATTTCCATTTGTACCATTAGTTCATCTGTTTTGAATGCTGCATGTGTTTAGATACAGAGCCTTCAGTTTTGTTCTTTTATTATTTTTGTAACATCTAGCTTTATCTACTGATTTACTATTAGATTTGTACTCTGTCCCTTCTTGTTACGGTCTGTTTATTCTTTCCCACATTAGAATCTTTCTCACTTGCCTTGTCTCTAATCTTTAGTCTACCACACCTTGCCAAATTTGATCCTTTTCCTCAGTATTTAGTTTAAAATCCTTTCTACTTCCATAGTTGTGGAACACCAGCTCCATCGCCATTTAGGTGTAGACTGTCCCAATGGTACAACCGCCACTTTTCCCAGTATTGGTGTCCCACCAACTGGAACACTCATCTCGCACAGCAGTTTCTCAGCACAGCACACATTAATTTCTCTAAGCTTATTTGCTCTATGCCAAATTGCATGCTGTTCAGGTAATAACCCAGAGATTATAACATTTCAGGTTCTGCTCTTTGGTGCCTAACAGTTTATACTGACTATACAGAATCTCCTTCCTCTTGCGTGACTTCAGCGGTAATCATTGTCGGTGCAGACTGAATGGGCCGATAAAAGGGCTTTTCAGTGCTGTACAACTCTATGACTCATCCTCTCTATGTTGTTGATACCTACGTGGACCACAAGAACTGGATCCTCCCCCTCCCATTCTGAGTTTCTCACCAATCCTGAGCAAGTGTTCCCAACCCAGGAGGCATGGGCAGAACGGTGGTACAGTGGTTAGCATTGCTTCCTCACAGCGCCAGGGGCTCAGGTTCGATTCCTGGCTTGGGTCACTAACTGTGCAGAGTCTGCACGTTCTCCCCGTGTCTGCATGGGTTTCCTCTGGGTGCTCTGGTTTCCTCCCACAGTCTGAAAGACATGCTGGTTAGGTGCATTGATCATGGTAAATTCTCCCTCAGTGTACCTGAACAGGCACCGGAGTTATAGGAATCATAGAAACAGAAAGACGCCATTTGGCCCATCGAGTCTGCACCAACCACAATTCCACCCAGGCCCTACCCCCATATCCCTTCACATTTACCCACTAATCCCTCTAACCTACACATCTCAGGCCACTAAGGGCAATTTTTAGCATGGCCAATCAACATAGCCCGCACATCTTTGGACTGTGGGAGGAAACTGAAGCACCCGGAGGAAACCCACGCAGACCGTGGAGAATGTGCCCACTCCACACAGATAGTGACTCAAGCTGGAAATCGAACGCAGGTCCCTGGAGCTGTGAAGCAGCAGTGCTAACCACTGTGCTACCGTGCCGCCCCTGGTGTGGGGTTTTTCACAGTAACTTAATTGCAGTGTTAATGTAAGCCTACTTGTGGCAAATAAATAAACTTTAACCCTGGTGCCTGGAAAGCAACATGGTTTGTCTGGATTCTTGCCCTTTGTACAGAGAACAATGTCATTCCCCCTCACTGTACTGTCTCCTACATCTCATTTACTGCCACTACATTTCATTTGCTCCCCCGGTTTGAATGGCTTCCTGTACCACAAAGCAATGGCCATTCATTCTATTCCAAACAGACTGAAAGAAGCTCAAACCTGGTGGACAATTGCAGGGACTGTCACTCCTGCAAGCCTATCCTCTGGATCCCTTTACCTATTTCATCTGCAGTCAAACTCTTCCGTCTGTGACCTGCTTTTAAATCAGAAGACCCTATCCTAAGGGGTGTGACCACCTCCTGGTATAAAGCATCCGGGTACCCCTCCCACTTCCTAATGCGTCATAGTGTCTGCAGCTCAGCTTCCAGTTCAGTGAGTCTGAGCCAAAGCTCTTCAAGCAGCAGAGAGTGTTTACCCTGGATTGCACTGATATCCAGGAGCTCCCACATGCTGCAGCCACGACACATCATCTGTCCTGCTTTATTTATGTGTTTTAGTTAATTATGTAATATAGTATTCAATTATTTATTTTATTTTGTGTAGTTTAACAAGCTTACCACAAATTCCTGTGCTATTTTAAACCTTAGGAATAGGATAGACTTAACTACTTACTGGCTACTCACCGGATACTCACCTTCTTCCCCTTTAGTAGAGAAAGAACCATTCCCTACAGAGCAAAAATGTTGGAAAAATTACTTCCCTTCTCTTCTCAACAACCTCCCTCAACCTACCAAACTCTTACACTCCACTGACGTCACATTCAGTGCTCACGTGCTGGTCTTTTTGTGTCAAAACTCACTGTCAATGTTCCTTCATGAAGACTAACTGCTTGGGAAAAGCACCAACGGCTGTGGAACCCCAAGAGTTAGTGCCTTCAATGAAAGAATAACAAGGAAGGGGAAAGAACAAGTGGAAAGAAAGGCACCCTGTATTTGCTTATGAATAGTTTGAAGAGGTTGTCTCTCTCTTTAACCTCCTTCAGCTCCTTGCTGACCTACGTGGCTTCCGGTTCAAGCAACATCTTGGTTCTAAAATTCTTATCTTTGATTTCAAATCCCTCTGAGGTATCTGCTCATTCCTTCCTCCATCCCTCCAGCCCCACAACCCTCTGAGGTTTTCCTCATGCTATTGGGCAGAAAACCCCTGTGATATCTGCACTCATCTAAATCTGACCTCTTGTGCTTCTGTAGGTTTAATCATTCCACTGTGGATGGCTGAGTCTTCAGTTCCCTGGGCCCCAACTTCTGGAATTCATCCTCTACTGCTCACTGCTTCAGTTTCCTCCTCTAACACACTTCTCAAAACCTAGTTCATTGTCCAAGCTTTTGGTTATCTGAGATAATAGCTCATTATGCAGCTTTGTATCTCATTTCATTTTTTAAAAAAATTTGAAAAAGAACATAACTTAAGAACATAAGAACTAGGAGCAGGAGTAGACCATCTGGCCCCTCGAGCTTGCTCCGCCATTCAATAAGATCATGGCTGTTTTTTTGTGGACTCTGCTCCACTTGCCTGCCCGCTCACCATAACCCTTAATTTATCTATCCTTGCCTTAAAAATATTCAATGAGGTAGCCTCAACTCCTTCACTGGGCAGGGAATTCCACAGATTCACAACCCTTTGTGTGAAGAAGTTTCTACTCAACTCAGTCCTAAATCTGCTCCCCCTCATTTTAAGACTATGCCCCCTAGTTCCAGTTTCACCTGCCAGTGGAAACAACTTCCCTACTTCTGTCTTGTCTATTCCCTTTATAAGATTCTCTCTATATGATCTCCCCTCATTCTTCTGAATTCCAATGAGTATGGCCCCAGTCTACTCAGTTTCTTCTCATAAGCCAACCCTCTCAACTCTGAAATCAACCTAGTGAATCTCCTCTTCATCCCCTCCAGTGTCAGTATATTCTTTCTCAACTAAGGAGACTAAAACTGTACACAGTTTTCCAGATGTGGCTTCACCAGCACCATAATCACAGCTGCAACATAATTTCACTGTTTTTAAACTCCATCCCTCTAGCAATGAAGGACAAAATTCTATTTGCCTTCTTAATTACCTGCTGCACCTGCAAACCAACTCCTTGTGATTCATGCACAAGGACATCCAGGTCCCTTTGCACAGCAGCATGCTGCAATATTTTACCATTTAAATAATGGTCCATTTTGCTGTTATTCCTATCAAAATGGATGACCTCACATTTACCAACATTGTTTTCCATCTGCCAGATCCTCACCCACTCACTTAGATTATCTATATCCCTTTACAGACTTTCAGTATTCTCTGCACACTTTGCTCTACCACCCATCTTAGTGTCATCTGCAAACTTTGACACACTACACTTGGTCCCCAACTCTAAATCATCTATGTAAATTGTAAACAATTGTGGTCTCAACACTGATCCCTAAGGCACACCATTAGTCACTGATCGTCAACCAGAAAAATACTTATTTACCCCCCCCAACTCTTTGCTTTCTGTTAGTTAACCAATTCTCTATCCATGCTAATACATTATCCTTAACACTGTGCACCTTTATCTTACGCAGCAGCCTTTTGTGCAGCACATTGTGGAATGCCTTCTGGAAAGCCAAATACACCACATCCACAGGTTCCCCATTGTCCACTGCGCGTGTAATGTTCTCAAAGAATTCCAGTAAATTAGTTAAACCTGACCTGCCCTTCATGAAAGATGCTGCTGTTTTTATTGGTGATTTTTACCAAATAACGCAACAAACTCCCAAAATCCAGAACGGCACACATCATTTCCACATGAAATACAGAATGGGACACGGCACGGTGGCACAGTGGTTAGCACTGCTGCCTACAGCACCAGGGACCTGGGTTCAAATCCTGGCTCGGGTCACTGTCTGTGCAGAGTCTGCACGTTCTCCCTGTGACTGTGTGGGTTTTCTCCAGTGGCTCTGGTTTCTTCCCATATCTGAAAAATATGCTGCTTAGGTGCACTAGCCATGCTAAATTCTCGAAACAGGCACCCGAGTGTGGCGACTAGGGGATTTTCACAGTAACTTCATTACAGTGTTAATGTAAGCCTACTTGTGACTAATAAATAAATTTTATTTTACTTTACCTGCAAACATCATTGCAATTGGTTTGGCTTATTAATTACAATTTGTTATAATTGGTGCCTCCCATTGCACAGATAACGAAATCTGAGTGGGAGATACAAGAGTGGGGTGGCGTCGTATTATGGCATCAGTTGATGCAGAAAAACCATTGTATCAGAGGAACTGGGAGCGAAGGATAGGGGGAGAGTTTCAACTGCCAGCCAACTGCTTCTCAGCTGTAGAATGATTGGGCAGAGACTAGAAATCAGAGTTGGTGAGGTGGTAGTTTGCAGAGCTCAGAACTCATGCTGATATCCAAGGTGGGCTTGATGCAGCAAACCAGCTCAAAACAGGTATGAGGGGGCAGTATAAAGCCCTAAATTAGGATCCTGTGTTAGAATGATGTGGAGATGCCGGCATTGGACTGGGATAAGCACAGTAAGAAGTCTCACAACAGCAGGTTGAAGTCCAACAGGTTTAATTGGTAGCACAAGCTTTCAGAGTCTGGCTCCTTCTTCAGATGTAGAAGCCAGATTGCAGTGTACAGAGACCAACAGGCAGATCATGCACCACACGCACTCTTCTACCCATTTGTACCAGACAGTGAGTGGCCTGACCAGAGACTACTGAACAACACTCAAAAACACTCCAGGAAACATTTAGTTTTCTTCTGGGTGGATCCAGGAAGAGCAGGAGTGCTGCTAAAATGTTATCTCCGGCTTGTACAACACTTCCTGCCAGGATTATTAGTATGTACCATGCTAATAAAGACGAAGTTTCAAAATTGCCTGTGTCCCAAGCCAGCGCCAATGAAGGGACAGAACTTTGCTGCCTTCAAGATTATATCCAAGGATGTCTGTAAAGATATGGTGAGCTCAACTGAATCCCCATAAGGGATTTATTTTTAAATGCAGGAATTTTTATAAATAACTGCAATTCTGTGGAAACTCTGAAATGCCTCGTGGTTACTGAAATATTTTTTGCAGTAAATGTAACATCCTGCTTATCTGTAAACAAGACATTTTTCTCAAATAATCTCATCAGATATCTGGCACGAATGAGATGAGAATCGATCATTTTTCTAAGTGGATGTGTAGAACAGTTTTCAGCAAATTGGCTTACCAGTACTTGAAGTAAACTTTAAGTTTCTTACTAATTACCTTGCATCAAACACCAGAATGATTTTCCTCATGCACTAGGCACAGAAGATGGGCACAAGAAGTGACAAAGAAATGTAGGCAGCCTAACTTTGTAGGCAAAACGTTGGTGGGTGGAGTTCAGTAAGAAGTCTCACCCACCGGGTTAAAGTCCAACAGGTTTATTTGGTAGCTTGAGCTTTTGGAGCACTGCCCCTTCATCAGGTGAGTGGAGAGGTGGGTTTCACACACAGGGCATATATAGACAGAGACACAATTGCAAGATATTGGTTGGAATGTGAGTCTTTACAAGTAATCAAGTCTTTACAGGTGTAGACAATGTGAGTGGAGAGAGGGATAATCACAGATTAAAGAGATGTGAATTGTCTCAAGCCAGGACAGTTAGTGAGATTTTGCAAGCCCAGGCCAAATGGTGGGGGTTACATGTGACACAAACCCAAGATCCCGGCTGAGGCCGTCCTGATGTATGTGAAACTTGGCTATCAGTTTCTGCTCAGTGATTCTGTGTTGTCGTGTGTCGTGAAGGGCGCCTTGGTGAACCCGGAGGTCAGAGACTGAATGCCCGTGACTGCTGAATTGTTCCCTGACAGAAAGGGAACACTCCTGCCTGGCGATTGTTGAGTGTGTCCATTCATCCCTTATTGTAGCATCTGCATGTTCAGTCTATGAGGAAGCATGAAACCAGTTTGGATGCAAGAGACACAGATTGGAATATTTTCTTAATGGTGAGAGGCCAGATATTACAGAGATGCACAAATCACTAAAAGCTAATGACATATACAAAAAGCAACCACAAAGGCAAATGGAATGTTGGCCTTTACCTTGAATCAGCAAGAATACAAATGATGGGGAGTTATGATTCAATTGCTTAGAATCTTAGACCTCATCTGGAGCATTATGTTCAGTTCCAGACATTATACCTCAGGAAAGATACATAGATGGCACAGTGGTTAGCACTGCTGCCTCACAGTGCCAGAGACCCTGATTCGATTCCCGGCTCGGATCACTGTCTGTGCAGAATCTGCACATTCTCCCCGTGTCTACGTGGGTTTCCTCTAGGTGCTCCAGTTTCCTCCCACAGACCAAAAGACGTGTTGGGTCGGTGCATTGGCCATGCTAAATTCTCCCTCAGTGTACCCAAACAGGCACCGGAGTGTGGCAACTAGGGGATTTTCACAGTAACTTCACTGCAGTGTTAATGTAGCCTACTTGTGACACTAATAAATACATTTTTTAAATAGCGGTAGGTTTTTTTCTTGAACCAAAATAGTTTCTGTGCTGAAAGAATGTTATTAGTTTTGGAATTAAAAAATAATTAAATTAATGTGAATGCATTAAATACATTCATAAAAGGAACTAATGAAACTAATATGAATTTATTAAAAGGAATTATAACCAATATTCATGCACAGAAACACAGAAACATAGGAGCAGGAGGAGGCCATTTGGCCCTTCAAGCCTGCTCCACCATTCATTACAATCATGGCTGATCATCCAACCCAATAGTCTAATTGTGCTTTTTTCCCATCACCTTTGATCCCATTCACCCCAAGTGCCGTATCCAGCCGCCTCTTGAATACATTCAATGTTTTGACATCAACTACTTCCTGTGGTGATGAATTCCACAGGCTCACCGGGTGAAGAAACGTCTCCTCACCTCCGTCCTAAATGGTCTACCCCGAATCCTCAGACTGTGACCCCCCCATCATCGGGAACAGCCTCCCTGCATCTACCCTGTCTAATTTTATAAGTCTCTATGAGATCCCCCCTCATTTGTCTGAACTCCAGCAAAAACAATCCTAACTTAGTCAATCTCTCCTCATCCATCAGTCCCGCCGTCCCCAGAATCAGGCTGGTAAACCTTCACTGCACTCCCTCGAGAGCAAGAACATCCTTCCTCAGAAAAGGAGACCAAAACTGCACACAATACTCTAGGTATGGCCTCACCAAGGCCCTGTCTAATTGCAACAACGTATTCCTGTTCCTGTACTCGAAACCTCTCGCAACGAAGGCCAACATACCATTTACCTTCTTTATCGCCTGCTGCACCTGCATGCACAAGGACACCCAGATCCCTCTGCACACTCCTCTCTCCCAATTTACAGCCATCCAGGCAGTAATCTGCCACCTTGTTTTTGCTTCCAAAGTGAATAACCTTACATTTACCCAAATTATACTGAATCTGCCATTGATTAGCTCATTTACCCAATCTGTCCAGATCATGCTGAAGGATCTCTGCGTCCTCATCACAGTTCACCCTCCCACCCAACTTGGTATCATCTGCAAACTTCGAGACATTAAATGTTGTTCCCTCAACCAAATCATTAATATATATTGTGAATAGCTGGGGTCCCAGCGCCGATCCTTGTGGCACCCCACTAGTTACTGCCTGCCAATTTGAAAAGCAACTATTAATTCCCACTCTTTGCTTCCTCTCTTCCGACCAGTTTTCTATGCATCTCAATACGCTTCCCCTAATCACTTGCGCTTTAATCTTGTATTTGGGGTAAAGACACCACTCTCTGCATGTTTACATAGGCAGGCAAGTTCACCATTGAACCTTCACTACACAACGAACTCCTAAAAGCAGGATAAAAACATAGAAGATAGGAGCAGGAGGAGGCCATTCGGCTCTTCGAGCCTGCTCCGCCATTCATTACGATCATGGCTGATCATCCAACTCAATAGCTTAATCCTGCTTTTTACCCCATAACCTTTGATGCATTCACTCCAAGCAGCTTAGCACTCAACATTTCCTTAGGGACAATTAGAGATGGGCAATGAAAGCTGGCCAGCTAAGTCCACATCCTGTGAATGCCAAAGAAAACATCCTCCCACTCCTCTTCATGACTTCGCCTTTTCAACGTAACCTTCTACTTTTTTCTCCCTCATACACTTTTATTTGGCTTCCCCTTGAACATGTTGTTCACCTCAACCATTGTGTTATGCCAGGAAATACATAATCATAGCTTTAAACATGGACTGTGATCACATAGAAGCTCCTGGAACTGCCTTTATTTATTTAAAAATGGACACCGATTAACTATTAAGATGGCTGCCAAGTAGGTCAGCTGACCATTGCAACTTCAACCCAAACTATCAAGCTTCCAAACTGAATCATGCTAGTTTGGGAAGTTGGGGTCCTTCCTTTAATGGCGTGCATATCTCTCTGTTCCCTGCCTATTCAGTTATCTATCCAAATCCCTTTCGAATGTTGCTATCGAATCTGCTTCCACACCTCCTCTGGCAGCGCGTTCCAGGCATTCACCACCCTCTATGTGAAAAACTTTGCCCCTTACATCTCTTTAAAACCTTTCCACTTTCACTTTCAACCTATGCCCCGAGCAATTGACCCTTCAACCCTGGGAAAAAGACTCTGATTATCCACTCTATCCAACCCTGTCATAATCTTGTAAACCTCTATCAGGTTCCCCCTCTCATCCTCCGACGCTCCCATGAAACAATCCAAGTTTGTTCAATCTTTCTTCATAGTCCATATCCTCCAAACCAGACAACATCCTGCTAAATCTCTTCTGCACCCTTTCCAATCCATCAACATCTTCCTGGTAGTGTGGAGACCAGGATTGTACACAATACTCCAAATGCGGCCTAACTAAAGTCTTATACAGCTGCAATATGATTTTCCAGTTCCTATATTCAGCGCCCCGAACGATGAAGGCCAGCATGCCATATGCCTTCTTGACCACCTCGTCCACCTGAGTTGCCACCTTCAGGGAACAATGGATCTGCACACCTAGATCCTCCTGTATGCTAATATTTCTAAGGGTGGCATATCTGGCACAGCAAGGGTTAATGTGGGACTGGAAAACAGCTGCGTGATGATGCATGGCCTTAGACGAGAGGGAGTTCTGAAGTCCACAGAGGCCTGTGTAAAGACAAGCATGGAGATAGCTTGGGCTATATATATGCGCATAGTTATGTGTTATCAATAAATGTGCGCTGGGTTGGTGTTAGTGCTGGGCGCTGGGTTGGTGTTAGTGCTGGGCGCTGGGTTCGTGTTAGTGCTGGGCACTGGGTTGGTGTTTGTTGGCTGCTTTTTCTGAATGGTGTGAAGTTCTTGATTGTTGTTGGAACTGCATTCATCCAAGTAAGAGGAATGTATTCCATCACACTTGTGCCTCATAGATAATGGACAGGCTTTGGGGAGTTGTTTCTCACTCAAGAATTCCCAACATCTGATCTGCCACAGGTGCAGTTCAGTTTTTGGTCAATGTTAACCCCCAGGATGTTGTTAGTGGGGAGATTCTGCAATTGTAATGCTATTAAATGCAAAGGGGTGAAGGTTAGATTCTTTCCTGTTCGATGTGGTCCTTGCCTGATACTCGTGTGGCGCAAGTGTTACTTCACTCTACTTGAGACCGCTGCCAGCAACACCCAGAGAAATCTCATTGCGAGCCTCAAAAAAAAATGTTTTTTCCCATTTAATCTGAACATTTATTAAAATGATTGCTGGTTGGCAATGCTAACTGATTTGATTTGATTTATTATTGTGACATGTATTAACATACAGTGAAAAGTATTTTTTCTTGCGCGCTGCACAGACAAGGCATACCCTTCGTGGAGAAGGGAAGGGGAGAGTGCAGAATGTAGTGTTACTGTCATAGCTAGGGTGCAGAGAAAGCTCAACTTAATGCAAGGTTATTCCATTCAAAAGTCTGACAGCAGCAGGGAAGAAGCTATTTTTGAGTCAGTTGGCACGTGACCTCAGACTTTTGTACCTTTTCCCTGACAGAAGAAGGTGGAAGAGAGAACGTCCAGAGTGTGTGGGGTCCTTAATTATGCTGCTGCTTTGCCAAGACAGCGGGAAGTGTAGACAGAGTCAATGGATGGGAGACTGGTTTGTGTGATGGATTGGGCTACATTCATGACCTTTTGTAGTTCCTAGCAGTCTTGGGCAGAGCAGGAGCCCATACCAAGCCGTGATACAACCAGAAAGAATGCTTTCTATAGTGCATCTGTAAAAGTTGGTGAGAGTCGTAGCTGACAAGCCAAATTTTCTTAGTCTCCTTAGAGGCATTGGTGGGCTTTTTAACTATTGTGTCAACATGGTGGCACCAGGACAGGTTGTTGGTGATCTGGATACCTAAAAACTTGAAGCTCTTGACCCTTTCTACTTCATCCCCATTGATGTAGACAGGAGCATATTCTCCTCTACACTTCCTGAAGTCGATGACAATCTCCTTTGTTTTGTTGACATTGAGAGAGAGATTATTGTTGCCACACCAGTTCACCAGATTCTCTATCTCATTCCTGTACTCTGTTTGAGATCCGACCCACTATGGTAATGGCGTCAGCGAACTTGAAAATCGAATTGGGATCCATCCCATTCACACCAATTGACCTTTCACTCACTCGGATCCAGCAATGAGAGAGGGTCACTTGGGAGGGCCAGTGGGGGTTGGTGAAGCTGGTAGAAGTCACAGAGAAACCAGAGTGAGGTCTTAGCCAAAAGCGAAGGTCAGCAAATTCCGAGACAGAACTGAGAGGTAGGAATGGATTTTCCCGTTAAACTACTTTAGTTTAAGGCTCTCAGTCCCAGCCCTGCCTGAATTGGAATGATTCCCTTCAGATGCCATGGATACCGGGAATGCTCCTGTGGACTGACCTTTTGCACCACATCTAATATCCCCCAGATAGCAGCCTGCAAATCACAGCTAAAGTGAGGAGGCAGTTACCACGGCAGCTCCAAATAAGCAACAATCTCCACCCTACATTTGGGAACCCTCGTCAAGGAAACCAAAACCACTGATGATCACTGTAAGTAGAATTGTGATTTTATTTTTAAAAAAGCCTTTTATAGACAACTTAACATATTTGAGCTTACTCCTATCAAGGCAGTTTGAATGTTTTTGGATCATTGAATCCATGGGATAAAGAGACGGTGGTTAAGTGGCTACATGACAGAAAGCAGAGAATAGCAATTATTTTTCAGACTGGAAGGACAGTGGTAGTCCCTGCGATCAATATTCACAATATATATATCTATATATCTATCAAACCTTCTAAACCTTAGAGTCACGTACAATGATTAGTGGTATTATCTCTAAACTATTCATCCAGAAACTCAGCTAATGTTCTGGGGACCTGGGTTCGAATCCAGGCGCAGCAGATGGTGGAATTTGAATTCAATTTTGTGGGCGGCAGGGTGGCACAGTGCTGCTGCCGCACAGCGCCAGGGACCCGGGTTCGATTCCCGGCTTGTGTCACTGTCTGTGCAGAGTCCGCACGTTCTCCTTATGCCTGTGTGTGTTTCCTCCGGGTGCTCCGATTTCCTCCCACAGTCCGAAAGACGTGCTGGTTAGGGCGCATTGGCGGTGCTAAATTCTCCCTCAGTGTACCCGAACAGGCCCCGGAGTGTGGCAAATAGGGGTTTTCACAGTAACTTCGTTGCAGTGTTAATGTAAGACTACTTGTGGCACTAAAAATAAATAATTTTGATTTGATTTAATTTATTCTTGTCACATGTATTAGTATACAGTGAAAAGTATTGTTTCTTGCACACTATTACAGACAAAGCATACCGTTCATAGAAAAGGAGAGAGTGCAGAATGTGGTGTCACACTCATAGCTAGGGTGTAGAGAAAGATTAACTTAATGCGAGATAGGTCCATTCAAAAGTCTGATGGCAGCAGAGAAGAAGCTGTTTTAATCTACGTGTTTGAGTGGGTTTCCTCCGGGTACTTCCATTCTCCAAAGATGTGCAGGTTAGGTTAATTGGCCATGCTAAATTCCCCCTCAGTGTCCAGGATGTGTAGGTTAGAGGGATTAGTAGGGTAAATATGTAGGGTTTTGGGGATAGAGACTGGATGGGATTGTGGTTGGTGCAGACACAATGGGCCGAATGGCCGCCTTCTGCACTGTAGGGTTTCTATGATTTTCAGACATTTGTGAGCCCCAAGACATGGACAACCTTTTCAGACACAGTTTTATGATTATTGCGCACACTTCTGTGAGCAAAGCTTCAGCTTTTCACTCTCTCTAATCTTCCAGATTTCCTTTGGCAAAACACAAACCTGCTTCGCTGACACACATCAGAACTGGCACATGCTCACTGCTCAACTGACTTTGGCAGCCTTGCTCTCCCAATGTGGAAAATCAGTCAAAATTTGGCAAGAAGAAAAACCTGTAGCCAGCTACTGAAGCAGAAATTTGAAATAGAGTTCCTGCGTCCCCACAGAGCAGAGTCTCACAATCCTGCTCTGTACTAAACCCTTTCTTCCCACTTTCCAGACATATTGGAGGACGAGCGGCGAGAGGGTGGACTAGCCAGCTTGGGAAAGTGGTGCTGAGGATTGCACAATGGACTTGGCCCAAGACCAGGGGAGAAACTGCAAAAATAAATCAAAGAACAAAGAAAATTACAGCATAGGAACAGGCCCTACGGCCCTCCAAACCTACACTGGCCATGCTGCCCGACTGAACTAAAACCTCTTACCCTCCCAGGGACCATATCCCTCTATTCTCAATCTATTCACATATGATACAAGATGCCACTTAAAGCTCACTATCATACCTGCTACCCTGGCAGTGAGTTTCAGGCACCCACTGCCCTCTCTGTAAAAAAAATTGCCTGGTACATCTCCTTTAAACCTTGCCCCTCGCACGTTAAACCTATGTCCCCTAGTAATTGACTCTTCCACCCTGGGGAAGAGCATCTGGCTATCCATTCTGTCCATGCCCCAAATCTCACAAGGGGGCTGAAATACTTTGTTGACCTTAACTCTGCTCCCTCCTTCCTCTCAATGTTGTTGTCTATTCTCCTGCTCTCTCCTTCTGTGGAGTTACTTGTGGCCAGGGTTGTCTCCAGCTGCATACCTCCCTCCAGCCCATGAGTTAATGGGTTTCAGAACCCAACTGTGTATGTTAAAGAGCCGCATGTGGCTTGTGAGCTGTAGTTTGACCACACCTGCTATGTATTACTAGACTTAGACTTGAGCAAAGGGGCATGTTTCAAAGTTTGCCCATGGCATCAAGCATGGAAACGGTGAGGAGCATAAGATCAGACTTTGGGCGGATATTGACAGGCTGGTGAAATGGGCGCACAAAACTTAATGAAAGGAAGTGAGAAGTAATGCATTTCATAAGAAGTAGGGGCCATCTGGTCCCTCGAGCCCGCTCTGCCATTCAATAAGATCATGGCTGATCTTTTCACGGACTCAGCTCCACTTACCCACCTGCTCACCATAACCCTTAATTCCTTTACTGTTCAAAAATTTATCTATCCTTGCCTTAAAAACATTCAATGATGTAGTCTCAACTGCTTCACTGGGCAGGGAGTTCCATAGGTTCACATCCCTTTGGGTGAAGAAGTTCCTCCTCAACTCAGTCCTAAATCTGCTCCCCCTTATTTTGAGGCCATGCCCCCTAAAATTTCAGAAGGTAACTGGCAGAAGGCAATATAAAATAAACAGTACGATTCTAAACAGGGTACAGGAATAGAGAGATCTGGACTGGGATTTTATGACCCACCCACGGCAAGCTTTCCAGTATCCTGATGGCGGGATCTCCCGGAGCTGCCGAAGTCTGTGGTGCTTTGAATGACATGTCTGCCATGCCAAAGGGGAATCCGTGGCCCGGATGATCCGACTGGTGGGAAGGACCAGAAATTCCTGCTCCTGGAATTCCCTCCCTAACGGCATTGTGGGTCAACCCACAGCATGTGGACTGCAGCGATTCAAGAAGGCAGCTCACCACCACCTTCTCAAGGGCAACTGGGGATAGGCAATAAATGCTGGCCCAGCCAGTAAACAGCCATGTCCCACAAACGACTAAAAAAAATCAACGGATCTTTGAAAGTTGTAGGAAAAGTTGATAAAGCTGCTAACAGTGTATCTTTAACTCCATGAACACAGACTTTGGCCTGCATTTTCCGCTGAATTGGAAAGCCTCTCTGCCATGGCAAAAATGGCAGTCAAACCTGGACATCCTGAATCCTACCCCTGATCACGGCACTGCTCATCTTCACAGGGGCACAGTAGGAAGCCTCACAACACCAGGTTCAAGTCCAGTGGGTTCATTTGGAATCATGAGCTTTCGGAGCACTGCTCCTTCATCACTCCACCTGATGAAGGATGTATTATATACACCCGCCCATTGTACACACCGTTTATTACACACAGCACCTATTATATACACACCATCTATTATACACCCCACCCATTATATACACACCATCTATTATACACCCTGCCCATTATACAAACCATCTGTTATACACCCATCCATTATATACACACCATCTATTATACACCCCACCCGTTATATACACACCATCTATTATACACCCTGCCCATTATACAAACCATCTGTTATACACCCATCCATTATATACACACCATCTATTATACACCCCACCCATTATATACACACCATCTAATATACACCCCACCCATTATATACACACCATCTATTATACACCCCACCCATTATATACAAACCATCTATTATACACCACACCCATTATATACACACCATCTATTATACACCCCACCCATTATATACACACCATCTATTATACACCCTGCCCATTATACAAACCATCTGTTATACACCCATCCATTATATACACACCATCTATTATACACCCTGCCCATTATATACACACCATCTATTATACACCCCACCCATTATATACACACCATCTAATATACACCCCACCCATTATATACAAACCATCTATTATACACCACACCCATTATATACACACCATCTATTATACACCCCACCCATTATATACACACCATCTCTTATACACCCTGCCCATTATATACACATCATCTATTATACACCCCACCCATTATACAAACACCATCTATTATCCACCCATCCATGGAAGAGCAGCTCAGCTGAACGATGTGCTGCCACCAACTCTCCAGCAAGCTGAATGTGGAAACAACATCATTTTTCCAGTCCCTGTGCACTGAGATTACAGTGAAATGTCAAACAGCCTTGCTCTGTATAATGATTTGCACAATATGCAAATGGAACAAAGGGACCTTCCCAACACAGTGGCACAATCTTATAGCTCGCTTCACTACACTGTAGTGCTTTACTGACACAAAAGAATAAAAAGCAATATAAAGCTGGTTACAACGGCAGGCTACAAAGCTCGGCCTGGATCTACTTTCACCTCCCCTCTTCCCTACACACTCACTGCCTGATCAGAAATAGCTTTCTCTCCCATTAACGTGATTCTTACTGTGTTCGTCCCCAGTGCCGCTCTACTGCTGGTGATGCCTCATCTCTGGAGTTCCACCGCCGCTCATTGGTGGGTCTCTCTTGCTGGCAGTAATCCCAAATGAGGGAGTTAAAGTTTATTTATTAGTATCACAAGTAAGGCTGATATTAACACTGCAATGAAGTTACTGTGATATTCCCCTAGTCGCCATACTCCGGTGCCTGTTCGGGTCAGTGTACCCTAATCAGCACGTCTTTCAGAATGTGGGAGGAAACCAGAGCAACCCTGCACAGACACGGGGAGAATGTGCAAACTCCACACAGACAGTGACCCAAGCCAGGAATCAAACCCGGCTCCCTGGCGCTGTGAAGCAGCAGTGCTAACCACTGTGTCGCCCCAGTGATCCCAAAAGAGGGAGATGGACAATGTCAACAACTCCTTTATCCAGGGAAATGCAACAAGTTTGGGATGGAAATGACTGAGTGACACAATTCTACCTCTGCCAGTACTCCAGCTCCCTGAGATCCCCACGCTCCTCCAATTCTAGTCTCTGAAGCATTTCTAATTTTAATGGTTTTGCTACTGGTTGCAGTGCCGTCAACCAACTGGATGCTAAGCTTCAGAATTCCCTCTCTCAGCCTTCATTTCTGTACCCCCTTTCTCCGATAATTTGCCAGTTTAAACATGTTTTTGTACAGCTGCTGAAAGTTTTTTGACAGATTTGACAGTTCTTTGACAATTTGACAGTTCCAATGCATTTCTGCACTTTTAATGCACAATCGTAGATACTTTTAACAATTCTAATGGGTGCCTTGCCACATCCTAAAGAATGCCTTATTTCTCCTGAAGGTGTCCATATATAAAGGGGTACCTTACTTCTCAAGGGCAACCTGCTATCCAAATAAATCCATCAAGTTCAAACCATCTCTTACCTGGTTTAATCTGCACAGATCAAGTTCCACACTCCTGGCCTATCAAAGTCCCACTTCAGTGGAGGCAGCTGTTACTTTAAACAGTAAAAATTAAAGTTTATTTATTAGTCACAAGAAAGGCTTACATTAACATGGCAATGAAGTTGCTGTGAAAATCCCCCTAGTCGCCACACTCCAGTGTACACTGTTGGAGAATTTAGCACGGTCAATACACCTAACCAGCACGTCTTTCAGATTGTGGGAGGAAACCCACGCAGACACAGGAAGAAGCTCCACACAGACAGTGACCCAAGCCAGGAATCAAACACGGGTCCCTGGCACTGGGAGGCAGCAGTGCTAACCACTGTGCTGCCCCAAACATACACCACCCTAGGTGGGTCTTGAACCCACAACCCCTGGTTTAGGAGGCCAGTGCCTTATTCATTAGGCCACTGAGACTGCAATCAGCTGTCTCCTTAAGCCATGCAAGCCTAACTCCAGTCCTGCCCCTGCGAAAATGCTTGGCGGTGGGCCTTAGGATTTCCAAGATCATCCACCAGCTTCTGTACTGTGCCGGAAATCTGGGCCTGTCTCTTTAAAATAAGTCACCACAAATTGCTTAGCACTAATTACTGAGATACAACTTCCATTTGTCACTTGTTCCGTATGATTCACACCCTGCTCTTCTCAAAAACAAATGCAATGTAGCATTTAAACAAAGTGCAGTGTAAAACTCCTGCTATTAAAAAAAGGCAATTAGCAATGATTTCAGGTCATTAGATTTTGTGAGGATGCAGTCATGATACTCAGGCACTCAAATGTGTGTCTTACATCTGATTTATCAAAACATTGTAAATAGAACCAGATTCAGGGACTGAGACAGCCCAACATAGGTGCGAGAGCAGGGAAACTAGTCTTGTTACTTAACATTTCATGCAAGTTATAATGTTAAGTCCTCCAGAATTCACATCATCAAATGCCAATTCATAGAATCTGACAGTGCAGAAGAGGCCCTTCGGCCCATCAAGTCTGCACCGACACATGAAAGACCCTAACCTGCCCACCTAATCCCACGTACCAGCCCATTGCCTTGAGTGTTAAAATGTGCCAAGTACTCATCCAGGTAGTTTTTAAAGGATGTGAGGCATCCCGCCTCCATCACCCTCCCAGGCAGCGCATTCCAGACCCTCACCACCCTCTGGGGAAAAAAGTTTCTTCTCAAATCCCCCTTAAACCTCCCACCCCTCACTTTTAACTCATGATCTTTTATAACTGACCCATCCCAGTTATTCAAACACCCAAGTGTTAACGCTTTGTGATCACCTTTTGCGTCTGACTTCTACAAAGTGCCAGACCGTTGGTTTGAGGAGAGATGGTCGCTGTGTGTCCTCTTAGATTTCTGAGGCTGGCAATCTCTGGGTGAGGATCTTACTGTTCCAATACTGCTGCAGAGACAGTCTGGAGTTCAGGTAACATTTTAAGTTTATTTTTTATTAGTGCCATATGTAGGTTTACATTAACACTGCAATGAAGTTACGGTGAAATCCCCTAGTCACCACACTCCGGCGCCTGTTCGGGTACACTGAGGGAGGATTTAGCACAGCCAATGCACTTAACCAGCACGTCGTTAGGACTGTGGGAGGAAATTGGAGCACACAGGAAACCCACGCAGACATGGGGCGAATGTACAGACAGTGACCCAAGGTGGGAATTGAACCTGGGTCCCTGGCATGTGAGGTAACAGTGCTAACCACTGTAGTTGCCAATAGTGAGTCTGCATCCTGCACTCCCAACCTGGCCTGCTCTATTGCAGGGGCAGACTTCATGCTTGTTTCTGTTGTTGTTGAACCAGGGACCTTCAGACCTTCACTCTAACGCCTTCCCAACTGACCTATTTCAGCTTTACGTCTCAAGTATTGGTTGAACAAATGGCAATGAATGACATATGTCGAGATCCCGAAAGAGGTTTCACCTGCCTCATCCATTACGCCAACCTCCTTCCCCTAGGGTAGCGGGACATCAGTCCTGCAGGCCTGTAGATGGGGAAACTGGAGGAGATTTTTTACGTGTTGGAAGCTCTAATCCCACCCATGTGTCTGAGCTACATCAACGTAGTATCCAGAGATTCTACAGCGGTGATATGAGCCTATTGGAGAGCTGTGATGTTTACATAGTAAGAAGTCTCGCAACACCAGGTTAAAGTGAAACAGGTTTATTTGGTAGCCCAAGCCACAAGCTTTTGGAGCGCTGCCCCTTCATCAGGTGAGTACTTACTGTGCTTACCCCTGTCCAACGCTGGCAACTCCACATCATGGCTACATGGTAGCAGTGACACTTCCTGTGAGCATCTGGTCATGGATTCATGGAGATTGGCATAGTGGCACAGTGGTTAGCACTGCTGCCTCATGGTGCCAGGGAGCCAGCTTGGGTCACTGTCTGTGCAGAATCTGCACATTCTCCCCATGTCTGCTCCGGTTTCCTCCCACAGTCTGAGATGATAAATTCTCCCTCAGTGTACCCGAACAGGCACCGAAGTGTGGTGACTAGGGGATTTTCACAGTCACTTCATTGCAGTGTTAATGTAAGCCTTACTTGTGACACAAATAAATAAACTTTAAACTTAAACAAAAAAAACAAGCTGGAGGGACAGGAAAAGCAACCGACCCATGACAGGTGAGAGTGGTTTAGAGAGTGGATGAGCAGATGGCGCTGAGTTCTGCAGCAAGCTTTATTTAGATGGTTTCTTGCCTGTTCTATTTGCAGCCCTGGAGAGGTGGTGCAGTGCACCATTGTAATTGTGGAAAGTGATGCAGAATAAGGCTTAATGTATGAGGAACAGGAGGTGAGAGGAGGGGATGGGAGGGACAGGAGGTAGGAGGAGGGAATGGGAGGTACTTTGCAGGAAGATGGTCAGTTCATTAAATTGATTCCTGCGTTGGCTCCAGATCTTGGTGATGTTCTCCTGCTCCTACCTCAATGCAGGCACTCTTGGCAATCACGATTGGGTGCCCCCCCCCCCCCCCCGCCCCCCGCTTATGTGGTCTGGCACATCTCTCCCCTGGCACATACAGCACACAATGTCACCTCCAGGGAGGCAACGCCCCCAACTGGGAACTGGACGCCTCCTCTTGCCAGGTAGTTTTCCACTTGCTGATGAATGTTTCAGTGATCCTAAGTCCTTTCCTCCAACCTCCTTCGAGTGGCCCATGCCTTTAGTCGTGATCAGCGAATGTGACCTCATTCGCAGACACAGAGTTGCATCAAGGAACCTCGGTGTTTAAATGATGGCTAGTCGTGAAGCTTACATGCCACCTGAAGATGTGCCTTCATCACAGTTTACACATGCATTCCCATCTCCAGATTAATCATAGAATTCCTACAGTGCAGAAGGAAGCCATTCGGCCCATCAGGCTTGCAGGGACAACAATCCCATCTAGACCGTATCCCCATAACCCCACCTATTTACCCTGATTATCCCCCTGACACTAAGGGTCAATTTAGCACGGTCAATGCGCCTAACCCGCACATCTCTGGAGTGTGGGAGGAAACCGGAGCACCCAGAGGAAACCCATGCTGACACAGGGAGAACGTGCAAACTCCACGCAGACAATGAGCTGAATATCGGGGCACTGAATTATTACAACCGTTCACAACCCATTAGCAGACTGTAATTATTTTCCTGTTAACTGTCACACTTTTTGTCCGTGCCATCCACTGATGCAAGTCAAGATTGGGAACTTGCTGCATGAGGCCAGGGACCCAGGTTCAATTCCCGGCTTGGGTCACTGTCTGTGCGGCGTTTGCGCATTCTCCCCGTGTCTACATGGGTTTCCTCCCAGTTTCGTCCCACAGTCCAAAGATGTGCAGGTTATGTTGATTGGCCATGCTAAATTGACCCTAATGTTGGGGATTAGCGGGGTAAATATGTGGGTTACAGGGATAGGGCCTAGGGTGGTATTGTGGTCAGTGTGGACTCAATGGGCCGAATGGCTTCCTTCTGCACTGTCGGGATCCTATGGAGGTAATACCTATTAGTTCACAACCCAGACTCTTGGTGACAATAGGCAGAATCGGAGTACTCTCACAGGGGATAGCAATGTATGACTGCAATGATGTGAGATTTTCATGGAAAACTGTGTGACAGGCTCACCGCCATGAAATTGAATCGCTCCAGAAGAGATTAGGGGAGGTTTAATGAGTACACATTATTCTTGAAATCTGTGAGCTGGATGGGTCACATCCAATCACAAGATAAATATATTTTGTCCCTTTCACATAACTACCTAACTATGTTTATTCTGTGGGACTGTCATTTATTTTATTATTCAAAGCATGCTTCTAATGAAATTTACTTTATATTATTGAGATCTCTTTGCACAAGCAATTAGAGCTTGACTGTTTGCTGTTTGTGTGGACGCTGATATTTTACCAGATTACCACCATTCCCTCTGTCTCAATCCACCATTCCAACACTGACAGGGCAAAGCACCCACTTCAGCACCTACATCTACACTTCATTCTGAACAATTAGCAATGTGACTGTAACACAGATGTGGATCTTGACTCATTGTACCGGTGTAGAATCATAGAGTCATAGAACCCAACAGTGCAGAAAGAGGCCCTTCAGCCCATCAAGTTTGCACCCAACACAATCCCACCCAGGCCCTACCCCTATATCCCTACATATTTTACCCACTAATCCCTCTAACCTACGCATCCCTGGACACTAAGGGGCAATTTCTTAGCACGGCCAATCAACCTAACCCACACATCTTTGGACTGTGGGAGGAAACCAGAGCACCCGGAGGAAACCCACGCAGACATGAGGAGAATGTGCAAACTCTACACAGACCCGAGACAGGAATCGAACCCAGAACCCTGGAGCTGTGAAGCATCAGTGCTAACCACTGTGCTACCGTGCTGCCCACTGTAAAACGAGTGTTGAGAAATACGAAGCAAATAAAAATCAGCAGGCACATAAGACAGCTGTAACGGAAAGTCACAATCTACTCCTGCCTCACGGCGCCAGGGATCTGGGTTCGATTCCTGGCTTGGGTCACTGTCTGTGTGGAGTCTGCACGTTCTCCCCATGTCTGCATGGGTTTCCTCCAGGTGCTCCGGTTTCCTCCCACACTCCAAAGATGTGCGGGTTAGGTGGATTGGTCATGCTAAATTGCCACTTAGGGAGACTAGCAGATTAAATAGGTGGGTTCCGGGATTGGACCTGGGTGGGACTGTGGTTGGTGCAGACCCAATGGGCCGAATGGCCCCCTTCTGCACTGTAGGGATTCTATGAAACCCATTGGCTGGGTGTGTATCTCTCCTCAACCAGTTAATTTTACAGTGAATTTAACAACACAGGTCCAGGCCGCTCCAACTCGTCTACTTGAAGTTTAAAGTTTATTTATTAGTGTCACAAGTAAGCTTACATTAACACTGCAATGAAGTTAATGTGAAATTCCCCTAGTTGCCACACTCCATGTTCGGTACACTGAGGAAGAATTTAGCACCGCCAATGCACCCTAACCAGCACATCTTTCAGACTGTGGGAGGAAACCAGAGCACCCGGAGGAAACCCATGCAGACACGAGGAGAATGTGCAGACTCCACAAAAGCAGTGACCCGAGGTTGGAATCAAACCCAGGTCCCTGGTGCTGTGAGGAAGCAGTGCTAATCACTGTGCCACCCAACTGGGGAGAATGTACAAGTTCCACACAGAAAGTTTAAAGTTTTTATTTGTTAGTCACAAGTAAGGCTTACTTTAACACTGCAATGAAATCACTATGAAACTCCCCTAGTCACCACAGTCCGGCACTTGTTTGAGTCAATGCACCTAACCAGCACGTCTTTCAGACTGTGGGAGGAAACTGGAGCACCTGGAGACCCACGCAGATACAGGGAGGATATTCAGATTCTGCACAGACAGTGACCCAAGCGGAGAATCGAACCCAGGTCCCTGGAGCTGTGAGGCAGCAGTGCTAACCACTGTGCTGCCGTGGTGGGAACCAAGCTGGGAATCAAACCTGAGGTCGAATCTATTTATTCTCCGCACCTCCCATCCTACTTGTGGGCGGCATGGTAGCACAGTGGTTAGCACTGCTGCTTCACAACTCCAGGGTCCTGGGTTCAATTCTCAGCTCGGGTCACTGTCTGTGTGGAGTTTGCACATTCTCCTCGCGTTCGCGTGGGTTTCCTCCCACAGTCCAAAGACGTGTGGGTTAGGTTGATTGGCCATGCTAAGAAATTGCCCCTTAGTGTCCAGGGATGTGTAGGTTAGAGGGACTAATGGGTATAATATGTAGGGATATGGGGGTAGGGCCCGGGTGGGATTGTGTTTGGTGCAGACTCGAGGGGCCGAAGGGCCTCCTTCTTCACTGTAGGGTTCTATGGTTAAAACCCTCTCACAATATCCTTCTATTTCTTACTCCTTGATGTCCTCATCTATCTTCCTCTTAATTATGCCTCTGTCTTCTGGAGCAAAACATCCAGACTGCTTCTAGTATTGGCTGATAAGTATAAATTCTCAGCTCCCCAGTATCATTCTTGTAAGCTGTTTTTGCAGCTTCCCCAGTGTTAATAGAATATTAAATGTGTTTAGTTTTATTTCAAGTGTGGGCATTAAGTAAGGTTTCACATTGGCTCATAAATAGACTGAAAATGATTTGATTTATTATTGTCACATGTATTAACATACAGTGAAAAGTATTGTTTCATGTGCGCTATACAAAGCATACCGTTCATAGGGAAGGAAAGGAGAGAGTGCAGAAGTGTTACAGTCATAGCTAGGGTGTAGAGAAAGATCAACTTAATGCGAGGTAGGTCCATTCAAAAGTCTGACAGCAGCAGGAAAGAAGCTGTTCTTCAGTTGGTTGTAAGTGACCTCAGACTTTTGTATCTTTTTCCTGACGGAAGAAGGTGGAAGAGAGAATGTCCGGGGTGCATGGGTTGAGTATTGATTATCATTGATTATGCTGACTGCTTTTCTGAGCCAGTGGGAAGTGTAGGCAGAGTCAATGGATGGGAGACTGGTTTGCGTGATGGGAACTGTTGTTGGTTTGGGAGATATATGCTTGTACTGTGTAGCTCTGTAAATAAATACAAAATAACACCAGGTTAAAGTCCAATCAGTTTATTTGATAGTAATCTCCACAGTATAAATACAAAATACAGGGCGGCACGGTGGTTAGCACTGCTGCCTCACAGCACCGGGGACCCGGGTCCGATTCCCGGCTTGGGTCACTGTCTGTGTGGAGTTTGCGCGTTCTCCGGGTGCTCCGGTTTCCTCCCACAGTCTGAAAGATGTGCAGATTGGGTTGGTTGGCTGTGCTAAATTGCCCCTTAGTGTCAGGGGGAATTAGCAGGGTAAATAGGTGGGATTATGGGGGTGGGGCCTGGATGAGATTGTGGTTGGTGTAGACTCGATGGGCTGAATGGCCTCCTGCACTGTAGGTATTCTATGAAAAATATGCAGAAACTGGCTCCTGTTTTATTCTTACCCATCTAGCTTTCTGAAATTAAGCATCCAATGCGTTTATATCCTTTTTATTTCCCAGTCAAATTTTAAATGGTGGCATTAGGAATAGACATTTGCATAGAATCAATAACTGCTTTACATAAATTTGTATAAAGCAAAATGTGCTCGTTCCAACAAAGCAAATTGAAGTAGAATGCATTGGTAAAAAGGGTAAATGATCCAACGGCGTGGCTTCACGGGTTCCTGATAAATCCCACCATCCCCTCCCCACCCAGCTGGTTCCTTATAATTAGAGAAAAGCCTGTACATTGTGCATGGAAAGGCAAGGAGATGGCATGGATAGGGCATGGATAGAGCTTGGATAAGGCATGGATAGATAGGGCACGGATAGGGCAATGATGTGGCAGTCTTAAGTGAATTGAAACTAGTCATTTCGGCCTTTTGGCTAAGATCCAGTGTGATATCAACATGCTGCGCTTGGTTGAAGTCGTTAGGTTACATTTCAGCTTCATTTGAAGCAATTTTTTCAAGCGGCATCTCGGCCTTTTGGCTAAGATGCAAATGAGATCAAGCCTTGGAGGAGGATCCATACCGACTCCAATCAGCTTGGATCATGTAGATCAAGCCCAAGACAGGAGGTGAGAGCCCTGTCTTGTCAGCTTGGACCGGGAATGTCCCAACTTGTTGGGACTCTGAATTGGCTTTAATTTGACTTGATTGGATTGGAATAAAGTAAACAAAAAAAATGGATAGGGCATGGATACGGAGAGAACATGCAAATTCCAGACAGACAGTGACCCAAGGCTGGAATTGAACCCGGATCCCTGGCACCGTGAGGCAGCAGTGCTAACCAGCAGTCATAGAATCATAGAACGTTTACTGTGCAGAAGGAGGCCATTCAGCCCGTTGGGATTGCACCGACTTTCTGACAGAGCATCCCACCCAAGCCCTATCCTGGTAACCTTTATGTATTTGCCCTGCTAATCCCTCTAACCTACACATCTTGGCACACTGAAGGGCAATTTAGCCAACCCACCTAGCTCGCACATCTTTGGAGTGTGGGAGGAAACCAGAGCACCAGGAGGAAACCCACGCAGACACGGGGAGAATGTGCAAACTCCACACAGTCACCCGAGGGTGGAATCGAACCCGGGTCCCTGGCATTGTGAGGCAGCAGTGCTTGCCACCGTGCCGCCTACAATCAGCTTGGCCCTTTGAAACACTGGTCCTAGCTCTCTGGAGTGGAGCTCAATCCACAGGTTTCTGACACAGCAACAGGATTTGCTGCCTACTGAGCCCCAGCTTCATTGTCACGGATATAACTAGCCTCTGCGATGGGTTTTTAACCACCGCAGAGCTTACCCTGAGCTAGCTGCTCTTTCAACCCCCAGCTGACTCACCAAGGTGTTGTGAGTCGATCTATTGTCGACCAACAGGGGAATTCTCTTTAACATCTTGCTTTGGGTTCTTACCTCATAACAAAACTGAGAAGTAGTAGCACTCAAGAGTGCTTGTAAATGTATCTAGGTCACAACTTCCATCTCCTGGCAACGTGTGAGGACTCTGTAAGAGAATAACCACATCTGAAAGAGGTGGAACACGAAGTCCCCTGCAACAACAAATGGTCTTTAATAACAAACTGAAAGGAAGTGAAGGGGGCTAATGACATGCCTACTTCCTCATAAAGAATCGTTTGCAACCACATATAGTTTTCAAATCAGTGAAAGGAAATGCATTTGCTTCAGTTGTGCTCAGGAGGAGATTTTTTTTTCTACTGCACCAAGGCTTATTCATTGTTGCAAATTGAAGGGTTGCTGTCTCTGGAAGACAATCATCAACTTACATCCAGAGAAATGCGTTACTATGGTACATTCCATTGTATCACAGCTTGGTATGGGCTCCTACTGTGCCCTAGACCACAAGAAACTACAAAAGGTCGTAAATGTAGCCCAATCCATTATGCAAACCATCCACTGACTCTACACTTCCCACTGCCTCAGCAAAGCAGCCAGCATAATCAAGGGCCCCACGCACCCCAGACGTTCTCTCTTCCATCTTCTTCCATGGGGAAAAGTCTGAGATCACGTACCAACTGGCTTAAGAACAGTTTCTTCCCTGCTGCCAACAGACTTTTGAATGGATCTACCATATAGAATCCTATAGTGCAGAAGGAGGCCATTTGGCCCATTGTGCCTGCATGGACCACAATCCCACCCACATCCTATCCCTGTAACCCCACGCATTTACTCTAGCTAGTCCCTCTGACACTAAGGGGCAACTTAGCATGGCCAATCCACCTAACCTGCTCATTTTTGGACTGTGGGAGGAAACCAGAGCGCCCGGAAGAAATCCACGCAGACACGGGGAGAGCACGCAAGCTCTGCACAGACAGTGATCCAAGCCAGGAATTGAACCTGGGTTCCCTGGCACTGTGGGGCAGCAGTGCTAACCACCGTGCCACCACGCTGCCCCTATATTAAGTTGACCTTTCTCTGCACCCTAGCTGTGACTGCAACACTACGTTCTGCACACTCTCCTTTCCTTCTCCCCTATGTACCCTATGAACGGTATGCTTGCTCTGTGTATAGTGCACAAAAACCAATACTTTTCACTATACCCCAATGCATGCGACAACAATAAAACAAATCAGGCATGATGCAGCCCCATGATGGCTTTACCAATAAAGAAAAACTTGCATTTATAAAGCAGTTCTTTCACAACGTCCCAAAGGGTTTTACAGCCAATGGTGCAGTGACTGTAGAAATGTGAGAATTGTAGAAGCCATTTGGAGGTCCCCTGGACAGCAACAATGATCTTGGGCAAATAATCTGTTTCAGCAATGTTGACTGGAGGAATGAATGATAGAGCAGGAACGTAGGGAATTCTCCCTTGTTCATCTTTGTAATAATACCAAGGGATCTTTCGTGTTCATCTGAGACAGCAAATGTGGCTTTGGTTTAAATTTTGATCCAAAAATACGATTATAATGATAAGTCAGTTTAGATTGTGTGACCAAAATCTCTGATTCAGAGTGAGATTACTCCCATGGAACACTAACTGGCTGTCCCCTTGCTCCTTAATTTCTCGAGAAGGAACGCAAAAGGTTTGGCACATTTTTTATTGCCCTAATTTATTTCCCATCCCCTCTCAAGTTACTGCTTCGCCTTGCGGTACGGGAAGCTGGAACAGAGCTGAGTTTGAATTCAGCAATGTGTAGCATCACTCAAAGGCGGTAATAATTTAACAGCCTTGGTCTCCTAGCAACAAGTGAAGACTTTGCATGAGATTAACCCCAAGTTAGTAACCACGAGCATTTTGACAGCCTGGACTAATAATGTAGAGAAAAAAAAATCAGACCGAAACACAAACCACAGCAATGTGAGAGTCAAAGCCATAGAGAATTTGAACTGAAGGATAAAGGAAGCAATTAGAATTGGTGTCAGCAAAAGTGACGATGGATTTCTCGACCTGCGAACCCAGTGCCTGGGATATTTCCGAGTCCCGACCTTCACATCATATAATGGTCAGTGATGCCATGCAATTTTTTAAAAATGCAATGTGCCTAATTGGCCCGGGGGAAAGTTAGCACCCAATTAGTGGCGCTGGGAGCAGTCTGGAGGGAGGACATGAATAACAAAGGCCCTTTGACAAGGTACCAATGACTGGGTTTCCAGTTGACTGAGCAGATGACAGAACCATAGAACATTACAGCACAGAAACTGGCCTTTTGGCCCTTCTTGGCTGTGCCGAAGCATTCTTCTGCTTAGTCCCACTGACCTGCATCTGGACCATATCCCTCCACACCCCTCTCACCCATGTACCTGTCCAAGCTTTTCTTAAATAAATAATGCAGGAGAATTTACAGCAGACCAGTGTGGCATAGACAATGGTCCATTGGCGTTATTGCTAGGCTGTTATTCCAGAACCTCTATGGATCCAGGTTCAAATCCCACTACGGCAGATGGTGGAATTTGAATTCAATTTATAAATTTTATTTATTTATTAGTGACGCAAGCAGGCTTACGTTAACACTGCAATGAAGTTACTGTGAAAATCCCCTATAATCTGGAATCTACTGACGAGCATGAATCCATTGTGAACAGTCGGTGGGCGTTACGAGGATGGAATGTGCAATTCTTCTTCATCTTCATCCTTCCCTTCCTCCTCCAAGGAAGAATGGTGCGCCAGGCCCCCCCTCTTCACCCAGCTCCCATCCTCTTTGTACACTTACAGGGGCAAATCTAATAGAAGTTCACAAAATTATGAGAGGCATGGATACAATCAATAGTTGGAGTCTTTTTCCCAGGGTAAAAATGTCAATTAAAAAGATTTAAGGTAAAAGGGGGAAAGTTTAAAGGAGATGTGAGAGGCAAGTTCTTTTTACACAGAGGGTGGTAAGTGCCTGGAATGCACTGCCGGAGGGGATGGTAGAAGCAGATATAATAGCAACGTTTAAGAGGCATCTTGACAGATACATGAATAGGCTGAGAGTAGAGGGACATAGACTGCGTAGGGGCAAAAGGTCTTTAGTTTAGAAGGGCATTATGTGTTGGTGCAAGTTTGGTGGGCCAGACGGCCTGTCCTTGTTCTGTACACTTCTTTGAGACAACAACAGTACGAGACACCTTTGTTAGCTCGTACTGGTCAGTGCCACCCATTATGTCAAGGCAACAGAGGCACATCTACAAGGTACAGATGTCAAAGGGACGTGTTTTACACAGAGGGTGGTGGGGGTCTGGAATGCACTGCCAAGCAAGGTGGTGGAGGCGGACAGGCTGGGATCGTTTAAGACTTATCTGGATAGTTACATGAGCAAACTGGGAATGGAGGGATAGAAACGAGTAGTCTAGTTGGAAGCATGAGCGACGCAGGCTTGGAGGACCCAAGGGCCTGTTACTGTGCTGTATTGTTCTTTGTACCAAAGACTGTTTGATGCAGGTTGAAGTTAGTAGATGGCTTTGGTTGTAACATCTCCTCATCCACCTCATTGGAAGATAACACTTATCCCCCAGGGCCTCTCGCAGGGTCTGGGTGTTTCCTGCAGAGGTAAATGCAGGATGAAGGAATCATGGCAGTGCCCAGAATTCAAGCAGTAACCTGCAAGATGTCTGTCCTGGAATCACAGAGCAGCTGGACTCTCAATGGGTGGATGTCATTTCTGTTCAGGGATCTGGTTGGTTGGTTTGTTGTCCAGATGGTTGTGTGGTTGCAATTGATGACCCTCAGATATCGATTCATAGAATTTAAAAAAATACAGTACAGAATTAGGCCATTCGGCCCATCGAGTCTGTGCCAACCACAATCCCACCCAGGCCTTATTCCCGTAACCATCATTTTCTCTACTGATTCTTCTGACACTAGGGGCAATTTAGCATGGTCAATCCACTAACTCGCACATCTTTAGACTGTGGGAGGAAACCTGAGCACCCAGAGGAAACCCACGCAGACATGGAGAGAACGTGCAAACTCCATACAGACAGTGACCCGAGGCTGGATTTGAACCCAGGTCCCTGGCACTGTGGGGCAGCAGAGCTAACCACTGTGCCACCCATTCATTGGTGGTAAACCCCATTGCCTTCTGTGCCTGCACTGGCTCAACTTTCTCAAAATGGATGTGTTCCCCACTGTCCGTATCGGGGCAACTGTGGCCTGCACAATGGCATGACGAGGCCCAGCTGCAGGATTCCACCCAGGGGGCAGCTAATTCCTGGAACATTCCAGGGCAATAGCTGTAGGTAGGGAACTATCATAGGGGCAGCAAGTAAGGCATCAGGTCCAGAGCGCAAATCTCAATGACCATCTGCCTGGAGGGCACAGTGCCCTCTGGCGCTGAAGCACAGGTTCTTGAGCAGTACACTGGAATCTTATGCAGGGCCTTCTCCTTCTCCTTCTTCTCCTTGCAGTCCCTTGCCAGCCTCTTCCTCCTGGGCCAGGGTGATGTCTCTGCAGAAGATCCTGTCTTCCTGCCTCTCTATCCAATGCCAGAGCAGTCTGCTCCCCTACAGGTCTATCAGCTGTTGGCCATTCATTTGCCTGGTCTTGCTCTGCCATTCTCTGCCGCCCAAGTGATGCCAGCTGCCATATGTTCCCTCTAAAGATTCACCGTTCACAAAGACAAAGCCTCTCGGCACCGGTGATGACAACTCTGTGTTGTGCACCTGAGTTAGTTATTCCCCCCTTGCTTAAATATGTTAATCAATATTCTTCATAATCCCTTCCTATGTTCCACAGATGATTTGGTCCGCCTTGTTGGCCAACAAGGGGCATACACACGGTGGGTCAAGCGAGGGCTGCTCTTGGATGTTGCTTCGAGAGTTGCCTAGTGCTTCACATCCGTTAGTGTACGCTTAATCTGGACCAATTGACGGGCAATACGACAGCTCAGTGACTATCACTGTTTGCTGTGCAGTTACAGGGACCCGGGTCGGATCTCCAGCTTGGATCAATGTCTGTGGGAGTTTGCACGTTCTCCCTGTGCTTGCGTGGGTTTTCTCTGGTGCTCCGGTTTCCTCCCACATCCCAAAAACATGCTTTTCAGGCTGATTGGTGTCAATAAATTGTCCCTGAATTGGACCTCCCTTAATCTGGCGTACATATAATTCCCTAAATTTGCACCCCCTTTATTGTGGAGACTAGAGGTAAACAAAAACGTCGACGATCGACGACAGACTTGAATAAGGCACTGACTGAGTGTTAAAATGGGCGGCATGGGCTTGTAGGGCCGAAGGGCCTGTTTCCTGTGCTGTGCTGTTCTTTGTTCACATCAGCTACACCCTGATGTAGAATCATATAGTCATAGAATTCCTACTGTGTAATAGGAGGCCATTCAGCCTATCATATCTGCACCAACAACAATCACATAAAACATAGAAGCAGGATTAGGCCACTCGGCCCATCCAGTCTGCTCTGCCATTCAATCATGGCTGATATTTTTCTCATCCCTATTCTCCTGCCTTTCCCCTTAACCCCTGATCCCCTTATTAATCAAGAACCTATCTATCTTAAAGACACTCAATGAATCCCGCCCCAGTGGGCTTCCCCCCAATCCCACCCAGACCCCATCCCCATAACCTCACGTATTTACCCTGCTAATCCCCCTGACACTAGGGTCAATTTAGCACGGCCAATCCACCTAACCTGCACGTCTTTGGACTATGGGAGAAAACCGGAGCACCTGGAGGACACGGGGAGAATGTGCAGACTCTGCACAGATAGTCACCCGGGGCCAGGAATTGAACACGGGTCCCTGGCATTCCGAGGTAGCAGTGCTAGTCACTGTGCCATCCATCACTAATTGCCCTAGGGAGCTGGTTGTGAGCCACCTTCTTCACAATGTAATGAATTGACCAGACAAGTATTTACCACAATCTGGTAGTTGCGAGGGTACCATTACTAATCATTGCTTTTTAATCCAGTTTAATTTAATTCACTCAGTTGAAATTCCCCAGATGTCCTGGAGGGATTTGAACTCAGGTTTCCAGAATCAATCGTTTGATTGTACAGAACTTGAACATTGCTTAAAAGAGAGACATGTTACGGCATAGTGGCACAGTGGTTAGCACTGCTACCTCAAGCTTCAGGGAGCCGGGTTCCATTCCCAGCTTGGGTCACTGTCTGCGTGGAGTCTGCACGTTCTCCCCGTCTCTGCGTGTGTTTCCTCCGGGTGCTCCGGTTTCCTCCCACAGTCCAAAGATGTGCAGCTTAGGTGGATTGGCCATGATAAATTGTCCCTTGGTGTCCTAGGATATGTAGGTCAAGGGGATAAGCGGGCTAAGTACGTGGGGTTACGGGGATAGGATGGGATTGTTGTCAGTAGAGACTCAATGGACTGAATGGCCTCCTTCTGCACTGTAGGGATTCTATATTACTGAAGGATTTCATCTTCCACTCATCAGGACAAACACAAGAATACCAAATTTCAAACAATCACCACAACTTATATTGTGGGAGAAATAGGTGCTGATTGTTGGCAAGTGGACTTTGATAGGCTAAGGTGTTGCCATGGCGAAAGTAACAGGGAACAATAATTTTTCAAACTTTATATTTTAATTTAAGAAATACATAAGGCATGGACATTTTCTTTCTATTTAGAAAGTCCCTGTCCATGAATGATTTTTGCCACAACAATATGGCCGGAATTTTGCCAGCCCGCGTGCCACGGGAATCGGAGTGGGCAAGGGGTGGACAGCAGGAAGGCCGGTTGACTTTGGATGGGATTTTACAGTTTTGGGATGAGTGAGACTGTAGAATCCTGTTCTGTGTCTACTTTTTCAGCCACAGTTCTAGAATTATTGTGATTAGGGGTTTGCACGTTCTCCCTGTGTCTGCGTGGGTTTCCTCTGGATGTTCCCCCCACCACTCCAAAGATGTCCAGGCTAAGGTGCATTGGTGATGCTAAATTACCCCTTAGTGCCCCAGGATGCGTTGGTTAGAGGGATTAGTGGGGTGGGATTACAGAGATAGGGCCTGAGTTGGAATTGTACAGACTCAATGGGCTGAATGGCCTCTTTCTACACTGTAGGATTTCTATAGTCCAGGTCTCAAAATTACTTCCAAATCAAGCAACATAATTCCTATACTACTGTTCCCTTACCTGCATGATCAATGAGTAAAATTACTGAGAATTGGTGTTATCTACCTGCAATAATGCTCACCTCGTGGTTAAGGTCCAGTTACCAACCCTCCAGGATTACCCTAGAGTCCCCAGGAATAAAAGACTTGCTTCGAAGGCACTGCTACAAGCAACCCAGGAGAAAAATCATGGGAATAATTCATTCAAAAGGTTGTTTCAAAACATAATTCTTTGATCACTGTGGTTCTGCATGAGGTTGGGGCATTTGGAGGAAGGAAGTCATGTGATTAGACCTCCAGGACTATGTCCACCAGAGTTGGCAACCTGAAGCTAAAGTCAGCAAACCTCTATTCAAGTTAAGGATGAACTGAGTCTGAAAAACTAATGTTGGCAGGGAGTGGCAACACTGCCCAGATACTTGGGTAACAGGAGTGTGGATTCTCTGCCTATGGTATTCTTTGATTTCCGTGATACCCCTTTTGTCATTCTGCTTTGTCTTAGAAAGCAGAAAACCATATTTAATTCCTTTAAGAAGGATTTGGAAGCATTGGAGAGAGTGCAGAGGAGATTTACCGGGATGCTGCCTGGTTTGGAGGGTAGGACTTATGAGGAAAGGTTGAGGGAGCCGGGGCTTTTTTCTTTGGAGCGGAGGAGGATGAGAGGCAACTTAATAGAGGGTTATAAGATGATGAGGGGGATAGATAGAGTGCACGTGCAGAGACTATTTCCTTGGGTGGATGTAACTGTTACTAGGGGGCATAACTATAAGGTTCATGGTGGGAGATATAGGAGGGATGACTGAGGTAGATTCTTTACCCAGAGAGTGGTTGGGGTGTGGAATGGACTGCCTGCTGTGATAGTGGAGTTGGACACTTTAGGAACTTTCAAGAGGTTATTGGATAGGCACATGGAGCACACCAGAATGATAGGGAGTGGGATAGCTTGCATTTGGGTTCGGACAAAGCTCGGCACAACATCGAGGGCCAAAGAGCCTGTACTATGCTGTAATATTTTATGTTCTATGTTCTAAACAATCAAGTGAATTTCAGCAAAACAAGTCACTCGCTCCTGAAATTCTTTGCTTGACAGGCCCTTTGTTTCAAAGTAGACAAAAAAAATTGTTCTTTCACTTTCACCTGGCTCCATTTGATGGTTTAAGAGCTGAGCCCATTTTGAATGCTTGGCTGAGTTTCAAGAGTTAGTGGTGAGTTATGTGCACGGTTTGATTTATAATTTAACAAGGTTATTAAAGGATACTCTCTCTTTGTCATTTCTGAATAGCTATGTATTTTTTTACAACCGAATGAACATTTGAAGAGATTTAAGTATTTGTAATTGGGTCGAAAGTATGAAGTGCATTTGAGTAGCGGCTCTATTAGATCATTAGTTGTATTTTTTCACATCATAATCCCATTGCCGTAACATGGCTCCTGAGGTATATCCACAGCAGGTCCTGAGATAAAGCTTTAAAGTTTATTTATTAGCGTCACAAGTATGTTTACATTTAACACAACAATGAAGTTACTGTTACCCTTGTCGTCACACTCCAGCACCTGTTTGGGTAACACTGAGGGAGAATTTAGCACGGCCAATGCACCCTAAGCAGCAAGTCTTTCAGAATGTGGGAGAAAACCGGAGCAACAGGAGGAAACCCACGCAGACATGAGGAGAATGTGCAAACTCCACACAGACAGTCACTGAAGACAGGAATCAAACCCAGGTCCCTGGCGCTGTGAGGCAGCAGTGCTAACCACTGTGCCACCATGCCGAGTGAGTGGCTATGGAGCTTACATGGAGATCAAGGAGGCAACATGAGCATATGAGGGGGCATGTGGGATGGATGAGGGCCTGGGGGAGGGTGTGAGGCGCGAGTGTTTGAGGACCTGGCATTCACAATTAAAATTGGGCTGAATTCCCAGTAAACAGATTAATTTGTTTTAGACTGCTGGCTTTGCCATTTTCCTACCTTTGACCTGCACCCTGAGGTGACAGACCTGAGTCCATCCTGCTCCTATCTCCCCAAAATGGAAATATTGTTGGTGGGGAGGGGGGTTTCTTCATGAAAATCCCCCCCCCACCACCACCACTGCGTCCCCAATATTCCAGACACTCAATGGTGTTCCTTTCCTTTATTTCTGGGTCTTGGATGCAAGCCCTGAAATCCATTATTCTTGTTGAAACCTCTGAGCCCCAGAGAAACGTTGCCTGGTTGACAACTCTGGCTCTCTGATCTCCACTGTCAATTTTACAATGTTTATTTACACAAGTAGTTTCAAGGGCTTGCGATTTCTTGATTGATACTTTGAAGGGATTAGATGATTGATACTTTTAGTGAAATAGTTCATTTTTACATGGAAAGTAATTAATGAATTACGTTTTTTCAAAGTTTTTTGTTACACATCCTATGGTCACTATAGGATTCATTGTTTCTATACACTGTTTATTGGCTAGAGCAGTAGACTGTATACAATGGATAGTGGGGGCCATGGCAGGTGGGTACAGGATTATAGTTTAGCATAGAGGGTATGAGGGTCCAGAGGACCACAAGGTATTTGGATGGGGCATGGGGACCATGTGAGGTGAGGAGTGGTGACCCTTTCTGCTTTTAACTGGAGAGATGCTGGGATAGAGGTACTATTTTTATTTATTAGTGGGACATGGGCTTCACTGGCTGGGCCAGCATTTATTGCCCATCCCTAGTTGCCCTTGTTCAGGGGGCAGTTGAGAGTCAACCACATTGCTGGGCTCTGGAGCCACATGTAGGCCAGACCGGGTAAGGATGGCAGATTTCCTTCCCTAAAGGGACATTAATGAACCAGATGGGTTTTTCCGACAATGGTTTCATGATCATCAGTAGATTCTTAATTCCAGATTCTTTTTATTGAATTCAAATTCCACCATCTGCCCGGGGATTTGAACCCGGGTCCCCAGAACAATTTCTGGATTGATAGCGATAATACCACTCGGCCATCGCCTCCCTGAGCTAGTAATCCAGAGACCGAAGGTAATGTTCCGGGGAGTCAGGTTCGAATCTCAACATGGTAGATGGTGAAATTAGAATTCAGTAAAAATCTGGAATTAAAAGTCTAATGACCATGAAATCATGGTCACTGGTCGTAAAAACCCATCTGGGTCACTAATGTCCTTTAGGGAAGGAAATCTGCTGTTCTTACCCAGTCTGGCCTACATGTGACTCCAGAGCCACAGCAATGTGGTTGACTCTTAACTGCCCTCAGGGGTGGCTAATATTGCTGACCCAGCCACCGAAACCCACATCCAATGAATGAATAAAAGAAGTCTCACTGCATTAAGACAGGCCTTTTAACTGGGCTGTCTTAGCAGCTAACAGCCCTGTGACCACCTCCGACCTCAAACTCTGGCTCAGACCTGCTGCCCGGCAGTGAAGGTCGCGCACCTTTGTCCCGAGGCAGGCGAATCGAGTCAGTAATTTTCTCAACTCCCACTACCTGCCTGAGTGAAGGAAACTCATCCTCCCTGAACTCACCTTCATTCACACACTGACACTCCGCTGCCTCGTAAGTGGAAATAACTCAGCTCCACCAGTTCATTTTGCATTCAGTTGCAGAATTCTTCTGGCCTTGTTTAATGCATATGTTCACCTCCATCATACAGAATACATTCTCATAATAGGAACAGGAACTTGTGCATTAAACTATTTCCCCATTACATTATAGACCATCCTGCACACTTGAGATAAAGGAAGATGAATTTAACAGAGTCCAAGAGAAGATTATAGGATGAGAGAGTTCCTACAGTGCAAGAGAGGCCACTCTGCCCATCAAGTCTGTACCGACTCTCTGACAAAACATCCCACCCTACACATTCACCATGGCTAATCCCATCTAACCTCCACATTTTGGGACACTGAGGGAGAATGCCAAATAAACTGGTAGTGTTGAGTTATTTCCATTTATGGGGCATGGCCATTCCACCTAACCTGCACATCTTTTGAACAGTGGGAGGAAGCCCACACAGACACAGGGAGAACGTGCAGACTCCACACAGATAGTGATCCAAAGCCAGAATTGAACCCGGCTCCCTGGCACTGTGAGGCAGTGTATTTATATTTTAATATAAATTAGGTGGAATGGTGGGGCGCTGATTTACCAGCAGGGTAAGTAGGTAGCAGATAGCCCGCCCACTCTGCGACCACTTGAGGCCTTTAAGTGCGCATTTAATGGACACCTAAGGACCTCTTTCTGCTGCCATTGGCTTTTTACTAGCAGTGGGCCACTGGGCATTTTGCCATGTGATAAGACCACCAGTTCCACCATGAAGGCTTCCCAGTAGGCCCCTGGAGTGGTCCTCCTGGTTAAAGAGATGTGAATTGTCTCCAGCCAGGACAGTTAGTGAGATTTTACAAACCCAAGACAAATCGTGGGGGGGTGCAGATAGTGTGACATGAACCCAAGATCCTGGTTGGGGCCGTCCTTGTGTGCGGAACTTGGCTATCAGTCTCTGCTCAGCGACTCTGCGCTGTCGTGAAGGCCGCCTTGGAGAACGCTTACCCGAAGATCAGAGACTGAATGCTCTTGACCGCTGAAGTGTTCTCCAACAGGAAGAGAACACTCTTGCCTGGTGATTGTCGAGCGGTGTTCATTCATCCATTGTCGTAGTGTCTGCATGGTCTCGTCAATGTACCATGCCTCGGGACATCCTTTCCTGCAGCAAGTAGACAACGTTGGCTGAGTCGCAAGACTATTTACCGTGTATCTGGTGGGTGGTGTCCTCACATGAAATGATGGCATCCGTGTCGATGATCCGGCACATCTTGCAGAGGTTGCTGTGGCAGGGTTGTGTGGTGTCATGTTCACTGTTTTCCTGAAGGCTGGGTAGTTTGCTGTGGACAATGGTCTGTTTGAGGTTGTGCGATTGTTTGAAGGCAGGAACTGGGGGTGTAGGGATGGCCCTAGCAAGATGTTCATCTTCATCAATGATGTATTGAAGATTCCGGAGAAGATGTCGTAGCTTCTCCGCTCCGGGGAAATACTGGACAACGAAGGATACTCTATCCACCGTGTCCCGTGTTTGTCTTTTGAGGAGGTTGGTGTAGTTTTTCGCTGTGGCACATCGGAACTGTTGATTGATGAGTCAAGGCCAATCCTCTTCTTACAAGGGTGTCGTTCAGCATCTGTAGGTCTGTGTTGCGTTTTTTTTGTTGGAACAGACCCTGTGTATACAGAGGTCTTGTCCGTCCTGGCCTGGGGCACCCCTTTAACCTTGATTATCCCTCTCTCCACTCGCACTGTCTCTACCTGTAAAGACTTGATTACCTGTAAAGACTCGCATTCCATCAATTTTCTTGCTATTGTGTCTTTGTCTATATATGCCATGTTTGGCAACCCACCTGATGAAGGAGCAGGGCTCTGAAAGCTTGTGACACCAAATAAATCTGTTGGACTTTAACCTGGTGTTGTGAGACTTCTGACTGTGCCCACCCCACTCCAACGCTAGCATCTCCACAAAGAAAGATAGTTGTGGTTGTTGGAGGTCTGTTATCTCAGCTCCAGAACAGCTCTGCAGGAGTTCCTCAAGGTAGTGTCCTAGACCCAACCATCTTCAGCTGCTTCATCAATAAGATTCCTTCCACCTTAAGATTAAAAGTGGGAATGTTCACTGATGATTGCACAATGTTTAACTTTTGAGTTTATTTATTCGTGTCACAAGTAAGTTTACATTAACCAAATTCTCCACTTTGATTTTGGGGTGGCACGGTGATTAGCACACGCCAGGGACTTGCATTTAATTCTGGCCCCGCTTCACTGCCTGTGTAGAATTTGTACATTCTCACCGTGTCTGCGTGGATTTCCTCCAGATGCTCTGGTTTCCTCCCATGCTCCAAAGATGTGTGGGTTAGGTGGATTAGCCATGCTAAATTGCCCCTTAGTGTCAGGGGATTAGCAGGGTAAATAGGTGGCGTTATGGGAGTAGGGCCTGGGTGGGATTGTCGTCAGTGCAGACCCGATGGGCCAAATGGCCTCTTTCTGCACTGTAGGGATTCTATGAAACTCAGCAATGAAGTTACTGTGAAAATCCCCTAGTGGCCACACTGCGGCTCCTGTTCAGCTACACTGAGGGAGAATTTAGCAAGGCCAATACACCTAACCAGCACGTCTTTCGGACTGTGGGAGGAAACCGGAGCACCCAGAGGAAACCCATGCAGACACGGGGAGAACGTGCAGACTCCACACAGGTAGTGACCCAAGCTGGGAATCGAACCCAGGTCCCTGGCGCTGTAAGGCAGTGATGCTAACTGATGTACAGCACCATTCACAACTCCTCAGATACTGAAGCAGTCCATGTCCAAATGCAACAAGACCTGGACAATATCTAGAATTGGGCTGACAAGTGGCAAGTAACATTGGCACCACGCAAGTGCCATGAAATGACCACCTGTAACAAGGGAGAATCTGACCCATCACCCCTTGACATTTAGTATCTTTACCACCATTGAATCCCCCACTCTCAATATCTTGAAGATTACCAGTGACCAGAAACTCAACTGGATTAACCATACAGGCACGATGGCACAGTGGTTAGCACTGCTGCCTCCCGGCACCAGGGACCTGGTTTCGATTCCTGCCTTGTCTGTGTAAGTTTGCACGTTCTCCCTGTGTCTGCGTGGGTTTCCTCTGGGTGCTCTGGTTTCCTCCCACACTCCAAAGATGTGCGGGTTACATTGATTGGCCATGTTAAAATTGCCCCTTAGTGTCAGGAGCACTAGCTAGTGTAAATATGTGGGGTTATGGGGATAGAGCTTGGGTGGGATTGTTGTCGATTGCAGACTCAATAGGCCGAAGGGCCTCTTTCTGCACTTTGGGATTCTATGACTGTCTGTGTCTATGATATAAATAGTGTGACTACAAGGACAGATAAAAGGCTATGAATCCTGCGGTGAGTAACTCGCTGCCTCCCAAAGCCCGTCCACAATCTACAAGGCACAAAACAAGAGGGTGATAGAGAATTCTGTCCTTGCTTTGCCAACAATGCTCGACACCATCCAGGACAAAGCATCTCTTCCAAAAACATTCAGTCCCTTCTCCACTAACACATAACAGCAGCAGTGCGTACCTTCAAGATGCACTGCAGGAACTGACCAAGGCTCCTTAGGAAGCCACTTCCAACCCCACGCCCACTATCAAGGACACAGGCAGCGAGAACACCATCAATTGGAGGTTCCCCTCCCAAGCCACTCACCATCCTGACTTGGAAATAAACTGCCGTTCCTTCACCATCGCTGGGTCAAAACTCTGGAACTTCCTCCCTAACAGTGCTGCGGACACCACATTGACTGCAAGAAGGCAGCTCACCACCACCTTCCCGAGGGTAACTGGGAATGGGAAATGAATGTTGGTGTGGCCAATGACACCCATATCCCATGAAAGAAGGGGAAAAAGTCACGTCATCCTACCTATGATATCTGCCAAGCTAAAGGATGAGGTGAAATAAGCCAAAGATTAGAGTGAAAGAGAAGAAAACGGAAGAAGTGGGAGAGATTCGCCATATCCTATGACTCATTCTCTACACTAATAGAAAAACAGTTAGCAATGTGTTCACTGTCTTGTCTACAGCATGCACTTCTTAAAGAGCTAACTTTTGTCTTAGTTTTTTTTTCCATCATACCCAGCTCTAACATCAAGGTGGCACAATGACTAGTACTGCTGCCTCACAGCGCCAGGGACCTGGGTTCAATTCCCTGTCTGTGCAAAGTTTGCACGTTCTCCCCGTGTCTGCGTGGGTTTCCTCTGGGTGCTCTGGTTTCCTCCCACAGCCTGAACGATGTGCTGGTTAGGGCGCATTGGCCGTGCTAAATTCTCCGAGGCAGGTGCCGGAGTGCGGTGACTAGAGGGTTTTCACAGTAACTTCATTGCAGTGTTAACATAAGCCTTACTTGTGACTAATAAATGAATAAACTTGAAGGAAAATAGCAGTTGTGTTCCCTAAGTGGGAAGTCTCAAATTCGGCAGGGCACTGTTTCAGAAAAAGGGCCTGGCCGTTTTGGACTGAGTTAAGACATTTCTTCAATAACTTGATCATATACAACTTGAACGTTGCTGAAAAGAGTGACACAAATTGCTGCGATTGTTTGAAATTTGGTGTTCTTGGAAAAACCCTTAGCAACATGTCCCGCTTTCCGGCAATATTCAAGAAATTCCCTCACTCTAGATTGGTGAATTTTTGGAATTCGCTGTTACAGAAAGCTATGGACGTTCAGTCGTTAAGTACATGCAAGTCAGAAGTTGACAGATTTTCGAACGCTAAAAGAATTGATGGACATGGAAGTAGTGTGGAGATAGATCGACAATGATCTTATTGAATGGTGGAGGGGCTGAATGGCCTACTCCTACTCTTATTCCTTAGTCCTTCTCTGAGATGACTTCACTGTCCCTGAAAAATCAGAATGACTCAGGCTACGTGAGAATTAGGACATGTACTTTTAGCATTATATCAGCATTATTTGGGATTGTAAAGTTGCCACAGTTGTACATAGTGACTCATTTGGTTATGACAGTTAAACACCAGCTCAACTGGATTACCATTTTACCAAAAAAACGTTCCACAATTTTAAATTGACACTGAACCGACGAACTTGCTTTTACATTTCCACCTCTCAGCGTGTTGCCAAAAGAATAATGTGGCTTGATAAACATCATCAGACGGGTTACAATTAAGTTGATCTTATATGGTTAATCAGTTTGTGGAAGCAAAGGTGACTGTTTATTTTAAGATTCATACTTCCTCTCAAACATAACATGCCTGCTCACTGATGTAGTCAGTGTTTTAGTGTGTAGCCTCCTACGTAATTCTACACTTTTTTTGCGATAAGCTTGCAGGCTTCCTGCCTGATTCCCCCCCTTTGCTTCAGTGAAAGGAGGAAACTGCACAGCACTGGTGACGCTGTTGTCTCCACTCAGAGCTGTGTGGCTCACCTGTTCGGACCCACATTTCAAACTGGTCTGCTGGGAGTAACTCTGAATGGCAGGAATCGGTAGGTCTTCCGTTCTCCGGACGGAGTCTTCTGCTTTTTTCTTTCCCTGATTTGCTCTTCAAGTTAACGTTTGTTTTGGTACGGTGGCTCTCTAATGCTCAGTAAACATCCAGTACTAAATTCCGAATGCAAAGTGTTGGTTCTCAGTTCTGTCGACTCAGTAAGCTGCTCAGGGTGTTTGAATGTGCTCACGAGAGAGTGGTTTTTGTATTTGAAAAGCAAAAATGTGCTGCTGTCGCCATAATGTCAGAGTAGATGATCAGAGACATGTTTATACATTGCCTATACAGACTGAATATATAGATGCACATGAAATCTTTGGTACATTCTGTTAACCAAGTTACATGCGATATAGATACTGATTCCTCAGAGTAAGGGGCTAATGTCTAACATGTAGACAAGCTCCAGAAGTCAGTGCACCGTAATAGGAGATATAGGGTGACTTTTACTCTTTTCTCAGGGAGATGGTCAGGAGGGAGAGCAAATTTTCTTATTAAAATAATTCCACGTGAGACTCGGTGGCTCATAATGACAGTACTTTGCAAATTATGTAATCAGCTACAGCACAGAAGGGGGCTATTCAGCCCTTGTATCCCTGCCAGTTCTTGCAGAGAACTATCCAATTAATCCCTCTCTCTTGGTCTTTTCCAATAGAAATTTCCCTTTCAAATATTTATCCAATTCCCTTTTGAAAACTACAATTGGATCTGCTTCTATCGTCCTTTCAGAAAGTGTATTTTTGATCTTAATGACTAACAAGGGAAAATACATTCTATTCATCTCCCAGCTATCGATATTGTTTTAGTTACCTTAAATCCGTGTTCTCTGCTTACCTACACTCCTTCCAGTGGAGACAGTTTCTCCTCTCTAAAAACCCCTTCAGAATTTAGAACGCTGCTCTCTTCTCTTCACTTTCTCAGCCTCACGGAGAACAACCCTGCCAGTATTTGGGTACAAACTAAAAGGACAATTGAACCTCTCTGGCTTTGTCTGGGCGAAGTATTAAAAATATGCAGCAGGAGTGCAGTGGAATCTGCCTTATTCTTCACCCATTCTGGATGTGAGTCAGACTAACCCTGTTAACAGATCCTCACCCACCCGACTTCCTTCTTACCCAGCAAAGCCATCTATTTGGGGATGCGGTATGGGTTTGGGAAGGTGCTCCTGTAATATGACCTGCTCCAGTTTGCTCTTCAGCCCTCATCAGGCACTGGACTAGAAGTGAAACAGCTTGTAAACCCCCATGGAGCGAGGTCAGTTCTATAATTTAAGGGCAGGACGTCCCCGGATTGTACTGCCATCTTTCCGGCGTTAATAAGGGATGTAAAAGGATAATTGGGATGGGAGTTGCGTAGCCAGATCTCTGTGGCAGCCGCAATCTTTCATGTCACTGAGGCCAAGTGTAAGAGACGCCCTGGAGAGAGAATGGAGAGTCCCTCAGCGGAGATATTTCATCATTACATTGTGGTTAACATCCCCCAAAGCAGCACCAGTTGTTCCGCTATCCAGGGCTTGAGCCATCCCGAAGCCACTCCACGCCTTCATCCCCACAATCATGGACAGCAAACTTCCAAGCCAAGGCAAGATTCCTGTTAAATAAATTCAACAAGGATAATCCCAGTGGCATCATCGATCAACAGCAATGAGAGGAAGTCTGGCTGTCCACCAGTGAGGAAGGTTTCAGCCTGTCTTTGCAACTGTCATTGTGGAGACTTGGTCGGCTGAGACTCACTTTCCATCTGTCCCTCCCCCCAAGGCTGTGTGGGTGAGGAGTCGCCTGAGCAGCAGGAGATTAAGTACATCCTAGGTGGGGACGATCCCAAAGAATGCCCAGAGTGTGCATTGTTGATGCGCCTGCCAAATACAGGTCTGAAAGGGTTAAATTATGAGAACAGGTCACTTAGACTCAGCGGGCAGGAGTATCCGATCATGCACGCCCCAAGTCCGGAAAATCCCGCCTGAGGTCAATGGACCTTTGTATGATCCGTGTCCCGCCATCTACGATTCCCATGGGGGCGGGGCGGGATCATGCCTGAATTCTCCTGAAGGGGCAATATGAGTTTAAGATGATTAAAGGAGTTGGAGGGGTAGATGGAGAGAAATGACTTTATCTCGGAGGGGGTGGTGTGGAATGAGCGAAAATGGAGACCAGAACAAGGGGGCATAACCTTACAATCAGAGATAAGCGTGATGGTCAGGATAAACTTCTTTACACTTAGGACAGCAGTAACCTGGAACTCTCTCGCTCAGAACAACTGAAAAGGACAGGAGTGAGATAGATAGATTCTTATTGGGGAAGAGTATCAAGGAATGTGGAACCAAAGTGAGTGTGAATTACAAATTAGCCAAAGACAGAGCAGATTTGAGGGCCTTCTCCAGTCCTATGTACTGGGCCGAAGGTGTTCCCTTATGAGAAAAGTTAAATATATTGGGTTTATACTCATTTGAAAGAATGAGAGATAATCTTATTGGAACATGTAAGATTCGGAGGGGTTTATGTACCAATGGTTTGATCTCAGGAAAGAGAATCTTGACAGGGTTGATGCTGAAAGTTTGTTTCCCTTGTGAGAAAGCAGAGGACCAGAGGGCAAAATCTCAGAGTAAGGGACCCATTTAAGACAGAGATGAGGAGGAATTTTGTCCCTCAGAGGGTGGTGAATCTGTGGAATTCTTTACCGCTGGGTAGAAGCTGGGTCATTGAGGATGTTAAAGGCTGAGATAGACAGATTTTTAACCAGTCAGGGAATTGAGGGTTCTGGGTATAAGGCAGGAAAGTAGGGTTATCGCATCAGATCAGCCGTGATCCCATTGAATGGCAGAGCAGCCTCGATGGTCCAAATGGCCTACTGCCGCTCCCATGTCTTTTGGTCTCAGAAATTGCCTTGACTTTAAACCATTGTAGAATCACAGAATCCCTTCAGTGCAGAAGGAGGCCATTCGACCCATCGAGTCTGCCCACCCAGGCCCTACTCCCATTACCCCCATTTACCCTGCTAATCCCCTGACATTAGGGTCAATTTACAGGAACATAGAACACCACAGTGCAGTACAGGTCCTTCGGCCCTCGATGTTGCGCCGACCTGTGAAACCAATCTAAAGCCCATCTAACCTACACTATTCCAGTATCATCCATATGTTTATCCAATGACCATTTAAATGCCCTTAATGTTGGCCAATCCACTACTGTTGCAGGCAGGGCATTCCACGCCTTTTTAGCATGGCCAATCAGCCTAACCCACATATCTTTAGACTTTGGTGTAAGTAATTATTGGTGTTGAGTTTCCCCCAGACAGAATGGTTGATGATCTGAGCACCAGAGACCTGACCATGATCTTGTTGAAGACAGTTCTCTCCGGGTGTTTGTCATTCTTGGAACAGGGGTGGCGTCAGCATTTGTCTGCCTATGTTGTGGTTGGCGAACACTCCTCATTCAGAATGGGTGAGGAAAGTGGGTGAATGATCCATTTCCCAGCACCATTTTGATTAGACATTGGTGGCACAGTGGTTAGCACTGCTGCCTCACAGTGTCAGGGACCCGGGTTTGATTCCTGGCTTGGGTCACTGTCTGTGCGGAGTCTGCACGTTCTCCCCATGTCTGCATGGGTTTCCTCCGGGTGCTCCGGTTTCCTCCCACAGCCCAAACGATGTGCTGGTTAGGTGGATCGGCCATGCTAAATTGCCCTTTAGTGTCCCGGGAAGTGAAGGTTAGAGGGATTAGCAGGATAAACATGTGGGTTACAGGGATAAGGCCTAGGTGGAATTATTGTCGATGCACACTTAATGGGTCTCATCTGCACTGTAGGGTTTTTATGAGAATCCACAATATGAGTGACATGGTGGCACAGTGGTTAGCACTGCTGCCTCACAGCGCCAGGGACTCGGGTTTGATTCCCGGCTTGGGTCACTGTCTGTGCGGAGTCTGCACATTCTCCTTGTGTCTGCGTGGGTCTCCTCCGGGTGCTCCGGTTTCCTCCCACAGTCCAAAGATGTGCAGGTTAGGCCATGCTAAATTGACCCTTAGTGTCCCAAGATGTGTAGGTGAGGTGGATTGGCCACGGTATATTGCCCCTTATTGTCAGAGGGATAAGTGCAAGGGGGTTACAGAGATAGGGTGGGATTGTTGTCAGTGCAGGCTCGATAGGCCAAATGGCCTCCTTCTGCACTGCAGGAATTTTATGAATATGCAGGAATTAGCATCCTATTGTGAAGCAACAATTTTTTGGAGCAGGTAATGAGTCAGTCAGTAAAAACAACAGCGTGCACGCTTTCGTGCAAGATTGCAGACCAAAAAAAGACATAAAGAAATGTAAATGATCTCGGTTTGGAGACATGGGGAGAGGTTAAACCTTCTGTAATACAATCTCAACACAGAGAGCGGCATCCAATCAAATTATTTCTAAAGCTTAAAGAGCGATAAATGAATATTTATTCCACTGCAGAACGGTCTGAGGGTGTTATTATTCTGTTAATTTTATTTATATTTGGAGTCTCTCCCTCTTCCTCCTCCACTTGCTACGACCATGTGTGAAAGAATGCCAATCCCACCCACACTCTGTCTGCCTTTTGTTCCCCACTTCCTGTCCACCCTCACTAAAATCACCATGTGGATGCAGTGTCGATTTCTACGGGTGGAAAACGCCTCTCAATGTAAACATGTTATGATGTGAAACATGCTGCCTAAAAGGCTGGTGCTTGGAGATTTAATAATAACCTTCACATCGGGACAGGTTAAATACTTGGAGTGGGGAGAGAAAAGATGTTGCCGGGAAAAGAACAGCAGAGTGGGACGAATTAAAGGTTGCAAAATCCTTCTCTCAAACATCAGTAAGACTGGGCACGGGCCAGAGTCGGGAGAGCTGTTCTAGATAGCGTCTCAAATGCTTCCATCGCTGCCACCCCTGGATATGCCCCTGTCCCACTGTCATGACCGAAAGAAGTCTCACAACACCAGCTTAAAGTCCAACAGGTTTATTTGTAGCAGAATCTGGCATGACCAACCAGGGCTCACAGAGTTGTCCAGTGCAGAACAGGCCCTTTGGTCCATCGAGTCTGCACTGACAATAGCTATTACTAAAGGCACGCTAATCCTGTTTTCCTGCACTTGTCATGGAGTCACGGTCATTGAGTCATGGTGGCCAGTATATGGCGTACAATTCGTGTGGCTGGGGGAGGGTAGTAGAACATAGAACATAGAACTAACGGGAGGACTTTGAATAGTGTGGATGAACAGAGGGATCTAGGTGTATGTGTACATAGATCCCTGAAAGTTGGGAATCAAGTAGATAGGGTTGTTAAGAAGGCATACGGTGTCTTGGCGTTTATTGGTAGGGGGATTGAATTTAGGAGTCGCAGCGTCATGTTGCAACTGTACACAACTCTGGTGCGGCCGCATTTGGAGTACTGTGTGCAGTTCTGGTCCCCACATTACAGGAAGGATGTGGAGGCTTTGGAGAGGGTGCAGAGGAGGTTTACCAGGATGTTGCCTGGTATGGAGGGGAGGTCCTATGAGGAGAGAAACTATACCCCAAAACAGATCCCTGAGGCACACCACTCGTAACCGAACTCCATGACGAATATTTACCATCAACCACCACCCTCTGTCTCCTATCTGCTAGCCAATTCCTGATCCAATTTCCTAGATTACCCTCAATCCCATACATCTGCATTTTCTGTAGTAGGTCTGAGAGTTCTCAACGTTGACAGTTTTGAACACGGATTACAGAGTCAACGGCAGGATTCTGAGGAATGTGGAGGAACAGAGAGATCTTGGGGTTCTTATCCACAGATCTCTGAAGGTTACCACTCAAGAGCTGTGAAGAAGGTTTATGGTGTGTTAGCGTTAATTAACAGGAGGTTTGAGTTTAAGAGTTGTGGGGTTATACTGCAACTGTACAGGACCTTGGTGAGACCACATTTGGAATATTGTGTCCAGTTCTGGTCACCTCACTATAAGAAGGATGTGAAAGCATTGGAGAGAGCGCAGAGGAGATTTACCAGGATGCTGCCTGGTTTGGAGGGTAGGTCTTATGAGGAAAGGTTGAGGGAGCTGGGGCTTTTCTCTTTAGAGCACAGGAGGATTAGAGGTGACTTAATAGATGTTTATAAGATGATGAGGGGGATAGAAAGAGTGGACATGGAGGGACTATTTCCTCGGGCGGACGTAGCTGTTACTAGGGGGCATAACTATAACGTTCATGGTGGGAGATACAGGAGGGAAGTCCGAGGTCGGTTCTTTACTCAGAGAGTGGTTGGGGAATAGACTGCCTGCTGTGATATTGGAGTCGGACACTTTAGGAACTTTCAAGCGGTTATTGGATAGGCACGTGGAGCACACCGGAATGATAGGGAGTGGAATAGCTTGATCTTGGTTTCAGACAAAGCTCAGCACAACATTGAGGGCTGAAGGGCCTGTACTGTGCTGTGCTGTTCTGTGTTCTATGTTCTATGACTTGCAAAGCGTCGTCAAACATGGGCAAGCAATCCTCCTGCTGATTAACACATACCACCGCCTGTCAGCTGAAGAATCAGTATTCCTCCATGTGAAACCAGGACTAGAGGGCACAGCCTGAAAATAAGGGGGGGGGGGGGTGCAGTTTAGAACAGAGTTGAGGAGGAACTTCTTCTCTCAGAGGGTAGTGAATCTCTGGCATTCTCTGCCCGTTGAAGTGGTGGAGGCTACTTGGTTGAATATGTTTAAGTCACGGGTAGATAGGTTTCTGATCGATAAGGGAAGTAAGGGTTATGGGGGGAAAGTGGAACTGATCCAATTCAGATCAGCCATGATCTTACTGAATAGTGGGGCAGGCTCGAGGGGCTAGATGGCCTACTCCTGCTCCTATTTCTTATATTCTTATGTTCATGTGAGTGACCATTCGGAAGAGGCATTGAGAATAACAAGGATGTATTCTTTATTGTGTATTTTACTACCCATCGCTGAGTGACCCAGTAACTGCATTAGTGACCAAGCTTGCTGAGTTCTGAATATCATAGCTGCCAGATCAGGCTTACAGCATTGGCAAGTTTTCCAATAAAAGGGGACAACCCACTAGAGTTTGTTCTCACCAATCTACCTGTGGCAGTATGGGTAGGAGGGATCACCATACAGTACTTTGGGAGAAACTGACCCATCTTCAGGCTAAGGCATGATTTTTTGTGGCAGAGCCACCAATCCAGATGGGACAGTAAGAAGTCCCACAACACCAGGTTAAAATCCAACTGGTTTATTTGGAATCACGAGCTTTCAGAGCACTGTTCCTTCCTCAGGTGACTCTAAATCTATTAAAAATGGGATAGATTTAGAACAGCTTAAAACTAGGCATCGTTAAGATGTTGTGGACAAGAGTGGCATAATTCTATTCCACCAGAATGTGTTACCTCGTGGCCTCACTCTCCCATTACCATCAAATCAGGAGACCAAGTTTGGTTCAATGAGGAGTGCAGGAGAAAATGCCAAGAGCAGCACCACATATACCTAAAAATGAAATACCAAGCTGGTGGAAGCCTGACATGGAATGTCGAACAGCAAAAACAGCAATCAGGATTAAGTTATCCCACAACCATTGCTTTGTATCAAAGCTCTGCTCGGCACAGTGGTTAGCACTGCTGCCTCACTGCACCAAAGCCCCGGGTTTGATTGGCCATGCTAAATTGCCCCTTAATGTCCAGCAATGTGTAGATAAGGTGGATTGGCCATGGTAACTTGCCCCGTAGTGTTCCAAATTGTGTAGATTAAGGAGATTGGCCATGCTAAATTGTTCCTTAGTGTCCAGCAATGTGTAGGTTAAGTGGATCAGCCGTGGTAAACGTGTGGGGTTACGGGGATCGGACAGAGAGCTGGGTCTGTGTGAGATGTTCTTTCAGTCTCGATTACTGTCTGTGTGGAGACTGCACATTCTCCCCGTGTCTGCGTGGGTTTCCTCCGGGTGCTCTGGTTTCCTCCCACAGTCTAAAAGACATGCTGATTAGGGTAGATTGGCCGTGCTGAATTCTCCCTCAGTGTACCCAAACAGGAGTGTGGCAGCCAGGGGATTTTCACAGTAACTTCACCACAGTGTTAAGGTAAGCCTACTTGTGACACTAATGAACACTTGCTGACCTACACCACCCGTGGAATGTGGGAACAACTCATGGGAAGAGTGGCTTTGTGACCATGATGGTAGCACACTGGACTGTGAAAGACAAGGTTGGAGCATTTGTAACCCTCTCACCTATTGCTAGTTGCCCTGGAGCAGGTAGCATGAGCGACTGAGTGGCTTGCTAGACTATTTCACAGGTTAATTGAGAGACAGCCACACTGGCATGGGTCTGGAGCCAGATTACACCACACCATGTAAGGACAGCAGGTTTGCTGCTCCAAAGGCAGTGGTGAACCAGATACACTCTTACAGCAATCTGCTTATTCCAAGATCATCCTTTCTGAGGCTAGATTTTTATTTCAGATTTATTGAACCCAAATTTCACCGGCAGTAATTGTAGGGCAAAGTGAGTTAGTGCTGCTGCCTCACAGCGCCAGGGACCCGGGTTCGATTCCCGGGCTCAGGTCCCTGTCTGTGCAGAGTCTGCACATTCTCTCCGTGTCTGCGTGGGTTTCCTCCGGGTGCTCCGATTTCCTCCCTCACTCCAAAGATGTGTGGCTTAGGGTGTCTGGCCGTGCTAAATTGCCCCTAATGTCAGGGGGATTAGCCGGGAAAGTATGTGGGGTTACGGGGATAGGGCCTGGGTGAGGTTGTGGTTGGTGCAGATTCGGTGGGCTGAATGGCTTCCTTCTCCTTGTAGGGATTCCATGATTTGAACTCATGTCTCTGGAACTGAAATGGGATCTCTGCATTACTTGTCCAGTAAACTGAGCTACTGTTCCCAAGTAATCAAAGTCTGCCCTACCAGTGACTCTGATATCCCACGGAAGAGGAAAAGATTTTCAGAGGTCCAGCACAGACACAATGGGCCGAGTGGCCTCCATAGAATTCCTACAGTGCAGAAGGACGCAATTCAGCCCATCGAGTCGGCACCGATTCTCTGAAAGAACATCTCACACAGGCCCAGCCCCCTGCCCGATCCCCATAACCCCATACGTTTACCATGGCTGATCCACCTAATCTACACATTGCTGGACACTGAGGGGCAAGTTAGCATGGCCAATCCACCTAACCTACACATCTTTGGACACTAAGGGACAATTTAGCGTGGCCAATCCCCCTAACTTACACATCTTTGGCATTCTAGATGTGCTGGAAGACTGTGTGATAGCGAGTTTAACTCTTCCAGCCAACTAGCCATGAATTTTGCTGTGTGTTCTTTTGAAGAATCTTGCAAGGTGGGATGCATTATGAGCCAGGTCCGGCATTTTCGCTTGTCTAGGCAGTTATTTCTGCCTGAAGGGCTATCCCATCACGGATGAAGTACCGTGAGGTCATGGAATTCCCATCCCACCCACACCATGCTCTCGCACCACTTCAAAGGGTAGGAGTTTGTGGGCTAAATTCTGAGAAGTGATCAGAGTGCCTCAGCAATAATTGTAAGTCCGTCCTGTTTGTATCTCATGGTGTGGGTGTTACTCTGCTGCTTGTGTGTGAGAACGCTTTTACAAGTGTAAATGAGAACTTTTATTTACCCAAGTACATCATGCTGATACCACCACACACCAGAGCCACATCACGTTGCTAGTAAACTGAAGATCGTAGACTACTAAGTCATAGCAGGAGGTAAGCTAGTGAAAGAGACCCAAAGGGTCTCTTTCTGCACTGTAGGGTTCTATGTAATGTAATGAGGCCAGGAATTGAGTGGTCTGGCTGTTCTCAGTAAGATTACATGTTACATAGAATCCCTACAGTGCGGGAAGAGGCCATTGAGCCCATCGAGTCTGTACCGACCACAATCCCACCCAGACCCTATTCCCATAACCCCACACATTTACCCCGCTAGTCCCCCTGAAACTAGGGTCAATGTTAGCATAGCTAATGCACCTAACCCACAATTCTTTCAGACTGTGGGAGGAAACCCACGTAGAGAGGGGAGAACTGCAGACTCCACACAGACACTGAGTAACTCAAGCTGGGGATCGAACCCGGGTCCCTGGCGCTGTGAGGCAGCGGTGCTAACCACTGTGCCACCATGCTGCTCCAGAGCAAACAACCCAAGCCTATCCAACCTCTCTTTATAATTGAAACGCTCCATCCCAGGCAGCATCCTGGTGAATCTCCTCTGCACCCCTTCCAGTGCGATCACATCCTTAATCATTCACCTCCAGGCCAGGAATGAAGGTTTGATGGTGCCTGAGTGAGGATTTGATATTGCAGATCGAACACCCATTGTAAAAACTGTCTGAACTGAATGGATTTTGAGGGAGGTGAATATTAGGCCATTCTTGGCACAGGTAACTCCAGACTGGCACCCAAACAGCGAGCACAGGGACAGGAGATGACCATTCAGGTCTCTGAGCCTCATCCACCCACCATTCAAATGACCCATGCCTCAGGTCTTATCCAGCCTAGTCCTGCAACTGTTAATCTTTCATCTCAGTTTTCAGCTTTTTGGGTTGGACAGTTCCAAATTTCCACAACCCTGTGTGCTTTCCAACAACACTGGCCCTGGCTCTAATGTTAAGTAAGAAGTCTCACAACACCAGGTTAAAGTCCAACAGGTTTATTTGATAGCACGAGCTTTCGGAGCTCTACTCTGAAGCAGTGCCCCAAAAGTTCGTGCTACCAAATAAACCTGTTGTAGTTTATCCTGGTGTTATGAGACTTCTTACCCAGTTCAACGCCGGCATCTCCACATCTAATTTTAAGGTAATGCCCTGCTGTGTTGGCATCTGTCACCAGGAAAATAGTGCCATAGAATCATGGAGTCCTTCCAGTGCAGAAGGAGGCCATTCAGTCCATCGAGCCTGCTATGACAGCAATTCCACCCAGGCCCCGTTCCCCCGTAACCACCCCCCCCCCCCCCCCATATTTTAGCCTGCTAATCCTCCTGACAGTAAGGGGCAATTTAGCATGGCCAAGCACATCTTTGGACTGTGGGAGGAAACCCACATGGGAGAGTGTGTTCCTCAAGGTGGGGGAGTCCAGAACCAGAGGCCACAGTCTGAGGATTCCGGGTAGACCATTTAGGACAGAGGTAGGGAGTAATATTTTCACTCAGAGAATGGTGAGCCTGTGGAATGCATTATCACAGGAAGTAGTTTTTCTTTTTTTTAAAAGTAGAGCATTCAACTTCCATAGAATTATAGAATCCTGGAGTGCCCCAGGGATCTGTTCTAGGACCCTTGCTGTTTGTCATTTTCATAAATGACCTGGATGAGGAAGTGGAGGGATGGGTTAGCAAGTTTGCAGATGATACGAAGGTTGGTGGTGTTGTGGATAGCCTGGAGGGATGTCAGAAGTTGCAGCGGGACATAGATAGGATGCAAGACTGGGCGGAGAAGTGGCAGATGGACTTCAACGCAGATAAATGTGTCGTGGTCCATTTTGGCAGGACCAATGGGATGAAGGAATACAATATCAAGGGTAGGAGTCTTAGCTGTGTTGAAGAGCAGAGGGACCTTGGGGTCCGGGTCCATAGGACTCTTAAATCGGCCTCGCAGGTGGAGGATGTGGTCAAGAAGGCGTATGGTGTACTGGCCTTCATTAATCGAGGGATTGAGTTTAGGAGTCGGGAGGTAATGCTGCAACTTTATAAGACCCTTGTCAGGCCCCACTTGGAGTACTGTGCGCAGTTCTGGTCGCCTCACTATAGGAAAGACGTGGAAGCTATTGAAAGGGTGCAGAGGAGATTTACAAGGATGTTGCCTGGATTGGGAGGCATGCCTTATGAAGATAGGTTGAGGGAGCTGGGACTCTTCTCCCTGGAGAGACGAAGGTTGAGAGGCGACCTGATAGAGGTTTATAAGATGTTGAGAGGAATAGATAGGGTGGATTCTCGGAGGCTATTTCCCAGGGCTGAAATGGTCACTACGAGAGGACACAGATTTAAGGTGCAGGGAAGCAAATACAGAGGAGATGTCAGGGGTAAGTTTTTCACTCAGAGGGTGGTGAGTGAATGGAATCGGCTGCCGTCGGTGGTGGGGAGGCGAACTCGCTGGTGTCTTTTAAAAGACTTCTGGATGAGTATATAGGATCTAATGGGATTGGCGGTATAGATAGGTCTATGGCTTAGTAGGTATACAAGTGATCGGCGCAACTAGTGGGCCGAAGGGCCTGTTTGTGCTGTAGCGTTCTATGTAATCCGTCCAGTGCAGAAGAGACCATTTGGCCCATTGAATCTGCACAATTTTACCCAGGCTCTCTTCCCGTCCTACCCCTCACACCTTTCCCATGGCTAATCTATCAAACTTAAGGGGCAATTTTGCATGGCCAATCCACCTAACCCGCACATCTTTGGACTGTGGGACGAAACCGGAGCACCCGGTGGAAACCGACGCAGACATGGGGAGAAGGTGCAGACTCCACACAGACAATGACCCTAGCCAGGAATCGAACCCGGGTCCCTGGCGCTGTGAGACAGCAGTGCTAACCACTGAGCCACGTGGCTTCTCGTTTACCCCTATCAAATTATTTCACCATCTTAAACATCTCGATTCAATCACCCCTTTAATCACCCATACTCAAGAGATTACAAACTGCAAATCTACCCGAGTATATAAAGAATCAATGTCATTATAATCATTTTGCTTTCTGTAATCCTTGTGTAAGCACATTTGTTGATGTACTCACTCATTCTGCTGTAACGTTATCGTTCGGCCCTTGTCTAAACTCTGAATGGACTTTTGCCTGGTTAGTTCTTTGATTGGCTCCCTTTAATGTACAGATTGTAAAAGCTCGCTGCTGTTTATCCAGAGTTAGTGCAGAACCATACAGGGCTGAATAACATGTAGCATAAATAGGCTTGCCACATGCCCACGCCAACATATTGTTAGGCGCGGTGGCATCAGGTCATGTTCCTCATGTCGTTTTGCCAGAAGGTGATAATTTGGAAGGTGGGCAGGCCAAGACACCTTATTCAAATGGAATTTAATTACTTTGTTAAGCTTGTTGAAGTGGCAATCGACTGGAATAATACGTGCTGGGAGCAGTAACACATTTAGGTGAATCACACAAGGTAGGGATTTCGCACTTGAAGGATTTTTAAGGGTTGGAAGTCACTGGGTTCTTTGTTTAACTTCACTCAGGTTTCCATGAGTGGTTCCATCGGTTGGGAGATTGGGAAATTGCAGCTGCAATTCTCCGATCTCGTGTGCCCCACTATCACTGCCAGCAAGAAGGGGGACTCTGGCGCTCTTACCAACAGACCTCCATTCAGTGCGGCGGGAGTGGTGTCTCTGTATGCCAGTAGCTGCAGTTCACCCTCTGCCCCAAGTGCTGATCGGTCCACCCTGCTTTACCGTGAGGTCGCAGCACCAGGGACCCGGGTTCAATTCCAGCCCCGGGTGACCGTCTGTGTAGAATTTGCATGTTCCATCTCCTCCTTACATTTGTTTAGTGTTCCAGCATCCGCCACACTCCTGGATAGAGAATTCCACACATTCACCAGCCTTTGAGTGAAGTCATTCCTTTTCACTTCTGATTTAAACCCGCCACCCAGTAGTCTAAAACAATGGCCTCTCTTTCTAGAATGTCCAACAAGGGGAAACATCTGCTCTGTGTCTACCCTGTCCATCCCTTTTAACATCTTATATACCACAATTAGATCTCCTCTCATTCTCCAGAACTCCAGAGAATATAGACCTAATCTACTCAATCCCTCTTCGTAAAACAAATCCTTCATCCCTGGAATCAATCTAGTGAAACCTCTCTCAGCCTCCTCTAATATCCTTCCTTAAGTAAGGGACCAAAACTGGCTGCAATGCTCCAGTTGCGGTTTGACCAATGCCCTATACAGTTGCGACAGCACTTCCCTGCTTTTATATTCTATCCCATTAACAATGAATTCCGTTTGCCTTCCTTATGTCCTGCTGCACCTGCAGACTAATGTTCTGTGATTCATGTACGAGGACACCCAGATCCCTCTACACCAAAGCAATTTGAAGTTTCTTCCCGTTTAGACTCTAGAGTCATAGAATGATAAAGGTTTACAGCATGGAAACAGGCCCTTCAGCCCAACTTCTCCATGCCGCCCCTTTTCTTTTTAAACCCCTAAGCTAGTCCCAATTGCCCGCATTTGGCCCATATCCCTCCATACCCATCTTACCCATGTAACTGTCTAAATGCTTTTTAAAAGACAAAATTGTACCCGTCTCTACTACTACCCCTGGCAGCTTGTTCCAGACACTCACCACCCTCTGAGTGAAAAAATTGCCCCTCCAGACCCTTTTGCATCTCTCCCCTCTCACCTTAAACCGATGCCCTCTAGTTTTGGACTCCCCTACCTTTGGGAAAAGATATTGACTATCTAGCTGATCTATGCTCTGTCTAGCTAATCTATGCTCCGTCAGTGTGTCCACTAGGTCCACTAAGTTGCCTTTTAATTCTTGCGACTAAAATGGATAACCTCACACTTATCCACTTTAAACTCATTCTACCAAATTATGTCCCACTCACCTAACCTGTCCATATCCATTTGTAAATTTCTTATTTTCTCATTGCAACTTGCTTTCCCATCCATTTTAATATTGTCTGCTAAATTGGCTGATGTACATTCTAGCCCTGTGTCTAAGACATTGATATAGATCGTAAGTAGTTGAGGCCCACAGACTGAACTCTGTGGCACACCGCTAGTTGCCACCAGAAAAAGACCGCATTATAACAAGCTCACAGGGCTTCTACCAGGAACCTTCCTGATCTTTGAGCGCTTAAACCTCCCATCCACTATTCATGTAAACATGCTGTACTCTGTCACCTTCTCCCCAGCCTTCACCTGTTCAGTATTCCAGTTCCAAGTGAAGCCTCTTGCAGTCTCACCAGCCCCAAGCCTGCCTCCAATGGAGTGGCCCCATTCCCGGGAAGACAGTGGCAGAACCTCCTCCTCCAACCCATGGGGATAGACAGATTGGGCACGCCACCTCCAGTCCTGTTACTGTCCCGGGCCTTCTGCAATGAGGTGCCAGAATGAAATACTACCTCCCTTCTTCAGGTCGAAAGCCAAACCGTCTCTCCCTCCCCTCACAACCACACCCCCTTGGATCCACAATGATACCTCCACAGATGCAGTGTGATCATATCATAGAATCGTACAGAGTAGAAGGAGGCTGCACCAACCACAATCCCACCCAGGCCCTATCCCTGTAACTCCATGTATTTGCCCCGCCAATCCCCCTGACACTAAGACATCATAGAATACGATCCCTATAGTGCAGAAGGAGGCCATTCGGCCCATTGGATCTGCATCACCACAAGCCCACCCATTCCCGTACCCTGCTAATCTTTCTAACACTAATTGGCAACTTAGCACAGCCAATCCACCCAACCCGCACATCTTTGGACTGTGGGAGGAATCCGGAGCTCCTGGAGGAAACCCATGGAGTCATGGGGAGAATGTGCAAACTCCACACAGACAGTGACCCAAGCCAGGAATCGAACCCAGGTCCCTGACACTGTGAGGCAGCAGTGCTAACCACCGTGCCACCATATCGGAGGAGAGGCAATGGCCTCGTGGTATTATCACTAGGCTATTAATCCAGAAACTCAGCCAAATGTTCTGGGGACCCGGGTTCGAATCCCGCCATGACAGGTGATGAAATTTGAATTCAATAAAAAATATCTGGAATTAAGAATCTACTGATGACCATGAAACCATTGTCGATTGTTGGAAAAATCCATCTGGTTCACTAATGTCCTTTAGAGAAGGAAATCTGCCGTTCTTACCTGGTCTGGCCTACATGTGACTCCAGAGCCACGGCAATGTGGTTGACTCTCAACTCACTAAATAAGGGCAACTAGGGACAGGCAATAAATACTGGCCCAGCCAGTGACGTCCATGCCCCATGAATGAATAAAAGAAAGCTTTCTCAGAACTCAGAGGGTCGACTTATCAAATCTTCCTTGTCTCTTTCTTGTACAATAATACACAGCATGCGGACTTACCTACCCTTGCAAGTCTCAGAACTCACAGAAACATAAAGAACAGGAGCAGGAGGAGGCCATTTAGTCCTTTGAGCCCATTCTGCCGTTCATTATGATCATGGCTGATCATTCAACTCAACAATCTGATCCCGCCACCCCACCATTTAATGTCTTCCTGCATTTTTGATGCGCCGCACCTACCCTGCCACCTCCAACCGGACAGACCGAGTGACTGAGAGGGGGATGTCCCCTTCGCGTCAGCTGGCAACCTCACACCTTGTGGACAACGCCTGGAGGTGGGGGTAAAGGGAGGGGGGGGTGCTTTCATCATCGAAACACAGGGCAATCCGGGACTGTCTTCTCTGCCTCTCCCCTCGCTCCCTTCACTTGGCCCTCCACGATGGAGAAGAACATTCTGGAAGCAAGCAGCCGCTTAATATTCAGCTCCGAGCGTTATGTAAATGATCAGAATTCATGCCACGTGTTTTCATTGGCAGGAAACGCTTCAATCTGAGCCGAATGTGACACATTTTTCCGAGTATCGGTGCTCACCTCAGACAATGCCTGAGGACCTCGCTGAGAAACCGCGAGGTTTTGACCGTCAGTGACTCACGGGGTCCGCTGGCACTGCCCAGGGACCAGGTGCCCCTTTACATGAGCGACTGTGACCTCTGGCCAGCTCGTGGCCTTCCATTTTGGCCACGGGTCATCCCATCTCTGATTGAGCGGGGAAACGACAATCCAGCAATGGCGGGGGTGAAATCTTCCCCACCCCCACAGCCATTAATTGGTTTATTGCTGATTTATACAATTTATATTATAAGATATGTTACACTTATATAAATGTTGGTTAGGCCACATTTGGAATACTTTTTGATTTGATTTGATTTATTATTGTCACATGCATATAGTGAAAAGTATTGTTTCTTGTGCGCTATACAGACAAAGCGTACCATTCATAGAGAAGGAAAGGAGACAGTGCAGGATGTAGTGTTACAGTCATGGCTAGGGTGTAGAGAAAGATCAACTTGATATAAAGTACGTCCATTCAAAAGTCTGCATCCATTTCCATGTGGCAAGTCCCGCTCACCAAAATGCACCGTGTTATTCAGTCTGCAGAGTCGGTATTTCAGGCCTTTGATCAGAGTTCAGGGGATTTTGACCAGAAACAATGGGTGAAATTCTCCGGCTTCCCAGCCATGTGTGTCCTGCCAGCGGGAGGTGGCGAGTTGTTTGCTAGCAGCCGGATTCTCCAGTCCCGTCGCTATGAATAGAAATTCCCCCCCACGCTGGGGGGGGAAACCCGCAGGTTGGGGTGCGCTGCCGTCAGAGAATCCGGCGAGAACAGCCAGAGGATTCCGGCTGCTTCTCTCTGCACAGGTGCTGCCAGACCCGCTGAGTATTTCCAGCAGTTTCCGCTTGTATTTCAGAATGTCAGTGTCCATAGAACACTACCAGCAGGATGTGGAGGCTTTGGAGGGGGTACAGAAGAGGATTACCAGGATATTGCCTGGTACGGAGGGTATTTGCTATGAGGGGAGGGTGAATAAACTGGGATATTCTCCCGCTGTGTTCTTGCATCATGCAGCATACACGCGCGTGGGCTGCTCTTGGATGTTTCGAGAGTAGCCTAGTACTTCGCGTTGTTTGTGTACGCTTAAAACTGGACCAGCAGATGGGCACCACAACAGCTCAGTGACTATCACTGTTTGCTGTGCAGATACATGGATTTGGGCCAGTGTCTGTGGGAGTTTGCGCATTCTCCCCGTGCTTGCGTGGGTTTCCTCCGGGTGCTCCGGTTTCCTCCCACACCCCAAAGATGTGCTCTTAGGCTGATTGGTGTAACAAATTGTCCCTAAATTATTCTCCCCTCAATCTGGTTTCCAATGTGGAGTGCCATAAGCATTGACGTGGGCCAAGGGTGGAAGAGGAAAAGCACAATGTTAAAATGGCAGCGCAGGCTCGTTGGGCCAAAGGGCCTGTTTCCCGTGCTGTGTTGTTCTTTGTTCTTTATTTGTAATGAATGTGAAACCATCACAATAACACTGCATTTGGTAGTTTCATACACTAATTGCCTTCATCAGACGAGTACAAATGTTATGTTACACTGATATAAATGTTGGTTTGGCCACATTTGGAATACTTTTTGATTTGATTTGATTTATTATTGTTATTAACATACAGTGAAAAGTATTGTTTCTTGCGGGCTATACAGACAAAGCATACCATTCATAGATAAGGAAAGGAGAGAGTGCAGAATGTACTGTTACAGTCATAGCTAGGGTGTAGAGAAAGATCAACTTAAGGTAGGGCGTTGATGGGGTGGGGGGAGCCAAAATGCTCGCACAGTCTTCTATGACTGCACTCACCTTCCTGCTACTCCAATAATCCCCTGCCCTGTTACTGGTCCATGCTGCATCTGTTAGTGACTTTCTCAACGGAACACAATGAGTTACCTTTCTGCTAACGCTGTTGTCATCTGTTCCACCATAAACGATCATTTCTACATTGATCTTAGCTTTGGTGGCAACAATCATTGAACACAGGAATTAGGAGCAGAAGTCAGCAAATTCAGCTCGCTCCACCACTCAATCATAGAATCCCTACAGTACAGAAGGAGGCCATTCGGCCCACTGTGCCAACCACAATCCCACCCAGGCCTTTACCCTGACATTAGGGTCAATTTGGTATGGCCAATCCACCTAACCTGCACACCTTTGGACTGTGGGAGGAAACCAGAGCATCCAGAGTCAACCCACGCAAACACGGGAAGAACATGCAGACTCCATACAGACAGTGACCCAAGCTGGGAGTCGAACCCAGGTCCCTGGCGCTGTGAGGCAGCAGTGCTAACCACTGTGCCACCGTGCTGCGGTCATAACTGATCTCTCTGGTCGCAAATCCACCTCCCCACCTGTTCCCCGTATCCCTCTTTCCCTATCTTTTTATTAGAATAGGTCTATCTCTCTCTGGAAACCGTTCAAGGACGCAGAGTCCAAAAATCTTGCCTTACCCTGTCCTTGATTAGGGTTAGTCTCAATTGGAGAGGGAACACAAGGGTCCAGTGCTAAGTTCTGGAAGATCCGGCAATCGTTTATTGTGCATGTTGGGATGCTGCAGTTGGAGCTGGGCGAGTAGATACCCGATGGCCCCAGGACCCCCTCCGTGTGCTCCCACAGAACCCCTCCCGCTCCCCCAGTTGATGGATGCATCCTGGCCCTTTACCCAAGTATGCCTGCCCACCCTGCTGAGGTGTGGGGACCAACACAAGAAACTTTTCTCTTTTCCCTCTCACTCTGCTGCTTCTCCCTCCTTCGCTGTCTCTCTCTCTCCTTTCTCCGCTTGCTGGCTTATAGCCTGGGTTGTTTGGGTGCTCACTCGGTTCTCCAGCAGCGTTCCTCTGCCTCTTTGTTCTTATATTATTCCTGTCATTCCTGGTGCAATCAGACCAGACTCAGACGGGGTGGGATCAGGCAGGACTTGGTCAGGATGGGGGTTCCGGGGTTACCAGGAGCTTATCCCCTGGCCACAGAGAGCCCTGTGCCCAATCGCATTGGAACGTATACGCAAGCTCTGTGAGGATCTGTATCTGTGTGTGTTTGTAAAATATAAGAAACTATTCAATAAACGTATCCAAAAACAGAAATTGCAAAGGGAGAGCCGGGGTGAAGGGCGTTTTCAACACCGGAATAGGCTTCTTAAAACCAGAACATTGTTGGACCAGGGGCCAGTGTAGGCTGGCTAACCCAGGGTTCATAGGTACTCCATGCTGGTGATGGCACGGTGGCACAGTGGTTAGCACCGCTGCCTCAGTGCCAGGGACTTGGATTCGATTCTGGGCTCGGGTCACTGTCTGTGTGGAGTTTGCATGTTCTCCCTGTGTCTGCGTGGGTTTCCTCTGGGTGCTCCAGTTTTCTCCCACAGTCCAAATACGTGAAGGTTAGGTTGATTGGCCGTGCTAAATTGCCAGGGGGATTAGCAGGGTAATGTGAGTTTATGGGGATAGGGCTTGTGTAGGATTGTGGCCAGTGCAGACTCGATGGGCCAAATGGCCCCCTTCCGCACGGTCGGGATTCGATGAAAGGAGCGCATCGGATCTAACCACAAGTTCTTTTTGCAGTTCAGACAAGCAAACCGCTTGCGCTGCTCCTGTCAAAGCTTCAGAAATAATTTATGGTGAATTGTAGCTTTCGTGTTTCTGTCATTTCCATTGCCTACGTGCTGCCCCTGAGCTTGGAGGTTGGAGGCTGCGAATCAGAGAACTGAAGCAATGATGGTTAACACTTGAACTTTCAAGATCACGCACACACACATAGCCCTCACTGATGTGAGTGAAATCAGCAGCACTAACCTGCAGCCTTGCTTTTGTGTGTGGTCAGCACCACATTGCTATATAAACTTCAGAGTTAGTGTGCAGTACAAAACTAATTCTGGATAAGCTTATAGCTCAGTCTGCTTTCAGGGGTGGGAGCTACGAGCCTCTTTTACACCCCAAATGCCTTGTCTGGATTTCAATTTTCATATGTGAGAATAGATATTAAGGCTCAAACTACAGACTCCAAAGTGTTTGTGAAGTTAGCCTGGATCCTAAATTTTATATTTGATTTTGGCATTGGTGAGTAGGAAGTGGTTCACTCCAGGTTGATTCAAGTCACCCACTAGGAAGCTTTTATCGCACAGAGTTTATTTAAGGACACAGTTAGAATATAATGAAAAGAATTAGCTTAACTTTTTACCAATTACAAGACTTTTTGATTTGATTTATTATTGTCACATGTATTAGCGTACAGTGAAGAGTATTGTTTCTCGCACGCTATACAAAGCATACCGTTCATAGAGAAAGAAAGGAGAGAGTGCAGAATGCAGTGTTACAGTCATAGCTAGGGTGTAGAGAAAGATCAACTTAATGCAAGGTAGTTCCATTCAAAAGTCTGATGGCAGCAGAGAAGAAGCTGTTCTTGAGTCAGTTGGTACGTGACCTCAAACATAGAAACTAGAAGCAGGAGTGGGCTGTTCGGCCCTTCAAGCCTGCTCTGCCATTCATTATAATCATGGCCGATCATTGAATTTAATATCCCGATTCCCCATCAGACTTTTGAATGGACCTACCTTGCACTTTCTCTATGACTGTAACTCTACATTCTGCACTCTCTCCTTTCCTTCTCTATGAACGGTATGCTTTGTCTGTATAGCACGCAAGAAACAATACTTTTCACTATATACTAATACATGTAACAATAATAAATCAAACCAAACCAAACCCTTTCCCCCATATCCCTTGATCTCTTTAGCCTCAAGAGTGATATCTAATTTCTTCTTGATATCAGATTAATCAATCATGTGATGAAACCCCCAGGGTAATGGTTGTCTGTGACTAGAAGGTTCTTTCCAGTAGGGTTCTGCTAGACTCAGTGCTGGCTCTGTATTTTTTCATGCATTTCTAAATCATTTAGATAAAGGTAACAAGATCAAGAAGTTTACAGAAAGCACAAAGGGTTTGCAGTGCGGTGGATGGATGAGGAAGAAAGCTGTAAACTGCAGGAAGATTGTGGTGGATTGGTCAGGTGGGGAGAAGAGTAGCAAATGAGATTCAATGCTGAGAACATAATTTGAATCATGTGAGAATTTAAACTTTGAGTCTCAACAAATACTGGCCTTACTTTTAGGGCATAGTAAGAAGTTTTTAGGTGTCCAGATCACCAACAACCTGTCCTGGTCCCCCTCATGCTGACACTATAGTTAAGAAAGCCCCACCAATGCCTCTGCTTTCTCAGAAGACTAAGGAAATTTGGCATGTCAGCTACGACTCTCACCAACTTTTACAGATGCACCATAGAAAGCATTCTTCCTGGTTGTATCATAGCTCGGTATGGGCTCCTGCTCTGCTCAAGACCACAAGAACTACAAAAGGTCGTGAATGTAGCCCAGTCCATCACACAAACCAGCCTCCCATCCATTGACTCTGCCTACACTTCCCACCGCCTCGGCAAAGCAGCAGCATAATTAAGGATCCCCACGCACCCTGGACATTCTCTCTTCCACCTTCTTCCATCGGGAAAAAGATACAAAAGTCTGAGGTCACGTACCAACTGATTCAAGAACAGCTTTTCCCCTGCTGCTATCAGACTTTTGAATGGCCCTACCTTGCATTAGGTTGATCTTCCTCTATACCCTAGCTATGATTGTAACACTACATTCTGCACCCTCTCCTTTCCTTCTCTATGAACAGTATGCTTTGTCTGTATAGCGCGCAAGAGACAATACTTTCCACTGTTTGTTAATACATATGACAGTAATAAATCAAATCAAATTTTTCAAAAAATCAGATGTGTGGATTAAGTGGCCATGCTAAATTGTTCCTTAGTCCCAAGGTCTGCAGCTTAGGGAGATTAGTGGGATAAGTACTTGGGGTTTCAGGGATAGGGCCTGGGTGGGATCCTCTGTTGGAGAATCAGTGCAGACTTGATGGGCTGAATGGCCTTTTTCTATACTATGGGGATTCTATGATGCTAAGTGTGGGGTAATGGTGGGGTGGGAGCAAAACATGGCAAGGGAGTGCACACTATGTGGTAGGATAATAAGAATTGCAGAGGAACAGAGGGACCTTGAAGTTCATATCTACTGACCCCTGAAGACAGCAAGCCAGATAGTTAAGGTGATTAAAAAGGCACACGCAACACTTTGTCATTAGTTAGAATATAGGAGCTTGGAGATTGTGTTAGAACAGTGTAAAATACTAGTTAGGTCAGAGCTGGAGTACTGTGTCCCGAGGCATGATACATTGGGGAGACCATGCAGACGCTATGACAACAGATGAATGAACACCGCTCGACAATCACCAGGCAAGACTGTTCCCTTCCTGTTGGCGAACACTTCAGTGGTCATGAGCATTCGGCCTCCGATTTTTGGGTAAACGTTCTCCAAGGCAGCCTTCACGACACACGACAGCGCGGAGTCACTGAGCAGACACTGATAGCCAAGTTCCGCACACATGAGGACAGCCTCAACCAGGATCTTGGGTTCATGTCACACTATCTGTAACCCCCATGACTTGCCTGGGTTTGCAAAACCTCACTGTCCTGTCCTGTCTGGAGACAATACACATCTCTTTAACCTAGGCCTAATGCTATCTCCACTCACATTGTCTGGACCTTTAAAACTTGATTAGCTGTAAAGACTCGCATTCTAATCTGTATTCTGTAAACTGAGTGTGTGTCTTTATATGCCCTGTTTGTGATCAGAACTCCCCACTCACCTGACGAAGGAGCAGAACCCCGAAAGCTAGTGTTATTTGCTACCAAATAAACTTGTAGGACTTTAACCTGGTGTTGTGAGACTTCTCACTGAGCTCGGTACACCACATTGCAGGAATGCTGTAATTGTATCACAGGGGGTACAGAGGAAATTTATGAGGATGTTGTCTGAGAGAATGTTAGAGAATTTTAGCTGTGAGGAAAGGTTGGATTGGCTGGAGTTGTTCCCTTTGGAATAGAGGGGGAGTTTAATTGAGGCGAATAGAATTATGAAGAACCCAAATACAGTTGATAAGAAGGACCTATTTCCTAGGTCAATAAAGGGGGGGAGTTGATTTAAAGAAATTAGCAAATGGATTTAAAGTTTATTTATTAATGTCACAAATAAGGCTTACATTAACACTGCAATGAAATTACTGTGAAAACCCCCTAGTTGCCACACTCCAGCGCCTGTTTGGGGACACTGAGGGAGAATTTAGCACGGTCAATGCATCCTAACCAGCACGTCTTTCAGAAGGAAACTGGAGCATCTGGAGGAAACCCACACAGACACGGGGAGAATGTGCAGACTCCGCACAGACAGTGACTCAAGCTGGAAATCGAACCGGGGATCCCTGGCGCTGTGAGGCAGCAGTGCTAACCACAAAAGGGAACTAAGAAAAATCTTTTTTCCACCCAAAAAGTGGTGGGGAACTGGAACTCATTGCACAAAAGGTAGAAACCATTACATTTAATAAATACTTGGATACACAGTTGGAGTAACCTATGGAGCTTCAGAAGATTGGACTGGATCGATCTTGTTCAGCTGGCTTAGGCACAATGAACTGAACGGCCTCTTCCTCGCCCTTGAATTTTTTTATAGCTCAATGAATGCTCCCAGGGAGAGTTGGCCACGCTATTGTCAGCAAGCTCCTGAAATCTTGCAAGAGGAGGCATCAGTGCACAGGGTTAGTCTGTCCAAACCCCCACCGTTCTCACAGATGCTCTTCTCAGCGGGAATCGCTGGACAACAGTCAAACGCGAGCAGCTCAGCCAATTGTCCCCTGCCTTTGGATTCAGAAACGTCAAGGACGAGAGACAGCCATTCGGCCCATCATCATAGGACTTGAGAAAGTCCAAATACATCTCAAAAGCACCCACAAATCTTCTCAGCTCCAATACCATGTCTGGCACCATATTTCATAAAACGGCTACGCCACAGAAGGAGGCCATTCGGGCCATCGTGTCAGCTCTGCTCTCTCCAAAGATGCAGTTTACACTTCTACCACTCCATATCCTTCTCTCTATACCCCTGCACATTCTTCCTCTTCAGAATAATAATCCAATTCCCTCCTAACTGCCTCGATTGACCCATGCACTCAGGCAGTACAATCCAGATCACAACCATTTACTGTGAAAAAATGTTTCTCCTCATATCTCCATTGCGTCTTTTGTCCAAATAGAACATAGAACAGTACAGGCCCTTCAGCCCTCAATGTTGTGTGCCGAACTATGTCTAATCCCAAGATCAAGCTATCCCACTCTATCATTCTGGTGTGCTCCACGTGCCTATCTAATAACCGCTTGAAAGTTCCTAAAGTGTCCGACTCCACTATCACAGCAGGCAGTGCTTCCTACACCCCAACCACTCTGAGTAAAGAATCTACCTCGGACATCCCTCCTATATCTCCCACCGTGAACCTTACAGTTATGCTCCCTAGTAACAGCTACATCCACCCGAGGAAATAGTCTCTGAACGTCCACTCTATCTATCCCTGTCATCTTATAAAGCTCTATTAAGTCGCCTCGCATCCTCTTCTGCTCCAAAGAGAAAAGCGCCAGCTCCTTCAACCTTTCCTCATAAGACCTACCCTCCAAACCAGGCAGCATCCTGGTAAATCTCTGCATTCTCTCCAATGCTTCCACATCCTTCTTAGAGTGAGGTGACCAGAACTGAACACAATATTCCAAATGTGGCCTCACCAACTTCCAGTATAGCTGCAACAGAGCCCCACGGCTCTTAAACTCAAACGCCCTGTTAATAAACGCTAAAATAATTCAAATCTGTGTTCTTAATCCTTCCACCAATGGGGCCAGATATGTCCCTATCTGCTGTGTCCAGAATCCTCATTATTTAAATCCTTTAAGTAAAGACCTACCACGGAAAGGTCTACAAAACTCACTCAAATTGTTACGCATTGGTTGAAGGTAATATTCTGATCACATATTTATACAAAGATTTATGCGGCTGGTGCGCACAATGAGCTACGCCTTGGCAGTGGATTTTCCGAAGCAGATTGATTGAGAAGTTGCCAGTGATACTGGCCTGGTGCACTAGCACCTGCAGGCTTGGAATGAAGTTTGTGGAAGATGTATCACACGTACGGCCTAGAATTAGAACAGAACCTGCCTCTACAGGAAGCATCACAAATTCCCCAACCTGTTACTAAGAAACAAAAAAAAATTCAAATCGATTGAGTTTTAACCGTTTTAGTATGAAAATGTTTTGGCTTCCCGTGCTATCTGAACTCTTAACCATTAAGCACAGCAGGTTTGCAAATCCCATCCTTGTTTTTATAGGATCATCACAGTGCAGATGGAGGCCATTCGGCCCATCGAGCCCTATCCCTGTAACCCCACAATATTTACCCTAACTAGTACCCCCGACTCTAGGGGGAAATTTGGTACGGCCAATCAACCTAACCCGCACGTCTTTGGAGTCTGGGAGGAAACTGGAGCATTTGGAGGAAACCCACGCAGACATGGGGAGAACATGCAGACTCCACATTGACAGTGACCCAAGGCCGGAATTGAACTTGAGTCCCTGGCGCTGTGAGGCAGCAGTGCTAACCACTGTGCCGCCATGCTGCCCACAGTGTTTTGATCTCCATCGTCTCACCTATTTATCACTGTATACTCCTTTGTAAGCAGGGTCAAGAGTCCCACATGGTGTGTTGTCTATCTGGTGGCAGGGTGAGGGACATCTCGTATCGGCCTAAATGAGTGTTGGAGAGGGGGAGGGAGGGAGGGTCTGGTTGTTGTGGCCCACATTGAGGTCAACAACATAGGCAAGAGTGGGCAAGAGGTCCTGTTTGGGGAATATGAGGACTCTGGTCAGACCCCACTTGGAGTACTGTGCTCAGTTCTGGTTGCCTCATTACAGGAAGGATGTGGAAGCTATTGAAAGGGTGCAGAGGAGATTTACAAGGAAGTTGCCTGGATTGGATGACATGCTTATGAGGATAGGTTGAGGGAGCTTGATCTTTTCTCCTTGGAGAGATGAATGATGAAGGGTGACCTGATAGAGGTGTATAAGATGTTGAGAGGTATTGATTGGGTGGATTCTCAGAAGTTTTCTCCCAGGGCTGAAATGGCTGCCACAAGAGGACACAGGTTTAGGGTGCTGGGGAGTAGGTACAGAGGAGATATCGGGGTAAGTTTTTCACCCAAAGGGTGGTGGGTGAGTGGAATCAGCTGCCGGCAGTGGTGGTGGAGGCGGATTCGAAAAGGGTCTTTTAAGAGACTTTTGGATAAGTACATGGGACTTAGTAAGATAGAGGGTTATAGGTAAGCCCAGTAGGTAGAGACATGTTCGGCACAACTTGTGGGCCGAAGGGCCTGTTTGTGCTGTAGTTTTTCCATGTTTCTATGGAACAAAGTTAGAGAACAGTTCCCACATGCAAATTGGCATCGAGATAAGAAAATTAGTGAAGTGACACATGGCTAAAGGAGTGGTGCAGGAAAGAGGGATTCCATCGTGTAGGTCAATGACATCAGCATTGGGACAGGAAGGAATTGTACTGTTGGGATGGGCTCCACCTGAACAGATCTGAAACCAGTGTCCGAGTGGAAAGAATAAATAGGGCAGTCACAAGGACTTTAAACTAGTAAGTGTGGGGGAGGCCTCGGGGAATTCAATATGGTTTCAACAAGGAGACAGACAGTAAAGAACCAATTTAAGTTCCGCGTACTTGTCCAAAAGTCTCTTAAAAGACCCTATTGAATTCGCCTCCACCACCACCACCGGCAGCTGATTCCATTCACCCACCGCCCTCTGACTGAAAAACTTACCCCTGACATCTCCTCTGTACCTACTCCCCAGCACCTTAAACCTGTGTCCTCTTGTGGCAGCCATTTCAGCCCTGGGAAAAAGCCTCTGAGAATCCATACTGATTAAACCAGAGGTGAAGATTAATAAACAGATGAATAAAGCATCAGTGCTGAAGGGGCAGCTTAGAATGTACATCCCAAATAAGAGTTTTATATACAAGTTCACGGAATGTAAGGAATAAATTAAAAGAGCTGCAGGTTTAAACTCAAATTAGAGATGATTTGTAGCCATTACTGAGGCATGGCTACAGGAATTTACAGGGCTGGGAGCTAAATATAAGGTTTACAGGATGAATAGGAAAGCTGGCAGAGGGGTGGAATAGACGTACTGATTAGAAACTAATTCACCTCAGTGATGAGAGAGGATACAAGGAGGGAAAAGGCATCCAGTGGAGACCAGATGGATGGAATAGTGAAGGATCTAATAGGTGTGGTGTACAGAACACACACACACACACACCAGTGGCGGACAGCAGTACATAGCACTGCCACTTCACAGCTCGAGGGACCCGGGTTCGATTCCCAGCTTAGGTCACTGTGGAGTTGGCATATTCTCCCCGTGTCTGTGTGGGCTTCCTCTGGGTGCTCCAGTTTCTTCCCACAGACCGAAAGACACGCTGGTTAGGGTGCATTGGCCGTGCTAAATTCTCTGTCAGGGTACCCAAACAGGCGCCAGAGTGTGACAACTAGGGGATTTTCGCAGCAACTTCATTGCAGTGTTAAAGCAAGCCAACGTGTGACACTAATAAATAGACTTTAAAACTGCTCAAAAATATGTCATTTCCTGTAAGACAGTTTGGGATATCCTGAGCTTCTGTGAAAGGCAGTGAGTGTACTAATGCAAGCCTTTCTTTATTTAACCTGTTGATTTTTCCAGGGTAGCTATAATTATCTGCATGGGCTGACCTCAGAGCGAGAAAAACTGCTCATCATCGTTGAGATAGAGTTAAATCAAATTGTGGCCTTAACTGGGTGAAGTAAACCTGCACTATCCATCAGTCGCACTTGGAGCTCCCTACAGTGTGCAAACCTATCCAGTCATTAGTGTACTGTTCCAACCTCAAAGACAACCTTCAGCTCTGAGCAGTGTACTCAGGAATAAGCCGACGCTCAGGGAGAGATATGTAATTGTTGCTTAGGTTAACTCATTTCAATATCCCCTCCTTATAAAAGAAAAGGTTGCACACAACCAAATACAAGACAGCAGTAAAGGAGAAAGGACCCAGCCACTTGTTATTTGAAAATGGAGGACATACGGGGTCACGAGGAGAAGGCGTAACAGAGTGAAACTGCTGTAATGTAGCCAGTTTGCAGGGACTCACAAACATCAACTTGGTAATGACAAGTCACCTTGTTTGACTGATGCTGCTCGAGGGTCCCAGGGACAACTTCTGTTCAAAATGGTGCCATCAGATGTCATGGGTGGCACAGTGGTTAGCACTGCTACCACACAGCGCTAAGGACCCAGGTTCCTGGCTTGTATCACTGTCTGTGTGAAGTTTGCACATTCTCCCCGTGTCTGTGTGGGTTTCCTCCGGGTGCTCCGGTTTCCTCCCAGACTCCAAAGATGTGTGGGTTAGGTGGAGTGGACATGCTAAATTAACCCTTAGTGTCCTGGGATGTAATAGGTCAGAGAGTTTAGCAGGGTAACTAAGCGGGGATAGGGCCTGGGTGGGATTGGTATCAGCGAAAACTCAATGGGCCAAATGGCCTCCTTCTGCACTGTAGGGATTTTATGATTCTATGGGACCTACAGATGAACCATTCTTTCTGGTTGTATCACAGCTTGGTATGACTCCTGCTCTGCCCAAGACCACAAGGAACTACAAAAGATCATGAATGTAGCCCAATCTATCATGCAAACCAGTCTCCCATCCATTGACTCTGCCTACACTTCCCGCTGCCTTGGCAAAGCAGCCAGCATAATCAAGGACCCCACGCACCCCGGACATTCTCTCTTCTTTCTTCTTCCATCGGGGAAAAGATACAAAAGTCTGAGATAACATACCAACCGACTCAAGAACAGCTTCTTCCCTGCTGCTGGCAGACTTTTGAATGGACCTACCTTGTACTAAGTTGATCTTTCTCTACACCCTAGCGATGACTGTAACACTATGTGCTGCACTCTCTCCTTCTCTATGAACAGTATGCTTTGTCTGTATAGTGTGCAAGAAACAATACTTTTCATTGTATGCTAATACATGTGACAATAATAAATCAACTCAAATCAAAGATCTTTTATATACACCTGTAAGGGCAGACAAGATCTTAGAATCATAGATGGCCCTTCGGCCCATCGAGTCTGCACCGACCACAATCCCACCGAGGCCCTATCCCCATATCCCTACATATTCATCCACTAATTCCTCTAACCTAGGCATCCTAGTACACTAAGGGACAATTTAGCATGGCCAATCAACCTAGCCTGCACATCTTTAGACTGTGGGAGGAAACCCATCTTGGTTTTAACATATGGTCCAAAAGACAGTACCTGCAACAGTGCAACAGTGCAGCACTTATTCAGTACTGCGCTGAAATATCAGCCTAGATTTTGTGCTCAGGTCTATGGAGTGACTTGAACCTATGACCTTCTAACTCAGAGATAAGGAAGCCGCACTGAGCCACAGGTGGAACATCCATTTTCCAAAGTCTGAGGGCGGAGGGGGTTAAGCAGTTCCTTGGAAGGGCTGCAGGAGGAATGGAAATATGGGATGGGATTTCACCGCCTCCCCGAAACCAAAAAAAATCCCACCCGAGGTCAACGGACCTTTCCATTGTCCGCCCCTCGCCCACTCCAATGCCCGTGGTGGACAGGGCAGTAAAACTCCAGCCACGGAATATGTAAGCATTTCAAAGGACATTCGTTCAGCCCCAAAGAAACAGCTTACACAAAGAGGTTTTTATATTAGTAAATCCCTAACCAAAGGTTTGGAGCAATGTTGGCACATGGTGGGCTGAATGGCCTCCTGCTGTGCTGTAACAATTCACTGATTCTGTGTGTGTCCCAGTCAATTATCCCCAATCTGACATCTCTAAAATAGAGTATCTGGTCAGTATCACATTGCCATTTATGGGATCTTGCTGTGTGCATATTGCAGGCCAAGTTTCCTACAGCAGTGGCAGTATTTCCAAAGCAGGTAGTTATCTGTGAAGTACTCTGGAACATGATAAGGTTATCAAAGGCACCATAAATGGATCATGCAAATTACTTTACCTTGTATTTTTTTGCGTTGGAAATGTTTCTTCAGAAGTAATTATTCAAATGTAGACAATAAAAATACATCAACACTTACTCCAATTTATAAAGCAAAGAAAGGGTTTAATAAAGAAACTCCAAGCCTGGGGCCTCACCCTGGGCCAATCCAAGCTCCCAGCAATTCCCAACAGGTTCTTATTTATAGTGAGTCAGCTGACTGTCACGTCATTCTGTAATTTTACTGGGTCAGCTGACTCTTACAGCTTGTTACCATTGGTCACATTACATCCAATACAAAGTTGCCACTGGTTATGATTGAACCTTTCAGCTCCCAGCCCTCATCACAACATTGATCTAGATACAGATTCATAGAAATCCTACAGTACAGAAAGAGGCCATTCGGCCCATTGAGTCTGCACTGACCACAATCCCATCCAGGCCCTATTCCATATCCCCTACATGTTTTACCCACTAATCCCTCTAACCTACGCATCTCAGGACACTAAGGAGCAATTTTAGCATGGCCAATCAACCTAACCAGCACGTCTTTGGGCTGTGGGAGGAAACCAGAGCACCTGGAGGAAACCCACGCAGACACAAGGAGAATATGCAAACTCCACAGAGGCAGTCACCCAAGCTGGGAATCGAACCAAGGTCTCTGGAGCTGTGAAGCATCAGTGCTAACCACAGTGCTATTGTGCTGCCCTGGGTCCCTGAATATGGTAAAATGCCTTACCATATAAATGCTGAAACAGAAGACAAATCTCTCCCTAACTTCAAACAGCCTTGGACTGAATGTGGCACCAGTCTAGCCCCAGAACAACTGGGATCACTGGAGGCTGGATTTACTGCTGTCTGCCTGACACAAAGGATGGGATTATCAGAGGCTCAGGACATCAGTGCGGGAGTTATTAGCCCTACACACATCAATGACCATTCCAGACTCTGAAGGTCAGGAGTGGAGCTGTGATGTTTACCTACCTCATGTTGATAGTGGAACGACCCTTGCCAAAAGTAATCAGCTTGGCACAATGCAAAGCACAATATCTTTCTTCATTGATGCCCCTTTTCACTGGCCTGAATAGCCACCTTGCCCACACTGGCTGCTGTATGTACAATCAACACTGTGCACTGCAGCAATTCATCCAACTTATTCTCGCAGAGCCTCCCCTTTCACTCTGTCACAGGACTTTGGCATTTCTGGCTGGTTAAAGTCCAACAGGTTTATTTGGTAACAAACGCCTCTAGCTTTCGGAGCGCTGCTCCTTCATCAGGTGACTAGGGTATTCCCACTCACCTGACGAAGGAGCAGCGCTCCGAAAGCTAGTGGCTTGTGCTTCCCAAATAAACCTGTTGGACTTTTAACCTGATGTTGGGAGACTTCTGACTGTGCTTAACCCAGTCCAACGCCAGCATCTCCACATCATTTCTGGCTGGACCAGCATGTGTTGCCCATCTCTAATTGCCCTGTGAAGCACCCTCTTGAACCGTTGCAGTCCATGTGATGTGGGTACACCCACAGTGCTGTTAGAATCCCTACAGTGTAGAAAGAGGCCATTTGGCCCATCAAGTCTGTACCGACCATAATCCCACCTGCTAGGGTCAATTAGCACGGCCAATCAACCTAATCAGCCTTGGGCGGCACAGTGGTTAGCATGGTTGTCTCACAAAATCAGGGACCCAGGTTCAATTCCCGGCCTGGGGTCACTGTTTGTGTGGAGTCTGCACATTCTCCCCATGTCTGTATGGGCTTCCTCCGGGTGCTCCTGTCTCCTCCCATAGTCTGAAAGATGTGCGGGTTAGGTGCATTGACCGGGACAGGCCTCGGATTCCCCTGGCAACTAGGGGAATTTCACAGTAACTTCATTGTAGTGTTAATGTAAGCCTTCCTTGTGACTAATAAATAAACTTTAATTTTAACCCACACACCTTTGGACTGTGGAAGGAATGGTGTGGAGATGCCGGCATTGGACTGGGGTAAAACAGAAAGAAATCCCATAACACCAACTTAAAGTCCTGTTTGGACTTTAAGTTGGTGTTGTGGGATTTCTTTCTGCGGAAGGAAATCAGAGCACCCGGAGGAAACCCACGCAGACACGGGGAGAACATGCAGACTCCGCACAGACAATGACCCAAGGCCGAGATTGAACCCAGATCCCTGGCGCTGTGAGGCAGCTGTGCTAACCACTGTGCCACTGTGCTGCCCGAGGAAGGAAGCTCCAGGACTTTGCCCCAGTGACAGTGAAGGAACAGCAGTGTGGTTCCAAGTCAGGATGGTGTGCACTGGAGTTCCCCAGAGGTCGGGTATTTGGACCTTTGCTTTTCCTGATAATCTTACAGTGTTTACCCCAGTCCAACGCCAGCATCTCCACATCACAAGTATGAATGAATCAGATCGTGTTGTGCAGGGAACAGTTTCACAGTTTGTGGATGAGGTTAAACTTGGAAGTGTTGTAAACTGAGAAGAGGACCTGGTAGAATGACAAGAGGACACAGGCAAGTTGTTAGGCTGGGCAACTTGGTGGCAGGTGAAATCCAATGTGGAGAAGCGTGAGGTGACACATTATTGTAGGAAGAACATGGACAGACGGTATAAAATAAGGAGTAAAAATCTTAAGTGGGTGCAAGAGCAGGGCGTATCTGTGCATAGATCATTGAAAATGGCAGCACTGATAGAGAGACCATAAGATATAGGAGCAGAATTAGGCCACTCGGCCCATTGATTCTGCTCCACCATTCAATCATGGCTGATATTTTTCTCAACCCCATTCTCCTGCTTTTTCCCCATAACCCCTGATCCCTCATTAATCAAGAACCTATCTATCTCTGTCTTAAAGACACTCAATGACCTGGCCCCAAAGCCTTCTGCAGCAAAGAGTTCCACAGATTCACCACTCTCTGGCTGAAGAAATTCCTCCTCATCTCTATTTTAAAGGATCGTCCCTTTAGCCCGAGGTTGTGCCCCCGGTTCTAGTTTTTCCTACTAGTGGAAACATCCTCTCCACGTTCACTCTATCCAGGCCTCGCAGTGTCCTGCAAGTTTCAGTAAGATCCCCCCTTCTAAACGCCAGTGAGTACAGACCCAGAATCCTCAACCATTCCTCATACAACAAGCTCTTCATTCCAGGGATCATTCTTGTCATCCTCCTCTGGACCCTTTCCAAGGCCAGCACATCCTTCCATAGATATGGGGCCCCAAAACTGCTCACAATACTCCAAATGGGGTCCAACCAGAGCCTTATACAGCCTCAGAAGTACATCCCTGCTCTTGTATTCTAGTTAATAAAGCACATAGTATTCTGGGCTTTGTTAGTAGGGGCACAGAGTAAGGAGGCTATGCTGAACTTATACAAAACATTGGTTAGACCTCAGCTGGAGAGTTGTGTACAGTTCTGAGTGCCACACTGTAGTTTTGGGCCCCATACCTAAGGAAGAATGTGCTGGCCTTGGAAAGGGTCCAGAGGAGGTTCACAAGAATGAACCCTGGAATGAAAAGCTTGTCGTATGAGGAATGGTTGAAGACTTTGGGTCTATACTCTTTGGAGTTTAGAAGGATGAGGGGGGATCTTATTGAAACTTAAAGGATACTGCGAGGCCTGGTTAGAGTGACTTATAAATAAGTAATATCCTTATTTAGAAATACATAACATAACCCAGCAGAGTCAGCGTGGCATATTGAAGGGGAAAATTTTTTAGAATTCATTGAGGTGGTAATGAGTGGGATCGATTAAGGTAAACCAGTAGATGTAATATACTTGGATTTCAAAAAAGTTTTTGGTAAGGTACTGCACAAAAGGCTACCCTGTAAGAAAAGAACGCTTACTATTGGTGGTTTATATTATCTGCTAACTGATAGGAGACAGAGAGTTGGGATAAGAGGGCCATTTTCAGGACAGCTAATGGAGTGTCACAGGGATCAGTGCTGGGGCCACAAATATTTACAATATATATTAATGATTTGGTCGAGGGAAGTGAATGTACTGTTCTCAAGTTTGCAGATGACACCAAGTAGGGGGAGTTTTATTGTCCTGCCATGGGAATCGGACGGGACACAGAACATGCAAATGTCCATTGATCTCGGGCAGGATTTCTGGTTTTGGGGTGAACATGAACAGAAATTCCCGACCAAAGAGTCCACAGAGGAATATGGGCAGGTTAAGTGAGCGGGCAAAAACTTGGCAGGTGGAATATAATGGAGGGAAATGTGAAGTGATGCACTTTGGAAGGAAGAATAAAGGGGCTGAGTATTATTTAAATGGAGAGAGACTGTGGGAAGCTGCAGCACACTCCGGCACCTGTTCGGGTACACTGAAGGAGAATTTAGCATGGACAATCAGCACGTCTTTCAGACTGTGGGAGGAAACCAGAGCACCCGGAGGAAACCCACGCAGACACGGGGAGAACATGCAGACTCCGCACAGACAGTGACCCAAGCCCATGGCTGAGTTTGCAGACTGACACTGCAGTGAGGGAGTGCTGCATTGTTGTCGATGCTCTTTTCCTTTCGGAGCGGCCGGAGGTAAACCCAAGCCTTTCTCATCCCTCGAGTGAGAGATCCAATGGTCCGATTTCCAAGAGGAGCCAGGGAAGTTATTCCCAGTGTCCCGATCGCCAGAACGAAAACCAGTTGACACCAGTTAAGGATAGTTAGCGTTGGAAATTGGGACCATTGTGAGAGTGAAGGTTGATTAGTGCTGCAGACAGCTACACTGACTGTTCTGGATTGTTAAATTTGGAGTTGATGAGATGTGAGGGTATGAAATGTCCATTAGAGAGACAAGGTACAGATGCCTTTGAAGGAGTACGTCTTAATGAGGCGTGTGTAGGAGGGAGTGAAGGAAATATTGTTATCTCTCACCACAATTTCTTTTTCTTCAAGAAACAGTCAGCAAAAAGCTGTTGCATTTTTGGCTGCGTGAATCTCTTGTTTCAACTCCATCCCTCCCCGGGCGACCTCAGCACAAGGTGGGAGACTTTTCTGTTTATTCATCTTCAGCCTCAGTAAGCGACATAGTAACAGCACGCAGCTTCAAAGCAAACTGTTACAACTACGTTGCACAGTGATTAGCGCTGCTGCCTCACAGCACCGGAGACCTGGGTCTGATTTCCCGGCTTGGGTCACTGTCTGTGCAGAGTCTGCATCTTCTCCCCGTGTCTGAGTGGGTTTTCTCCCACAGTCTCAGCAGGTCTGTCAGCGTCTGTAACAAGAGAAAAGAGCTGATGTTTTGAGTCCTCTGTCAAAGCCCTGGATGAGTAACTAATGTCACTTTATCTGAGTTGTGAGAACAGACATACTTTATTTATTTGTCATAAGTAATGCTTACATTAACACTGCAATGAATTCACTATGAAATTCCCCTACTCGCCACACTCTGGCGCTGGTTCGGGCCAATGCACTTTCAGACTGTGGGAGAAAACCGGAGCACCCAGAGTAAAGATGTGCGGGTTAGGGTGCATTGACCCAAACAGGCGCCGGAGTGTGGCAACTGGGGGAATTTCACAGTAACTTCACCATGGTGTTACTTGTGACGAATAAACAAACTTCAACTTCACTTCAGTACGAAGGCAGTGTCGCTAGGCAGAACTCTGTCAGATTTGTTTAAGCATCTTCTGAAATCTAATGGTGCTGTCACTCATCTTCTAAACCCGTGGGCCTCACTGTCTGCATTGTCGACTCTTTCTGCAGATGCTAAACTGAAGTTACCAGCCATGAGTGATCATCCTCTTCATCATTTAACCAGCTGATAAGGTAATGGCAAAGTTACCATAGTCCCATATGCCCGTAGGCTGCTCTCCCCTTGTTAATGTAAGCCTAATTGTGACACTAATGAATAAACTTTAAACTTAAACAATATATGGAAATTGAGGCAGGTATCGTATGGGACTCCCAAGATGACAAGTTATATCAGTCACTCCCTATAAATCCCACCAGTCCATAGAATTAGACTGCTCCCTCTCTCTTTACGACAGGCAGTCTATCAACAGTCACTTAGTAACACACAATTTGAATTTTGCTCAAAAGAGAGACATGCTATCAAAGTTTTTTATTTTGCATTCATCAGGACAAACACAAGGATGGCAAATTTCATGGGAAGTAACAATTGTTACCGATTTCAACAAAAGAACAAAGAAAATTACAGCACAGGAACAGGCCCTTCGGCCCTCCAAGCCTGTACCAACCATTCTGCCCGACTGAACTAAAATCCCCCACCCTTCCATGGACCATATCTCTCTATTCCCAACCTATTCATGTATTTGTCATAATGCCCCTTAAAACTCACTATCGTATCTACTTCCACTACCTCCCTCAGCAGCGAGTTCCAGGCACTCACCACCCTCTGTGTTAAAAACCTGCCTTGTACATCTCCTTTAAACCTTGCCCCTTGCACCTTAAACATACTCCTGCTAGTAATTGACTCTTCCACCCTGGGAAAAAGCTTCTGATTATCCACTCTGTCCACGTCCCTCATAATCTTCTATCAGATTGCCCCTCGATCTCTGTCATTCTAGCGATTTGGTTGAATCAAATCAGTTTGATTTGATTTATTATTGTCACACATACTGGGATACAGTGAAAAGTATTGTTTCTGCTGCGCTATACAGACAAAGCATACAGTTCATAGAATACATAGGGGAGAAGGAAAGGAGAGGGTGCGGAATGTAGTGTTAGAGTCCCAGTGAGGGTGTTGAGAAAGATCGGTTTAACATAAGGTGAGAATAGAAGAACAGTTCCCTGTTGCATTCTCCATGGCAATGCTTTGACCAATCAGAATTGACGCACCCACTTCTCATGCAGTATAAGTTGTTGCGCCCTTTAAAATTTGGTATTCTTGTGTTTGTCCGGATGGCAAGAGAAAAGCTTCAACAGCAGGTCTCCCTTTTTCAACAATACTCAAGTTCTATACTACCAAGTGACCACTAGTAAAACTTGTTTAATACCATAATGATCAGCTGAGAAATCGGCAAATGTCCAGCGGCAAAGATAGAATCTCCAAATGTTATGGTGCAGAGAGGCCATTCGGCCCATTGTGTCTAAGCCAACTCTTTGGAAAAAGCTTTTCAATTAGTACACAATTGAAGCTGGCAATTTTTTTCCTTCTTGAGTTTATATCCATTTCCCTGTTACAAGTTACGATTGAATTTATTTTGACTGCATTTTTGGGCAGTGCATTCTGAATCTCACAACATGCTGAGGGAAAGAGGATCTATCTCTCCTCTATTGATTTTGTCAATAGCCTTAAATCGAATTCCCTCTGTCGCTGACATGACAGATTCAACAGCAAATATTTTAAGGCAGTGGTCACCTGCACTGCTAATATTTGGCAAATCATTTCCCTTCAGCCAGGAACCCCACCAAACCCTTTTAAAACATTCACAATGTGATCCCCCTGTCCACATGAACATGTGTCCGAGTGCGTGAGGCCACTCGTTCATCAGGATTGAATATTTCCAGCAAATCATTTTCCGAGTTGCAATTCTGGCAAGAAGCTGCAATGCTCCATTTACTCACCATAACTACACAAACTCACCATAACTACCACAAACTCACCACAACTACCACAAAGTCACCATAACTACCACATACTTTCCATAACTATCACAAACTCACCATAACTACCACCATCTCACCATAATTACCACAAACTCACCATAATTACCACAAACTCACCATAATTACCACAAACTCACCGTAATTACCACAAACTCATCATAATTACCACAAACTCACCATGACTGCCACAAACTCACCATAACTGCCACAAACTCACCATAATTACCACAAACTCATCATAATTACCACAAACTCACCATAACTGCCACAAACTCACCATAACTGCCACAAACTCACCATAATTACCACAAACTCACCATAATTACCACAAACTCACTATCTAGAACAACAAACACGCACCCTTTACAACAACAAACAGCTATTGTAAATTTGCAAGTCCGCTGGTGTTGTGGTGATGTCACTAAGTTTAAGTTTATTTATTATTGTCACAAGAAGGTTTACATTAACACTGCAATGAAGTTACTGTGTAAATCCTCTAGTCACCACACTCCGGCGCCTGTTCGGGTACTCATAGAACCATAGAAAATTACAGCTCAGAAACAGGCCTTTCGGCCCTTCTTGCCTGTGCCGAACCAGTTTTTGCCTAGTCCCACTGACCTGCGCTTGAACCATATCCCTCCACACCCCTCTCATCCATGAACCTGTCCAAGTTTTTCTTAAATGTTAAAAATGACTCCACATTTACCACTTTATCCAGCAGCTCATTCCACATTCCCACCACTCTCTGTGTGAAGAAGCCCTCCCCCCCCTAATATTCTCTTTAAACTTTTCTCCTTTCACCCTTAACCCATGCCCTCTGGTTTTTTCTCCCCCTAGCCTCAGTGGAAAAAGCCTGCTTGCATTCACTCTATCTATACCCATCAAAATCTTATACACCTCTATCAAATCTCCCCTCATTCTTCTGCGCTCCAGGGAATAAAGTCGTAACCTATTCAATCTCTCTCTCTAACTCAGCTTCTCAAGTCCCGGCAACATCCTTGTGAACCTTCTCTGCACTCTTTCAACCTTATTTACATCCTTCAAGTAACTAGGTGACCAAAACTGTACACAATACTCTAAATTCAGCCTCACCAATGCCTTATATAACCTTACCATAACACTCCAACGTTTTTACTTGATACTCCGATTTATAAAGGCCAATGTACCGAAAGCGCTCTTTACAACCCTATCCACCTGTGACGTCACTTTTAAGGAATTCTGTACCTGTATTCCCAGATCCCTCTGTTCAACTGCACTCTTCAGAGTCCTACCATTTACCCTGTACGTTCTACTTTGGTTTGTCCTTCCAAAGTGCAATACCTCTCAATTGTCTGCATTAAATTCCATTTGCCATTTTTCAGCCCATTTTTCTAGTTGGTCCAAATCCCTCTGCAAGCTTTGAAAACCTTCCTCACTGTCGACTACACCTCCAATCTTTGTATCATCAGCAAATTTGCTGATCCAATTTACCACATTATCATCCAGATCATTGATATAGATGATAAACAACAATGGACCCAACACCGATCCCTGCGGCACACCACTAGTCACAGGCCTCCACTCAGAGAAGCAATCCTCCATAACCACTCTCTGGCTTCTTCCACAGCCAATGCACCTAACCAGCCCATCTTTCGGAGGCAGCAGTGCTAACCTTAAACCACAGTGCTAACTGTGCCACCTTAAAAACTCTGGAGATACAGGGACTGGCAGGAATTTAAATTCAATTAGTCTCAATAACGGTGACTGTGAAACCATTGTTGATTGTCGTAAAACCCATCTGGTTCACTAATGTCCTTTAGGGAAGGAAATCTGCCATTCTTACCCGGTCTGGCCTACATGTGACTCCAGAGACACAGCAATGTGGTTGTCTGTTAACTGCCCTCTGAAATGACTGAGTAAGAAACTCATTTCAAGGGATAATTAGGGCTTGGCACGGTGGGACAGTGGTTAGCATTGCTGCCTCACAGTGCCAGGGACCTGGGTTCGATTCCCAGCTCGGGTCACTGTCTGTGTGGAGTTTGCACATTCTCCTCGTGTCTGCGTGGGTTTCCTCCGGGTGCTCCGGTTTCCTCCCATAGTCCAAAGATGTGAGGGTTAGGTTGATTGGCCGTGCTAAAATTGCCCCTTAGTGTCCTGAGATGCGTATTTTAGAGGGATTAGCGGGTGAAATATGTAGAGATATGGGGATAGAGCCTGGGTGGGATTGTGTTTGGTGCAGACCCGATGGGCCAAATGGCCTCTTTCCATACTGTAGGATTTCTACGATGATTTCTATGACCCGGCTTCAATTCCTGGCTTGCGTCACTGTCTGTGTGGAGTTTGCACATTTTCCCCGTGTCTGCATGGGTTTCCTCCGGGTACTCCGGTTTCCACCCACAGTCCGAAAGACATGCTGGTTAGGGTGCATTGGCCATGCTAAATTCTCCCTCAGTGTAACCCGAACAGGAATGTGGCGGCTAGGGGATTTTCACAGTAACTTCATTGCAGTGTTAATGTAAGCCTACTTGTGACACTCATAAACAAACTTTAAAACAAATGCGGATCTTGCGAGCGACACCCACGAAAGAATGAACAAGAGGAAGTGGAGATTGGGCTGGGGTTGGATGAACTGGAACTGGTGGATCTTTAATCTTGCAGCTTGTCGCTGTGCGGACTGACGCTGGTGATGCTTGTTTTGTTCGAAGGATGTTTCCATTTGTGTCTCACTCTCTGTTTCAGAGTGCGGTCTGTCACACACACACCAAGAAGCTCTGAGTCAGACCTAGAAAGGCTTTGTGTAGGAGTTGAGCGCACATTACCGTCATCTGTGACGACTGCCACCGCCCGCCGTCATTTTAACCTAAAATACTGTGAACGTATTAATTTGTCTGAAGGATCAGCTGTAGGGAACAGGCTGCCACAGAGCAGGTGAATTACTCGCCTCTCCGGCAATGACTCAGGTTTTGCCGCGGGCCAGCTTTTAACTCCCTCCCCCATCTCATCTCGGCACACCTTCTTTCCTGGTGCCTTTATTCAGGTTCCCCTTAGGAGCATGTGGCATTGCGCTCCATGTTCTCACCCCTCTCTTGCTGCTGGGGAGGGCGGTGCCTGGTTGATAGCGGGTTGGATTCTCATGGAGCCGGGGTGGGGGGGGAACTTGGGAAAGGGACTCTGGATTTTCAGCCCCATTCCCAGCATTCCAGCCTGGGTTGAGGGTGTGGGCTGGGAAGCCACATCCTTAACTCCCAACCTCGCCAACTCCATTGTAGGATAGACGTGTCCGGAGCAGCTGGAGGAAACCCAGGCAGACACGGGGAGAATGTGTAGAGCTCCTGGTTCAGAACAGGGACATTAACCACTGTGTGAGAAGACCTATTTCCCTTCCTCTATTTCTCTTCCACTTCAAGTACTTATCACTATCCTTTTGCAAGTTATTACTGAGATTCTACTTCCATTACCCAGTGCGTTCTGGATCACAGCTCAACACTTAATAATGCACAAATCTGATCTTTCCTGTGGTTCTTTTGCCACTTAAATCCGTGTTCCTCTGTCGGTAACTCTCCTTCCCCAGGGAGAACAGGGGTGGTCTTTTACACTGAGCAAACTGGCGTGGATGAGCCATTCTTTTTTGGGTTTTGTTGCTCCTCAAGGGCGTTTGGTCTTCTCTGAGTGAGTGGAAGTTGCACTGTTTCACTTGTGCTGCTGCTAATCTCCCAGACAGCGGAACCTCAGACAGCTTTACACGCCAAACAAAGGGTGGGGGGGGTTCGGTCCACAAGCCAAGTCACTCGCAACGCAATTCGCAGGCGAAAGAAGTTTCCATTTCCCCCATCCACTCACCGTTCTGCAGAGGTTCCCGTACATCACAGGAACAGAAAACAATCAGCAGCTTAGGTGGCATCCGTGGAGAGGGAAACAGAGTTATCCTTTCAGATTGTCGACATTCTTGTTACAGTTGACGATCGTTAGAGATGTAACCGTTTTATAAGTTCACAAGGTACAGGAGCAGAATTAGACCATTCGGCCCATCGAATTCGCTCCACCAATCGATCATGGCTGATATGCTTCTTATCCCCATCTTCCTGCCTTCTCCCTTCAACCCATTACCAGTTAAAAACCTGTCTAACTCCTCTTTAAATTTATTCACAGTCCCAGCATCCAGCACGCTTTGGGATAGTGAATTCCACAGATTCACAGCCCTTTTTAAACACAACTGTGTTTTAAATTTGCTGCCCCTTATCCTAAGACTATGATCTCTTGTCCTAGAGTGCCCCAGAAGAGGAAGCATCCGCTCTATGTCTACTTTATCCATACCTTTTACCATCTTGGTCCTCAGTTTGATCTCCCCTCATCCTTTTAAATTCCAGAGAGTGTCGGCCTAAACTGTTCACTCTCTCTTCACACAACAAACCCCTCAACCCTGGAATCAATCGCATGAACCAAGTGCAGCAGCGGTGACAGGTGCAGAGCGGGAAAAATAACAAAAGGGAAGGTCTGAGATAGGATGGAAGTTACAAGAGATTAACTGGTCAAAGCAATGATGGGGCAAAAACAAGAAGGGGTGGTAAATGGGAGATAGGATGGGATAAGTAAAGAGACATATCTCTAGAGGAGGTGTAAATGGCAACAGCAGAATCAGCACCAACAGCTGCTGTCACAAAGAACTAGGGGTAATGATGATGGTCTGAAATTATTGAACTTCTTATGGTATCCAGAAGGCTGTAAACTGCCTAATCAAATGATGTTCCTCAAGCTTCAATAAATCTCACTGGAACAGTGCAAGAGTATGCGATAAACCCGCATGTTTTGCAAGGGGAATCACTAATTGACTGGTAGAATACGAGCTCCCAGCAGACTGGTGGAGCTGGTATACTAGGTATAAAGCAAGCCCCTGAGAGGGTCCATTATTGCATTGTCCCCAGTTAGGGCCTGTTTGTGTTCACCACAGGCTTATAGTTTTTGCTTTACTTTATTTTGTGCAATAAAGCACTGTTCCTTTACAGCTGATTCAGTTTGTTTTGATTTGATTCATTATTGACACATGGATTAATATGTAGCGAAAAGTATTGTTTCTTGCACACGATACAGACAAAGCATACCGTTCATAGAGAAGGAAAGGAGAGAGTGCAAAATGTAGTGTTACAGTCACAGCTAGGATGTAGAGAAAGAACTTAATGCGAGGTAGGTCCATTACAAAGTCTGATGGCGGCAGGGAAAAAGCTGTTCTTGATATATTGTGGGAAGAAGCCAGAGCACCCAGAGGAAACCCACGCAGACACGGGGAGAACATGCAGAGTCTGCACAGACAGTGACCCAAGCTGGGAATTGAATCCAGGTCCCTGGTGCTGTGAATCAGCAGTGCCAACCACTGTGCTACTGTTGTTATATTTCTGTTGGAGACGTTATAGAGACCAGTATAGAGTGGAAAGGCCATGGGTGACAAGGTGGCACAGGAGCTCATATTCCAACATGTACACCTCATCAACCTCCTTATCGTCATTATAGCACTCAGCTCTGAAATACTCTCCCTGAACCCATCCGTCTCTCCCTGACACCATCCCTTACTCCCTGAAACCATCCCCTCTCCCCAAACAACTCCCCCTCTCCCTGGACCCATCCCCCCTCCCCCCAAACCCATCCCCCTCTCCCTAAACCCATCCCTCTCTCTCCAAACCCGCCCCTCTCTCCCCAAACCCATCCCCCCCTCTCCAAACCATGCCCCTCTCTCCAAACCCATCCCTCTCTCCCCAAACCCATCCCCCTCTGTCCAACCCATCCCCCTCTCCCTGAATGCATCCCCCTCTCCCTGACACCATTCCCCTCTGCCTGACCCCATCCCCCTCTCACTGGACCTCTCCCCCTTTCCCTGACCCCATCCCCCTCTCCCTGGACCTCTCCGCCTCTCCCTGACCCCATCCCTCTCTCCCCAAACCCACCCCCCTCTCCCTGAACCCATCCCCCTCTCCCAAAACCAATCCTCCTCTCCCTGACCCCATCCCAGTCTCCTAAACCCATCCCCCTCTCCCTGGACCCATCACCCTCTCCCCGAATCCATCCCCCTCTCCCCAAACTCATCCTCCTCTCCCTGACATCCCCCTCTCCCTGACCCCATGCTCCTCTCCCTGACCCCAACCCCCGCTCCCTGACCCCATCCTCCTCTCCCTGACCCCATCCCCCTCTCCCTGACACCATCCCCCTCGTCCCAAACCCATTCCCCTCTCCCTGACCCCATCCCCCCTCTCCCCAAACCCATTCCCTCTCCCTGACACCATCACCCTCTCCCCAAACCCATCCCCCTCTCCCTGACTCCATCCCCCTCTCCCTGACCCCATCCCCCTCTCCCTGACCCCATCACCCTCTCCCCAAACCCATTCCCCTCTCCCTGACACCATCCCCCTCTCCCCAAACCCATCCCCCTCTCCCTGACCCCATCCCCCTCGCCCCAAACCCATTCCCCTCTCCCTGACCCCATCCCCCTCTCCCCAAACCCATTCCCCTCTCCCTGACACCATCACCCTCTCCCCAAACCCATCCCCCTCTCCCTGACTCCATCCCCCTCTCCCTGAACCCATCCCCCTCTCCCCGACCCCATCCCCTTCTCCCCAAACCCATTCCCCTCTCCCTGACACCATCCCCCTCTCCCCAAACCCATCCCCCTCTCCCTGACTCCATCCCCCTCTCCCTGACCCCATCCCCCTCTCCCCAAACCCATCCCCCTCTCCCTCACACCATCCCCCTCTCCCCAAACCCATCCCCCTCTCCCTGACTCCATCCCCCTCTCCCTGACCCTATCCCCCTCTCCCCAAACCCAACCCCCTCTCCCTGACCCCATCCCCCTCTCTCCCTTCTGCTTGAAGACACTCTTTAACCCTATCTCTTAGACTAAGCTTTCGGTGCTTCGCTGTAAGATCCCCCATCATGGTTTGATTTCAAATCCTGTGAAATATTTCATTCTTTCAACTCCCTGGAAATGCAGATTGCTGTGCATTGAAAAGCAAGGGTAGATTATGCAGGAGTGCCTCGCTGCTGTCTCGTACAGACATGTGTTACAGTGTTAACTGTTATGTAAGCTTTATCAGTCCCACAGTACGTGCTCCTGACAGGAGCTGGAGTCAGTGGTGTTCATTTTAGCAGCGTCTCAGTGGGAAAGGGCTCTCGAAACGACACCTTTAACTCAAAGGAGTGGAATATATTTCTTATGGCTGAATTCCTGACTGGCTTTTATGAACAGTTCTTGTCCTGATGAGAGATAGGCAATCTATTCCCCATTTACAGGGCGGCACGGTAGCACAGTGGGTTAGCACTGCTGCTTCACAGCTCCAGTTCGATTCCCAGCTCGGGTCACTGTCTGTGTGGACATTCTCCTCGTGTCTGCTTGGGTTTCCTCCCACAGTCCAAAGATGTGCTGGTTAGGTTGATTGGCCGTGCTAAGAAATTGCCCCTTAGTGGCCAGGGATGTGTAGGTTAGAGGGATTAGTGGGTATAATATGTAGGGATATGGGGATAGGGCCTGGGTGGGATTGTGTTCAGTGCAGACTCGATGGGCCGAAGGGCCTCTTTCTGCACTGTAGGGTTCTATGATCTGTACGCTGTTATTCAGCACTCTGAGTGTAATATAACATTCAACAAGATTATTTTTGACTCCCCTGGTCAGTAACAGTGCCGGTTTACTGCTAGTATCCTCCCCTGATTGAGAAGTTTCCCAGTTCAGGCCCCATTCCAGGATCTAACTCCATGATCTAGGCTCCGGTGCAATGCTAAGGGCATGCTGCCTTGACAGCGGTGCCATTTCTCAGAAAAAAACACGAAGCTGGTGAATATTAAACTCGCTAAGAAGTCTCACAATGCCAGGTTAAAGTCCAACAGGTTTATTTGTAGCAAATGCCACTAGCTTTCGGAACGAGCTGTTCCTTCGTCAGGTGGGTGGGAGTTCATCATGGATATTAAAGCTTCCATGGAGCTTGTCTGTCGAAGGGCCAGAAGTTCTCCCCGGTGAGGTGGGCAGCACATATCCCTCCCCCAACACCATTAGAAGCCACCTCCTTGGACTATGTTATTTTTTAATTCATTTGCGGGACATGGGTGTCACTGACTGGCCCGTGTTTGTTGCCCTTCCTTACTTGCTCTTGGAGAGTCAACCACATTGCTGAGGTTCTGGAGTTACATGTAGGCCAGACCGGGTAAGGACGGCAGATTTCCTTCCCTAAAGGACATTAGTGAACCAGATGGGTTTTTCCGACAACCTTTCACAGTCGTCAGTAGATTCTTAATTCTAGATATTTTTTCTTGAATTCAAATTCCACCATTTGCCGTGGTGGGATTCGAACCCGCGTCTCCAGAACATTAGTTGAGTTTCTGGATTAATAGTCTAGTGATAACACCACTGGGCCATCGCCTCCCCTATAAAATTGTTAGCTGTGAGATAGAATAAAGAAAATTACAGCACAGGAACTAGCCCTTTGGCCCTCCAAGCCTGCACCAACCATGCTGCCCGACTGAACTAAAACCCCCTACCTTTCCGTGGACCATATCCGTCTATTCCCATCCTATTCATGTATTTGTCTAGACGCCCCTTAAAAGTTACTATTGTATCCGCTTAAAAGTCACGATTGTACCCTATTCCTACGAATAAGTTGGCTACTGTGTTTTCCTACCTCACACCAGTAATGACACCTCAAAATAAAATACTTTATTGATTGTGTTACGTTGGCCACAAAGATCGCAGGAGATCATTGATAGGTCTCCTCATGGAATACGAGCTTCCTTATTGAGTAGAGGAGGCCAATGGGAAGTTGGCAGCACAGTAGCACAGTGGTTAGCACTGCTGCTTCACAGCTTCAGGGACCTGGGTTCGATTCCCGGCTCAGGTCACTGTCTGTATGGAGTTTGCATATTCTCCCCGTGTCTGCATGGGTTTCTTCCAGGTGCTCCGGTTTCCTCCCACAGTCCAAAGATGTGCGGGTTAGGATGATTGGCCATGCTAAAAATTGCCCCTTCGTGTCCTGGGATGGGTAGGTTAGAGGGATTAGTGTGTAAATATGTGGGGGTGGGGCCTGGGTGGGATTGTGGTCGGTGTAATCACGATGGGCTGAAGGGCCTCTATCTGCACTGTAGGGTTCTATGGTCTGTGGTTTGGATAGTGGTGCTTTATAAACTGCTGTTCAGACCGGACCAGCATGGTAGTTCCCAAGTTGTGGACTGTCTTACTGTATGCTGTAAGTGTGGCCCTTCTTTTTGGTACAGCTAAAGGGTCTTTTGTGTACTTGGGGCAACACAGTGGCACAGTGGTTAGCACTGCTGCCTCACAGTGCCAGGGACTCGGGTTCGATTCCCGGCTTGGGTCATTGTCTGTGCGGAGTCTGCATGTTCTCCCCGTTTCTGCGTGGGTTTCCTCCGGATGCTCCAGCTTCCTTCCACGGTCCGAAAGATGTGCTGGTTAGGTTGATTGGCCATGCTAAATTGCCCCTTAGTGTCCAGGGGGGCTAGCTAGGGTAAATGCATGGGGATAGGGTGGGATTGTGGTCAGTGCAGACTCAATGGGCTGAATGGCCTCCTTCTGCACCATAGGGATTCTATGAAACTGACTTAGAATCATAGAGGTTTACAGCATGGAAACAACGTGTCCATGCTGCCCAGTTTTTACCACTAAGCTAGTCCCAATTGCCCGCATTTGGCCCATATCCTGTTATACCCATCTTACCCATGTAACTGTCTAAATGCTTTTTAAAAGACAAAATTGTACCTGCCTCTACTAATACTCTGGCAGCTTGTTCCAGACTCTCCCCACCCTCCGTGTGAAGAAATTGCCCCTCTGGATCTTTTTGTATCTCTCCCCTCTCACCTTAAAGCTATGGCCTCTAGTTTTACACTCCAGTACCTTTGGGAAAAGATATTGACACTCTAGCTGATCTGGGCCCCTCATTATTTTATAGACCTCTATAAGATCACTCCTCAGCCTCCTACACTCCAGGGAAATAAGTCCCAGTCTATCCAGCCTGTCCTTATGACTCAATCCACCAAGTCCCAGAGTGTCCTAGTAAATCTTTTCTGGCTGAAATACCACAGACTGTAAAATATTTTGGGGCATCCAGTGGTGGTGAAAGGGGCTATATAAATGCAAGTCTTCCTTTACAGAAATATATATTTTGCCTTTCCTGTCCTGAACTGCCCACAAACAAAATCTCCTTCAAAGTAACCGCATTTTGCAGATTAATAATTACAGTTTAAAAAAGGTCTTTAATTTCTATTTTTGTTAAATCAACTTTGTGACCATCTAAAGTGTGCAAAAAGACAGCAGCAGCAGAACAGATTCGGATCGGAGATTCTGTTTATGGATAAAGACTGTGTGCTTTCATAGATTTCCATCTGCTAATTTTGCATAGGCAAATCTGCTTTCATCTGGTACTCTTTGTTCATTGTTACGTAAGTCTTGCGGGAATGATTTAGCGTTGGGTGGCAACAGAAGGGAGAATAATAATCTTGCTAAAACTGTGGGTTAGCTGTGCTGAAGTTACATAGTTCATACTGAGGACAGCTCACTGCCGCCTCTGATGTGTGCCTCAGTGCTGACCCCTGAGTCCTGAGCTCTGTGATCTGGCCTATTTATATACAAGTGTATTCAGCACAGCTGAAAGGTCCATATCTCGAGTGGGACACACTCTCCTGCTCTGGAGAAGCACCAAGAAGGGCAAAACCTGTAAATGTTAACAATCTGATATAATAACAGGAATGCTGGATACACAGACCCAGCCTTTCAGTGTCACACGAAAAGAAAATATCGGCCCCGAAATTGCCAGAAAAATAACAGCAAGGTCAAGGTGCTCATTTTTATCGTTGGGTAAAAAAACCTGGCTGTTTGTGGCACAATGGTTAGCACTGGTGCCTCACAGCACCAGGGACCCGGGTATAACTCCAGCCTTGGATGACTGGGGGTGGCACGGTGGCACAGTGGTTAGCACTGCTGCCTCAGCACCAGGGACCCGGGTACAACTCCAGCCTTGGGTGACTGGGGGTGGCACGGTGGCACAGTGGTTAGCACTGCTGCCTCAGCACCAGGGACCCAGGTACAACTCCAGCCTTGGGTGACTGGGGGTGGCACAGTGGCACGGTGCTTAGCACTGCTGCCTCACAGCGCCAGGGACCTGGTTTCAATTCCCAGCCTGGGTCACTGTCTGTGCAGAATCTGCACATTCTCCCTGTGTCTGCGTGGGTTTTCTCCAGGTGCTCCGGTTTCCTCCCACAGTCTGAAAGACATGCTGGTTAGGTGCATTGGCTGTGCTAAATTCTCCCTCAGTTGTACCCGAACAGGCACCAGAGTGTGGCAACTAGGGGGATTTCACAGTAACCTCATTGCAGTGTTAATGTACTTGTGACATTAATAAATAAATTTAAACTTGTCTGAAAGTCACTCAGTCCGAAAGACCTGCTGGTTAGGTGCATTGACCCGAACAGGCCACAGAGGAATTTCACAGTAACTTCATTGCAGTGTTAATGTAAGCCTACTGTATGACACTAATAAATGAACTTAAAGTTGTCTGTATGGAGTTTGCGAGTTCTCTCGTGTCTGTGTGGGTTTCCTCTGGGTTCTCCTGTTTCCTCCCACACTCCAAAGATGTGTAGGTTAGCTGGATTGGCCACGCTTAATTCCCCTTAGTCCCCAGAGATGTGAATATTAGTGGGGTAAGTACATGGGGTTGCGTGGATGGGGCCTGGGTGGGATGCTCTGTTGGAGAGTCGGTGCAGACCTGATGGGCCAAATGGCCTCCTTCTGCTCTGTAAGGATCCTATGATTCTACGTTGAGAATGAGATATTCCATAAATCCTGTTTTGCCACAAGTAGCAGGTCAATTTCCAAAAGAAAGTGTAAAAATTCTCTGACCTCGCTTGCGGTTGGGATTCTCCAGTCCCGCTGCAGTGAATGAAGACTTGGCTGAGTGCCAAATTATCCACTCCCACTGGTGGCAGGAGTGCAGCATGTGCGAGACTGGAGAATTCCGGCCACCATCTTGTTGTTAGTCATCCAGTTGTGTGGCATGAATTCGGTGGGGCAGAGAATATGATTCAAAGGGTGGGAGGATGAGTCCAACCATGGTGATCTCTGAGTGATACCCCAACACCAGCAAGGCTGCCTCAATCCATCAATGTTTCCGATGGAGATCTTTGGTCAGAAATGGGCAGAAAGCCTTTGTGTGTCTTGAACTTTTATGAAGTGTCAGGTGTAGCTGGCTGTGTTCATTATTCCAAGTCTGATTTGTGTATCTGGTGTTAGTGACACTCCTACAAGCGCAGGCTAGCACCCAGTCAGCTCCTGGAATCAATTTTCAGGAATCACAACTTTGTAACAACCAATCTAACTAACTTATCCAACAAATGATTAACTCTTTGCTGTGCGGAGTCTGCACATGCTCCCCGTGTCTGTGTGGGTTTCCTCCGGGTGCTCTGGTTTCGTCCTGCACTCCAAAGATATGCTGGTGAGGTGCATTGGCTATGCTAAATTGCCGCTTAGTGTCAGGGGAACTGGCTAGGGTAAATGCATGGGGTTATGGGGATAGGACCTTGGCGAATGGCCTCCTTCTGCACTCTGTAGGGATTCTATGATTCTATCCTTCCTTAGATATGGGGTTCAAAACTGTTCACAATACTCCAAATGGGGCCTGACCAGAGCCTTATACAGCTTCAGAAATACATCCCTGCTCTTGTGTTCTAGCCCTCTTGAGTCTCCTGCTGCCACCATAAGATGCCAGCCAAAGAATCTTCCGACACAGTAGGAGGTAACTCAGCACACCGTATGTGTGTCTGACACCTGTGAGACCTTTCCAACTTGTCCCACTGCCCTGATCTTTCCACACAGACCTGGAACCATTACCCTTGTACTGGGGATCGTGGAGAACACAGTGGTGGAGGTGGGGGGAAGGCATGGAGAGATTATAATTGAGAGGGGGAACATTCACAATTCTTCTCCCCTTCCCCCACCCCTTTCCAAACTATTCAAAGCAGGATCCAGCTTATCAAGGCACTGAACTGCCCACGGCAGCAGGATGAAAATAGGAAGATTCTCATCAGATCGATGGATGACATCCCTTGAATTGCGCTTTTTTTTTGTTGTTTCAATTACAGGAATGTGATCTTCCATTTCCCTGCTCCGGACCTCAAGAACTGATGTCCAGGGAAGGACGTTGTATCCCAGGAGATTCCACTCCTCTGTGTCCCTGATCCCCGCAGTGTTGGCTTGTTCAATGGGAGTTCAGCTCGACTGAGGTGAGCTACTGTCTTCCTCTCTCAAAGAGCAAAGTAAAAAGTTAAATTATTCATCACAAGTAAGGCTGCCATTAACACTGCATTGAGGTTACTGTGAAATTCCTCTAGTCGCCACACTCCGGTGCCTGTTTGGGGTCAATGCACCCTAACCAGCCTGTCGTTCAGATTGTGGGAGGAAACCGGAGGAAACCCACGCAGACACGGAGAGAATGTGCAGACTCCACACAGACAGTGACCCAAGCCAGGAATTGAACCTGGGTCCCTGGCATTGTGAGGCAGCAATGCTAACTACTGTGCCGCCTTGCCACCCAAATCTCCCCCAGTAAAGATGAATTCTGCGCAATCAAATTGCAAATCTGCCTATAAAATATGGAAATCCAGCACAGGAAATATTGTAAATTGGTATTTATATTTCAGTTTGTTCCTCTCTTACGAAGCAACTGATGGAATATGAGTGAAACTGCCACTTCATACATGACTGATACACAATCCACTGCTCCCCCATCACAGGGTGTTTCGTTTTATCTGCCGTATAGAATCATAGAATCCCTACAGTGCAGAAAGAGGCCATTCAGCCCATCACGTCTGTCCTATCCCAATTAGCCCACATATTTACCTTGCTAATCCCGCTCATCTACACATCCGGGGACCAATGCACCTAACTCGCACATCTTTGGACTGTGGGAGGAAACTGGAGCACCTGGATGAAACCCACAGACATGGGGAGAATGTACAAACTCCACACAGTCAGTGACCCAAACCGGGAATCGAACGAGGGTCCCTGGCGCTGTGTGGCAGCAGTGCTAACCACTGTGCCATCGTGCCGCCATTGGGTTTCAAGGACAAACTGGATTGCACAATGTGACCAGAAATGCTAATCAAAATCCTCATAGAAACATCGAATCCCTACAGTGCAGAAGAGGCCATTCGGTCCATCAAATCTGCATCAATTCTCTGACACAGCATCTTGTCCAGGCTCTCTCCCCACAACTGCACACATTTTTCATGGCTAATCCATCTATCCTCCAAACCTTGGGACAGCAAGGGGCAATTTAGCATGACCTATGCATCGAACCTATATGTTATAATACACCTGTCACAAGTAGGCTTACATTACAATTGCAATGAAGTTACTGTGAAAATCCTCGTCACCACACTCCGGCGCCTGTTTGGGTACACTGAGAAAGAATTTAGCACGGCCAGTGCACCTAACCAGCATGTCTTTCGGACTGTAGGAGGAAATCGGAGCACCTGGAGGAGACCCATGCAGACAGTGGGGCAGGGGAGGGAGATGGGTGGGGGGGTGAAGGAAGGAGGGAGACAGAGGAGGGGCAGCAAAGAGAGAAGCAAGAGGAGTGGGGTAAGGGAGAGGGAGGGAGGCAGAGGAGGGGCAGCAGAGAGAGAAGGCGGGGAAGTGGGGTAGGGATGCGAGATGGATGGTGATGAACGAGGGAGGGAGACAGAGGAGGATGGGGGGTGGAGGAGGAAGGGAGGGAGACAGAGGAGGGGCAGCAGAGAGAGAAGGCGGAGGAGTGGGGTTGGAGAGGGAGATGGACGGGGAATGAAGGAGGGAGGGAGACGGGGAGGATGGGGGATGGAGGAGGAACGGAGGGAGACAGAGGAGGGGCAGCAGAGAGAGAAGGCGGAGGAGTGGGGTTGGGGAGGGAGATGGAGGTAGGAGTGAAAACAGAGGAGGCACGTGTATCTCCATGGTAACGCAATGTCCTGGATAAATCCTTTAGTAAATTTAGAAATGCCTCTCTTCCCAGATAAATGCTGAGTAAAATGACGCAACCAATCAGGGAGCCACTTCAGAGGAGGAAGTCGCTTGGGCCCATGTCTCCGAATGCTGCCAAGAGACTGTATCGCAACCTGTCCTTCCGGCTAAAGGGAGGCTCCAGCTCAGACGAGAGCTGCCTCATCAGAAAAATAGATAAAGAAAGAAGCAGGAAGTCTTCATCCCTGGTACGGATTCTCAATCTAACTCTGATCATTGACGATTCCCAGAGTAAATCCTGTTTCTTAACACCTGGCATGTTTGGTAGCATTATTAGTGAAAGGGTTTGTCTGGAAGGTCACTATGAACCAGAGAACAGCTCAATCGATTACAAAGTACTTACCACACTAAAATGGGCCCCTTGGCCCAACAGGTTCACGCTTGTGTTTATGTACCAACAAGCATATACATTGATGTATATGATTTGATTTCACAGAATACTACAGTGCAGAAGAGGCCCTTCGGCCCACTGAGTCTGCACCGACACATGAAATGCCCTGACCTGCCCACCTAATCCCACTTGCCAGCACTTGGCCCATAGCCCTGAATGTTTTAATGTGCCAAATACTCATCCAAAGCTTCCCGCCTCCACCACCCTCCCAGGCAGCGCATTCCAGACCCTCACCACCCTCAAATCCTCCCTAAACCCTCCACCCGTCACTTTTAATTTGTGTCCCCTCGTAACTGACCCTTCAACTAAGAGGAACAGCTGCTCTCTGTCCGCTCTGTCCATGCCCCTCGTAATCTTGAACGCGTCAATCAGGTTGCCCCCTCAGTCTTCTCTGCTCCAGAGAAAACAACCCAATCCCATCCAACCTCCCTTCATAACTTAAATGTTCCATCCCAGGCAGCATCCTGGTAGATCTCCTCCGCACCCCCTCCATACAGGACTTTCCTATAATGTGGCGACCAGAACTGCACACAGTACTCCAGCTCTGACCTCACCAAAGTTCTGCACAATTTTATTTACTATTATCACATGTATTAGTATACAGTGAAAAGTATTGTTTCTTGCACGCTATTCAAAGCATACCGTTCATAGAGAAGGAAAGGAGAGGGTGCAGAATGTAGTGTTACAGTCATAGCTAGGGTGTAGGGAAAGATCAACTTAATCTCTTTAATCTTAATCTCCTCCAGTTTTCCTAATTATGGATGCAGAGTGTGTACCTTGACAATGGTAAAGATATCTCTATCACTGTAAGGCCTGACCCAGTCTCGGTTAGCATGGTAACCAGTGAAAAGAACCTCACAAAGGCTGGAGTATTTACATCTACATTTTTAAAAATTTATTTGTGGGACATGGGTGTCGCTGGCTGGGCCAGCCTTTATTGCCCATCCCTAGTTGCCCCTTGAGAAGGTGGGGGTGAGCTGCCTTCTTGAATCGCTGCAGTCCGTGTGCTGTGGGTTGACCCGCAATGCTGTTAGGGAGGGAATTCCAGGATTTTGACCCAGCCTCTGCGAAGGAACGGACGATATATTTCCAAGTCAGAATGGTGAATGACTTGGAGGGGAACTTGCAAGTGGTGTTCCCCATTTATGGGAGTGGTCAAGGGTTTGGAAGATGCTGTCTCAGGATCTTTGGTGAGTTGCTGCATCTTGTAGATGGTACACACTGTTGCTACTGAGTGTCAGTGATGGAGGGATTGAATGTTTGTAGATGTGGTGCCAATCAAGCGGGGCAGCTTTGTCCTAGATGGTGTCGAGCTTCTTCTCATACACACTGCGCCTTCAGAATATTTAAAGGACCAGATTTTGAGACTGTATTATTCCTTGACAGCGGTGTAAGTCGAACAGAGATCGAAGTCCACTGAGGTGGTAGTGATCCAACTTTTGTAATAAATCCACAGTATGTAATTACCCTGAAAGGTCAGCTGTAATACGGTTCCATTACCTCACAGTGGGACTCAGATAACACACTGACATCTCAGAACTGCCACAGTAAGATAACACAGTGCTGAGTCACGTGGGAAAGAATGCCCGCAATGTGCGGAGTTAAAGAAATCCACACCATCGCTATTCAGGCAAGCAACTCGACAGAATGGGCTTTCTTGTTGTTGCCATAGAGAGCACTCAAAGCTGGGTATTTTTGCAAAGCTGACATGTGTCAGCTGCGCGTCAGATGGATGCTGGATAGAGAAACATCGAGAGAGCTGTCAATGCCAATAATGTGAAAAGAACAGTATTATTAAACTCAGTGATTCATTAAGTAACAGTGATGGAGTGGGGAACTCTGTACCTCAGTGTGTGTTAGTAATGGTGCAGAGAGAACTCGTGGGTCAGTGTGCGTCTGTGATGGGGGGGGTGGGGAACTCTGTGGGTCAGTGTGTGTCTGTGAGGGTATGGAATTCTGTGGGTCAGTGTGTGTCTGTGATGGGGGGAAAACTCTGTTGGTCAGTGTGTGTCTATGATGGGGGATGGGGAACTGTATGGGTCAGTATGTGTCAGTAATGGTGCAGAGAGAACTCACGGGCCAGTGTGCGTCTGTGAAGGTGGGGAACTCTGTGGGTCACTGTGTGTCTGTGAGGGTGGGGAACTCTGTGGGTCAGTGTGTGTTAGTGTTGGGGGGGTGGGGAACTCTATGGGTCAATATGTGTCAGTGAGAGGGGCAATTCTGTGGGTCAGTGTGTGTCTGTGAGGGGGGTGAGGAACTCTGTGGGTCAGTGTGTGTTAGTGAGGGGGGTGGGGAACTCTGTGGGTCAGTGTGTGTCAGTGAGAGGGGGAATTCTGTGGGCCAGTGTGTGTCAGTGAGGGTGGGGAACTCTGTGGGCCAGTGTGTGTCAGTGAGGGCGGGGAACTCTGTGGGTCAGTGTGTGTCAGTGAGGGTGGGGAACTCTGTGGGTCAGTGTGTGTCAGTGAGAGGGGGAATTCTGTGGGCCAGTGTGTGTCAGTGAGGGTGGGGAACTCTGTGGGTCAGTGTGTGTCAGTGATGGGGGTGGGAAACTCTGTGGGTTAGTGTGTGTCTGTGATTGGGGAACTCTGTGGGTCAGTGTGTGTCAGTGAGGGTGGGGAACTCTGTGGGTCAGTGTGTGTCAGTGATGGGGGGTGGGGTACTCGGTGGGTCAGTGTGTGTCTGTGAGGGTGGGGAACTCTGTGGGTCAGTGTGTTGACAGGGGTGTTAAGAGCGGTGGGGTGTTCCAGGACAGTGATATGGAGGTCTGCTTCAGATTGATTTTACTGAGTGGTGGAGTGTGATCAGTGTCCGAGATCTCTGCTCCCGTCCCTCTTGTTATCTTAAATTACAATATTTTTATCAAGTTTGAAATTGAGAATTTGCTGAATTTAGTTTTCTGTAAGGTCGAAATCAAAATGATTGCTCTCAAACCCCCTTGAAAATTTCTGTCTTTTATATATAACTTTAAATTTCTAGAATATTCAGTATGATTCGATCTTTGATGCGGTGGAACATGAAGATTTTGATGCGGTTCAGCGGATGCTGGAGCAACCGGGGACTCAGGACAGTCTGAATGAGGTGACCAGCAATGGCCTGGTGCCTCTGGACATCGCTGTCCTGACGAACAACACCTCGATGGCCAGCCTCTTGATGAATTCTGGGGCCAGGGATAACCATCAGTGTGAGTAGGGAACGTTCCTGCCCTCTGATTTTGCTTTCCTCTGAGCTCGGTCTCTTTTGTCCAGGGTTGTAGCCCGTGATCTGTGCCAATGCTCCACTGGCACAGCACTGAGGGGGGGGGTAACTCCTGCTATTCCCCACCAAAGACCTAGCACTCCTTTATCTAGACCCACTTTGTCGAGTGCCCAGAAATGGCAAACTCTCATTCTGTCCCTGAACCAATCTTCAGACTGTTGGGTGACTGATGACATTTGGTGGTGGGGTGGGGAAGGCAGTGGTGGGGAGAGTGAGGGTTCCTCTGGGTGCTCTGGTTTCCTCCCATGGTCCAAGAGATGTGCAAGTCACGTGGATTGACCATGTTAAATTGCCCCTTAGTGTCCAAAGACGTGCAGGTTAGATGGATTGGCCATGCTAAATTGTCCCTTAATGTCCAAAGATGTGCGGGTAGATAGATTAGCCATGTTAAATTGCCCCTTAGTGTCTAAAGATGTGCAGGTTAGATGGATTGACCATGCTAAATTGCCCCTTAGTGTCCAAAAACGTACAGGTTATGTGGATTAGTGGGGTAAATCCATAGCGTTACGGAGATGGGGCATGGGGGCTACTGCAGACTTGAGTAAGATGCTCTTTTGGAAGGCCAGTGCAGACTAGATGGGTCGAATGGCCTCCTTCTGCACTGTGGGGTTTCTATGGATTCTGTAAAGGCTGTAGTAGTGTCTGGGTGCAGACATCCCATTTGCTCCATTAGTCTGAGAATGATCACTAGGCCCCTACCCGTCTGTGTGCTTTCTACTGACATTAGACTATTGGGCACTTAGGGTAAGAGGCAAAATGTCCTCAAAACAAGGTTTGTCGGAATGTGTTCCCCTGGTTTGCACAATTACCCTCGTTAGCACTGCTGCCTCACAGTACCAGGGACCCGGGTTCAATTCCCGGCTTGGGTCACTGTCTGTGTGGAGTTTGCACATTCTCCCCATGTCTGCGTGGGTTTCCTCCAGGTGCTCCGGTTTCCTTCCACACTCAAAGATGTACGGGTTAGGTGGATAGGTGCTAAATTGCCTCTTAGTTTCCCAGGATGTGGATAAATTGGTGGGGTTAGAAGGTTCGGGTCTGGGTGGGATGCTCTATTGGAGAGTTGACACAGTCACAATGGGCCGAATGGCCTTCTTCTGCAGTGTAGGGATTGTACCCTGTTACACAATGCTTGCCTGGGGAGCGGGGAATGTGAGTGAAGTAGGAAGACAGACGTCTCTGAGCAAGTTTGCACCCATCCCTAAAGTCAACTGAGGCTCCTGGGAAATCTCGGAGGCAGCCTTTAGCAACATCTCAACCCTGCGCTCTTCACTCTCTCTCTCTCTCTTCCTCTCTCTTAATCTCCATGAATGTCACACTGCTGTCCTCTCTCTCTGCAGTCAATGAAGGAAACTGGGAGATGCACCTGGCCACGTTAGTGAGCAAAGCTGGACAGAAAGTTACTGAGCTGTCCGAGCTCAGGGCTGAAGCTTCAGAGGCCGATTTCCACAGTAAAACCAGAGAACTCCGGACCTGGAAGTTCAGACAGAAGTTGTACAAACAGATGAAAGCTGCTTTTGAGAATGCGTGTAAGTACTTAAGGGTAGCAGGGCCTGAGGACTTGCTGCTCTAGAATATGATTTAATTTATGCTCTATTGTATTTCTGGGACAATAAGGTGACCATCAGAGCAGGGAAGCTGGGTCACTTGTTAACAAAGAACAAGGAACAGTACAGCACAGGAACAGGCCCTTCGGCCCTCCAAGCCTGTGCCTATCATGATGCCCTAACTAAACTAAAACCGTACGCACTTACGGAGCCCGTATCCTTCCATTCCCATCCTATTCATGTATTTGTCTAATTGCCCCTTAAATGCTGTTATCGTACCTGCTCCCACCCACTCCCCGGGCAGCCCGTTCCAGACACTCACCACCCTCTGTGTAAAAAGACTTGCCTCGCACATCTCCTCTAAACTTTTTCCCTTAAACCTCTGTCCCCTATTACTTGACTTTTCTACCCTAGGAAAGAGCATCTGACTATCCACTCTGTCCATGCCTGTCATAATCTTGTAAACCTCTATCAGGTCGCCCCTCAACCTCCGTCGTTCCAGTGAGAACAAACCGAGTTTCTCAAACCTCTCCTCATAGTTAATACCCTCCAGACCAGGCAACATCCTGGTAAACCTCTTCTGTACCCTCTCCAAAGCCTCCACATCCTTCTGGTAGTGTGGCGACCAGAACTGAACACTATATTCCAAATGAGGCCTAACCCATCATTGGAGATACCAATCCCAAACAGGCTGGATCTACTTTGTGTAGTTCTCTGCATGATGAGCCCCAGGACTTGGCTTCCAGAGTAGCACCCCCACACCCCCATCGCCAGCCATATTTACAGCGGGAGGGGGAGGGGGCAGCTAAAACTGGGTGCCCAGCCCGCCTCCCTCCTGCCCATCTCCGAACTGTTCCCCCTAACACAGGAAGCGAAGGCCAAGAGGTATTATTGCTAGACTATTAATCCAGAAGCTCAGCTAATGTTCTGGGGACCAGGGTTCGAATCCTGGCACAGCAGATGGTGGAATTTGAATTCTATTAAAAAAAATTTGGAATTAAGAATATACTGATGACCATTAAACGATTGTTGGAAAAACCCATCTGGGTCACTAATGTCCTTTAGGGAAGGAAATCTGCCGTCTTTACCTGGTCTGGCCTACATCTCATTCCAGAGCCACAGCAATGTGGTTAACTCCCAACTGCCCTCTAAGGGCAACTAGTAAAAGTGAAGTTTATTTATTAGTCACAAGTAAGGTTTACATTAACGTTGCAATGAAGCCACTATGAAATTTCCCTAGGGATGGGTAATAAATGCTGTCCGCCACCTTCCCCGCAAGCCAGTGACGCCCATGTCCCACAAATGAATGAGAGGTGGATAAGGGGACAATTCGGCCACCCACCCTTAGGCCTATTGAGTCCCTTAACTGCCCATGAATTGGGAGTCAAAGGCCTCAAATCCTTCTCCACTGCCAGGAGTCGTAGGCTGGCTAGAGAGACAAAGGCCATTCCTGAAATGGCTTCTATGAAAAGTTGGAAAGGAGTGGGGAGACTCCTCCTAAGATGTCACCAACCTCCCCCCCCCCAGCATCCCACACTCACCCCTAACAGAACCATCCTATCTTAAGCCATATCAAATGTACATTAAAGAGATGCTTTGGACTGAATTTTGCAGGCTGTGAGAGTGCAGGAAATTGGAAGAGAGGGGGTGGAGGGGAGCTGAAAAAATTGGAAGAAGCCATGTTGGAATATCTCTCCGACAAATTCCTGCTGCACAAAGATGGCTGACACACTTAATGGTCCCAAAGAGGGAGGCCTGGACAGGGAGGGCCTCAGCCACCCCTCCTCTCCGAGGGGCCTACCAACTTGGCACCTCCAAAACCTTCCTTTCAATATTGAGCCCCTACCTCGAGGCACCCTTACAAATCCCTACTTGCCTCAACTGTGCCCACCTCTCTCAGTGGGGCTGCCAAGGCTCCAGAGCTGAAGGTCCTCTATTTAGGAACCATATCAAGACCCTGTCTGCCATTCTATACAAGATGTCTGTGTGGAGTTTGCACATTCTTCTCGTGTCTGCGTGGGTTTCCTCCGGGTACTCCGATTTCTTCCCACAGTCCAAAGATGTGTGGGTTAGGTTGATTGGCCATGCTAAGAAATTGTCCCTTAGTGCCTAGGGATGCGTAGGTTAGAGGGATTAGTGGGTATAATATGTAGGAATAGCGGGGTAGGGCCTGGGTGGGATTGTGTTCGGTGCAGACTCGATGGGCCGAAGGGCCTGTTTCTGCACTGTAGGGTTCTATGGTTCTCAGTTCTGTGTTGAGCTCAGAGATGGCCAGTTAAGAGACCAGCTCCAGGAATGTGGCTCCATTATTAGTCTCTCCGCTGGTAAGTAGGGAGTGTTGGGGTCCTGAAAGCCTGGGAAAATCTCACCCTCTGTTACTTGAATAGATTTCTGAATTTCTGCACCTTTCTCTCTCCCACCCCAATGTTTTGTAGAATCCATAGAATCCCTATAGTGCAGAAGGAGGCCATTCGGCCCATCAAATCTGCACTAACAACAGTTCCCCCCCCAAGCCCTATTCCCGTAACGCCATGTATTTGCCCTGCTAGTCCCCCTGACACTAAGGGGTAATTTAGCATGGATAATCCACCTAACCCGCACATCGTTTTAATCCGATTGAGTTTCCTCAAACTAGTTAGAAGCAGATTCAACATGGCCTGCGCTTGAAGAGCGATAAATAATTTGAGGAAATGCACAAACAAGATTAAAGGAGTCTGTGGGAGCTGGCATGATGACCGGGGAGTCGGGAAGAATTGGGGAAGAGTCCCTGTTTCCAATTCCCAGCTGAAAGAATACTTTCCCACATTTAGCAGGAAGGGCCCGAGGGGGGAATCCCACTCGTGATGGAAGGTATTGGTTAGATTCATGGATATATCTCATGATCCCTGAGCCTGTTGGGATTTATTGGTGGTAAGGAACTCCCGAAGGTCCCTCCCGAAGGTTTTCCGCATGTCCCACTTGGGGCTGCTGTACACGAGTTGACACAGATTGATTGCTAAGATTAGCCAACTCCATTACAGTTGTATCAGCCAACCAGCTAATACATGGAATCAGATGGGCATTGTTGGCTAGGCTGGCATTTATTGCCCATCCCTAATTGCCCTTGAGAAGATGGTGGTGAGCTGCCTTATAGAGTCATAGAGGTATACAACACAGAAATAGGCCCTTCGGCCCATCACACCTGTGCCGGTCAAAGACCATTTTCCAACACTTGGCCTATGGCCTTGAATGTCTTGGCATTGCGAGTGCTCATCTAAATACTTTTTCAATTCTGTCAGGGCCTTCACCACCCTTTCACCCTTAGGTTCCAGATTCCCACCACCTGCTGGGTAAAAACCATTTTCGTCACATCCCCTCTCAATCTCCTGCCCCTTACCTTACATCTATGCCCCTGGTCATTGATGCCTACACGAAGGAAAAGACTCTCTTCCTGTCTATCTACATCCCACATAATTTTATACAAATCAGTCACATCCCTCCCTCAGTCTCCTCTGCTCCTAGGTAAACCACCTCAGTCTATCCAATCTCTCTTCATTACTAAATCTTTCCAGACCAGGAAACGTTGTGGTAGATCTGAAAGTTTAAATGTCAAATCTTGCCTTCTTGAACCGCTGCAGTCCCTGTGGTGTAGGTACATTCACAGTGCTGTTAGGGAGGCGAGTTTCTGAATTTTGACCCAGTGACAGTGAAGGAACGGTGATATATTTCCAAATCAGGATGGTGAGTGAGTTGAAGGGGAACCTTCAGGTGGTGGTGTTCCTCTGTATCTGCTCCCCTTGTCTTTCTAGATGGTAACATGGGTTTGGAAGGTTTAACTACTAAACTCCACTTCCTCCTTGCTAATCTAATTTGCCACCTCTCTCTATTTCCATTTCCTGTGAGTATTCTAATGTGGATGTCTCTTTCAGTATCACTGCGTGTGAGATGCATTACTAGGACCATTATTCACCAATCCCAGGGCACAGTCATTTCTCTACGTGTTGACAGACTCAGGCAGATTTAGGTTGACAACCAATGACAGGGTTCATCTTTCTCTTTGACAGGTGTCCCTGATTCTCCAGAGAAAGTGTATTTATCAGTAACTGGTAGCACGTCCCTTCAAGTCACTTTCCAGGAACCTACAAGGAACAGCACCTTGATAATCACCCGATACAAAGGTAATCTTTCATAAATGTTTTCGTTGGAACTTGCCCATACTAGAGCTGTCATCTGCTTAATCGATGAGCAGGCTTTGTGAAATTCCTCTCCTTTGTCGTCTCTCGCTCTGGTTAAGGCAACGAGTAGGTGAATAATACAGAGCAGGACAGTAATGTCAGGAGTGTCATGGTGGCACAGTGGTTAGCACTGCTGCCTTACAGCGCCAGGGACCCGGGTTCAATTCCCGGCTTGGGTCACTGTCTGTGTGGACTCTGCACGTTCTCCCCGTGTCTGCGTGGGTTTCCTCCCACAGTCCGTAAGACGTGCTGGTTGGGTGCATTGGCCGTGCTAAATTAATTGGGCCATTTTCCACCAATCCCAAGGGCCAGTTTGTACCCAAACAGGCACTGGAGAGTGGCAACTCAGAGATTTTCACAGTAACTTCAATGCAGTGTTAAGGTAAGCTTACTTGTGACAATAAATAAACTTAAGCCCTGATCAAATTAAGGTGGCACAGTGGTTAGCACTACTGCCTCACAGTGTCAGGGACCCGGGTCCAATTCCCATCTTGGGTCACTGCCTGTGCGGAGTTTGCAGATTCTCCCCGTGTCTGCGTGGGTTTCCTCCGGGTGCTCCGGTTTCCTCCCACAGTCCAAAGATGTATGAGTTAGGTGGATTGGCCATGCTAAATTCTCTACGGTCAGGGGATTAGCAGGGTAAATGTGTAGGGTTATGGAGATAGGCCCTGGGTGGGATTGTGGTTGGTGCAGGCTCACTGGGTCGAATGGCCTCCTTCTATACTGCAGGAATTCTAAAAAAGAATCCATACTGACTGAGCTGGTCTCAAGCAGTCATAAGAACATAAGAAGTAGGAGCAGGAGTAGGCCATCTAGCCCTTCGAGCCTGCCCCGCCATTCAATAAGATCATGGCTGATCTGAAGTGGATCAGTTCCACTTTCCCGCTTTCTCCCCATAACCCTTAATTCCCTTATTGGTCAGAAATCTATCTACCCGTGACTTAAAAATATTCAACGAGGTCGCCTCCACTGCTTCAATGGGCTGAGAATTCCAAAGATTCACATCCCTCTGGGAGAAGAAGTTCGTCCTCAACTCTGTTCTAAATTGACTCCCCCTTATTTTGAGGCTATGCCCCTTAGTTCTTGTTTCAGTCATGGCCTCAACACCCCCCACTCAAGAGAGATGTGACCCAACTAAAGTTACAGCTTTGCCACTAGGTGATGGTCTAGTGGTATTCTCGATGGACACTTAATCCAGAAATTCAGGTAATCTTCAGGGGACCGGGGTTCGAATCCCACCATGGCAGGTGGTGGAATTTGAACTCAATAAAAGAAATCTGGAATTAAGAATCTACTGTGACCGTGGAACCATTGTCAGAAAAACCCTTCTGGTTCACTAATGTCCCATTAGGGAATGAGATCTGCCGTCCTTACCCAGTCTGGCCCACTTGTGATTCCAGTGGTTGACTCTCGACTATCCTCTGTAACGGCTGAATGACACACCCAATTCAAGGGCACCGAGGGATGGGCAATAAATGCTGCCCCCCCCCCCCCACCCCATGTCCCACGAAGGAGGAGATGGGGATGGTGTGTGGGTGGGGTGGGAGAAGGGATAGGGTAGGGTGGGGGGATGGGAGTGGGGGAGGAGCTGGGGTTGGGGATATTGGTGGGGTGGGCGTGGGGATGGGAGAGGGAGTGGGGGAGGGGGTGTAGGTGGAGCATGGGGAAGGGAGGAGATGGGGGGTGGGGGTACAGGCAGTGAGAGGGTTTCCTAGATTAACAGTCTGAATGTGTCCTCTCTCTCAGTGGAGTGGAGTCAGTCCGAAAGCTTTGAATCCGGAGTTGGAGCTGCTGTTGTGGAGGAACTGAAGAAGCTGCAGTTTACAATCGGAGGCCTCAACACAGTGAGTGGCAGCACCACATGTTCCTGTCTCCTGTCTATCTTTTATTAGTTGCATAGAACAACGTTGTTAGTGAAACTGCAAATCCAGATTCCACCCAGAGGTTCAAAGAACAGTACAGCGCAGGAACAGGCCCTTCGGCCCGTCCTGTGCCTATCATGATGCCTGACTAAACTAAAACCATACACACTTAACAGAGCCCGTATCCTTCCATTCCCATCCTATTCATGTATTTGTCTAATTGCCCCTTAAATGCTGCTATCGTACCTGCTCCCATCCCCTCCCTGGGCAGCGCGTTCCAGACATTCATCACCCTCTGTGTAAAAAACTTGCCTCACACATCTCCTCTAAACTTTTCCCCACTCACCTTAAACCTATGCCCCGAGTACTTGACTTTTCTACCCTAGGAAAGAGCTCTGTCCGTGTCGCTCATAATCTTGTAAACCTCTATCAGGTCGCCCCTCAACCTCCATCGTTCCAGTGAGAACAAACCGAGTTTCTCCAACCTCTCCTCATAGCTAATACCCCCCAGACCAGGCAACATCCTGGTAAATCTTTTCTGTACCCTCTCCAAAGCATCCACATCCTTCTGATAGTGTGGCGACCAGAATTGTACACAATATTCTAACGTGAATGTTCTTTGGCACCCATTTATGGGAACCGTGGGGCAGCACAGTGGCCCAGTTGTTAGCGCTGTTGCCTCACAGCGCCAGGGACCCAGGTTCGATTCCTGGCTTGGGTCACTGTCTGTGCAGAGTCTGCATGTTCTCCCCGTGTCTGTGTGGGTTTCCTCCCACAGTCTGAATCTACCTTGTCTAACTAACCCTGTTAGAATTTCATAAGTTTCTCTGAGCTCAAAGGCGAATTAAAACATTCACCTTAAGAATTTATTAACAAGCACATGGAATTTCACAGACACACACCAAGTACAATCTAACCATTGATGAAACAATAATGACTATCAACTATTTTTATCTTAAAATCAAAAATGCAATTAGCCACATGGTCCCTTAATAGCCACATGTGGCTATTGACTTGGCCCACACGAGATTAGAATGAGGAAACACAGCCTTCATAGCGAGTGGGATTGAATATAAAAGTAGGGAGGTCTTGCTGCAGCTGTATAGGGCATTGGTGAGGCCGCAGCTGGAGTACTGTGTGCAGTTTTGGGCGCCGCACCTGCGCAAGGATATTTTGGCCCTGGAGGGAGTGCAGAGGAGGTTTACTAGGCTGATGCCGGAGTTGAGGGGATTGAGCTATGAGGAGAGGCTGAATAAACTAGGCTTGTACTCGTTGGAGTTTAGAAGAATGAGGGGAGATCTCATTGAGACGTATAAGATGATGAATGGGATGGATAGGATAGAGGTGGAGAGACTCTTCCCGCTCAAAAAAGACAGTAGGACTAGGGGGCACAGCCTCAAGATAAAGGGGAGGCGGTTTAGAACGGAGTTGAGGAGGAACTTCTTCACTCAAAGGGTGGTGAATCTCTGGAATTCTCTGCCCGTTGAAGTGGTGGAGGCTGCCTCGCTAAATATTTTTAAGAAGCGGGTTGATGGGTTTTTGATAAGAGAGGGGATTAAGGGTTATGGGGAGAGGGCGGGAAATTGGAACTGAGCCACAACAGATCAGCCATGATCTTACTGAATGGCGGGGCAGGCTCGAAGGGCTAGATGGCCTACTCCTGCTCCTATTTCTTATGTTCTTATGTTCTTATATAAGATTGAATGTGCCCAGAATTAGGGACAGAGAATGAACATTTTTTATACAGAGGGTTGTGAGAATGTTGAGACTCAGAGACTGAAGTAAGCACCAGGTCAGATTATAACAATAAGAAGGATAGATGGTTTAAGGGAGAGTAAAAAAATGAGAGTCAGAATTTTATGCTCCCTCCCACCACCCCCCCTCGAGTTCTGAGGCATAACATCGCATGGATGATTCTTCCCATCCATTGACTTTGTCTACACTTCCTGCTCCCTCGGCAAAGCAGACAGTATAACCAAGGACTCCCACGCACCCCAGACATTCTCTCTTCCACCTTCTTCCATCGGGAAAAAGACACAAAAATCTGAGGTCACGTACCAACCAACTCAAGAACAGCTTCTTCCCTGCTGCTGTCAGACTTTTGAATGGACCTACCTCGCATTAAGCTGATCTTTCTCTACACCCAAGCTATGACTATTACACTACATTCTGCACTCTCTCCTTTCCTTCTCTATGAAAGGTATGCTTTGTCTGTGTAGCGTGCAAGAAACAATAATTTTCACCGTATACTACTACACATGACAATACTAAATCAAATCAAATCCTGCCCAATCGCAATCTTTAGGCTGGCGGGCAGAAGACACAGTAAGAAGTCTCACAAACACCAGATTAGAGTCCAGCCAGTTTATTTGTTAGTAATCTCACAAGCTGAGATTACTATCAAATAAACCTGTTGGACTTTAACCTGGTGTTTGTGAGACTTCTTACTGTGTTTACCCCCGTCCAACGCCAGCATCTCCACACCAAGGCAGAAGACAGCTCAGGGAAGGAGCCAAGTCAATAAAGATAGTTAGATCTCGGGCAGGAAGCGGTGAGGGGCACCTCTATCAAAAGCCCCCTTCAGACTGGAGACGTCCTTCACTCAAGACCCAAAACCTCAGGATTGCCCTCCCTCTCAGCCTATCCCCTCGAGATCCCAAACACTGCCTCACGACCGGCCAAACTATCCCTCTCTCCCTACCCTTAGACTACTGCCAATGGGGCAGCACAATGGTTAGCTGCCTCACAGCGCCAGGGACCCAAGTTCAATTCCAGCCTCGGGTCACTGTCTGTGCGGAGCCTGCACATTCTCCCCGTGTCTGCATGGGTTTCCTCCGGGTGCTCCGGTTGCCTCCCATGCCCCAAAGCTCTGTGGGTGAGGTTGATTGGCCATGCTAAATTGGTGTCAGGGGGACGAGCAGGGTAAATGCCTGGGGATGGGGCCTGGCTGGGATTGTCGTCGGTGCAGGCTCGATGGGCCGAATGGTCTCCTTCTGCACTGTAGGTGTTCTATGACTTAATTATCTTGTTCTCAGTTCTCGTACCAAGAAATTCCCTGTACTACCTCCTCCAGCCACCGTCTGTGTGGCTGGCAACACTGCAAGATGGGACTTCCTCCTGAGTGAGGGGCAGAAGCCCAACCATAAGCCAATCAACGAGTGTAGTGTGACTGCTAAAGCTGACAGGGATGTGATCCCATGGGAACATGGTGTGTTTGTGGGATTGGGTGGCTGATACCATGAGGTTTAACCTCCAGAGTTATGGTTGATCTAAAGGATTTGTTTCCATGTTGTAATCTCCATGTACGGTACGGTGGCACACCGGGCGACAAGGTGGCACAGTGGTTGGCACTGCTGCTTCACAGGAACCTGGGTTCGATTCCCAGCTTGGGTCACTGTCTGTGCAGAGTTTGCACATCCTCCTTGTGTCTGCGTGGGTTTCCTCCGGGTGCTCCGGTTTCCTCCCACAAAGATGTGCGGGTTAGGTTGATTGGCCGTGCTAAAAATTGCCCCTTAGAGTCCTGAGATGCGTAGGTTAGAGGGATTAGCGGGTAAATGTGTAGGGATATGGGGGTAGAGCCTGGGTGGGATTGTGATCAGTACAGACTCAGTGGGCCGAATGGCCTCTTCCTGCACTGTAGGGATTCTATGTAATATGCAATCTTACTGAGAACAGCCAGACCACTCAATACCTGGCCTCATTACACAGAACATAGAACCCTACAGTGCAGAAAGAGGCCCTTTGGCCCATCGAGTCTGTACCGATCACAATCCCACCCAGGCCCTATCCCCATATCCCTACATATTATACCCACTAATCCCTCTAACCTATGCATCCCTGGATACTAAGGGGCAATTTCTTAGCATGGCCAATCAACCTAACCCGCACATCTTTGGACTGTGGGAGGAAACCCAGGCAGACACGAGGAGAATGTGCAAACTCCACACAGACAGTGACCCGAGCCGGGAATCAAACCCAGGACCCTGGAGCTGTGAAACAGCAGTGCTAACCACTGTGCCACCGTGCCACCCAAAAACCCCAACTCAAATTCCACCATCTGCCATGGCGGGATTCGAACCTGGGTCCCCAGAACATTAGCTGAGTTTCTGGATTAATAGTCTGCTGCTAATACCACTAGACCATCGCCTCCACCTCACAGCCTTGGTCCAAACAGAGACAGAAGAGCTGAATTCCTGAGGTGAGAGTGACTGCCATGGCTATTGAGGCAGCATCTGACCGAGTGTAGCCTCAAAGAGCCCCAGCAAAACTGAAGTCAGATCAGGAGGAATATTCTCAACCAAACAATTTGGTTCTGGTTGTTCGGAGTGAGTCACGGTTATTCCTTCCTCTTTTTCCTGCCTGTCTTTTCCAAATGTTGTGCACTCTGCAATATTCATCCCCCAACCTTGTTCACCCAGTAGCCATGCCCGCGTAATGGTGAGTAACTCGGAATCTGACTATCTCTATTTGTGCTACTAGTTCACAGAACCTTCATAGGATATGTACAGTGCAAAAATGAGGCTGTTCGGCCCAACAAGACTGCACCGACAACAATTGCACTCAGGCCCTATCCCTGTAATCCCACATAGATCATACAATCCATACAGTGCAGCAGGAGGGCCCATCGAATCTGCACCGACCACGATCCCACCCAGGACCTATTCCCGTAATCCCCCACTTGGAGTACTGTGCTCAGTTCTGGTCGCCTTGTTACAGGAAGGATGTGAAAGCCATTGAGAGGGTGCAGAGGAGATTTACAAGGATGTTACCTGGATTGGGTGGCATGCCTTATGAGGATAGGTTGAGAGAGCTCAAAGGATGAGAGGTGACCTGATAGAGGTGTATAAGATGATGAGAGGTATAGATCGAGTGGATTCTCAGAGGCTTTTTCCCAGGGCTGAAATGGCTGCCACAAGAGGACACAGGTTTAAGGTGCTGGACCACAAAATGGTAAAGCCAACCCATCTGTAATGCTGTAGTTTGTGTCGCACACAGAGTTTGGCTTTGCTTATTTTTCAGTAGCAGTATATTTGAGAGTGTGGATGATATTGATGAACTCGGCAAGCCTTCCTGTTGTGGTTTCTGATGTGCCTCTGACACTGCTTTTCAAACACTCCGATCCATCTGTCACAGAGAGAGAGAGATGTCAGTGCCTCGGAGGCACTGTGAGACCGTGGCTGTGTCTGGGAGTCCAGATAAAGTGACTACAAGGATATCTGCTTATCAGAGCCTGGGATAAGATTTACGATAATAACCTCACTCTACTGGGATGACTTTTTCTTTCGTGAATTCTCCCAAAGAATTCTAATTGTTGGAGAACCGGTAAGGTTCCCACGAGGTGGTTTTAGAGAATCATAGCTGAATCCCGACAGTGCAGGAGGAGGCCATTCAGCCCATCTACACCGACCACAATCCCACCCAGGCCCCATCCTCGTAACCCCATGCATTCACCCTAGCTAGCCCCTCGACACTAAGGGTCAATTTAGCATGGCCAATCCACCTAACCCACACATCTTTGGAGTGTGGGAGGAAACCGGAGCACCTGGAGGAAACCCACGCAGACACAGGGAGAACGTGCAAACTCCACACAGACAGAGACAGTCACCCAAGCCGAGATTCGAACCCAGGTCGCTGGCGCTGTGAGGTTAACCACTGTGCTGCCCTGGTGCGATTCAGTTCACAATTCACCCACACTTAGACAACTCTACGCACACCCCACCCTCCCCCACCTCACAGGCTAAAACCCACCACCATTCACTGCCATCAAGCCCCCATCACCCCCCCCCCACAATTTGTTGGCATCAGGCACCTCCCACCCACAAATGAGCGACACCCCACTGTGGGGTCACCCCCCTTTCAGGCTCTGCACGCATTTCAGCCATCCCCCAAGTCTGCCCCCCCCCCCAACCCCGTTTTGGGCTCGAAAGCTTGTGGCCTTTGCTACAAATAAACTTGTTAAGCTGGTGTTGTGGGGTTTCTTTCTGTTTTACCCCGGACAGTGTCAGGGCACTACCCAGCACACAATCATTTCCCCAACCTCCCCCCCCTCCCCCGGCTGGTGTCTTTAATGGTTTCTGAACCCCTCTCCCAGCCAGGCGCAGCCATCAAGACAGGTCTCCGTTTGTGGAAGTCAGTAACGATTCACCGGGTTCCCTCTGCGCCCGAGGGTTAGAGAATTGTGGGGACCAATAGAATTTGTCTCCAAACCAACAGAGCTTATTTAAACTAATACTGACATATGCTAACCTGGTTTGCACCCGCGCGGGACGTGAACCGGATTACATTGGGGAATGGGAAGATGTCAAAAGGTGCTATGGCATCTCCCCCATCATTCTCCCCCACCTAGTGGGATTGGTGCGGGGCTGAAAAACCACTCCCATCACGTGATCTTCTGGACAGTTTTGGTGAGGGGGGGTCTCCAGTTTATAACATTGGCAGGGACAGGATGGGGGAGGGGGGGTGGGGGCGACAATCGATCTTTAGTGCCTTTCAGTCCAAGTGGGGGAAGTAGGAGAGGAATTTAATCCAGACCCTCGCAGCAGTCGTGCCGATTTAATGGCAGGAGAAGCTGAGCTCTGGTTTCCTGGGGTTGGGAAAGCCTTCACGAAGGCTGGAGGTGGGAATGGGTCGATGCTGGAATCTGTGTCTGCTTGTGGCAGGATTTCGGTAGACTCATTAGTGCCTATGTTTGAGCCCGCTGGAGTTAAGGGGTTAACTGGGAGGCACACGGCTTTCCCATGTCTCCTGAAGGCCACCTGGAAAATCCGATTGGATTTCCCAACAGCCTCATTGTTGGGCACTCTGTGCCCAATCGGGGAACCTGGCGTTGGGAAGGTACGAGGGGGGTGCGGAAAGTCAGTGCCCTTGTATTCCCCTTAACACCCCTCCCTCTGTACAAACCCCTCACCCGACAACCCCCATCACTCAGCAGAGTCCAGTGATGATCCCTGGTGAAGTCAGGTTGTTTGCTCTCAGTGACAGTCAGTGGGAATCTGGAACCCAGGCGGATTACCAGCCCTCCACAGACTTGTGTGCTCGGCTGAAAGCACCGGGAGCCGCGTAACGCTTAGAACCATAGAACATTACAGCTCAGAAACAGGCCTTTTGGCCCTTCTTGTCTGTGCCGAACCATTTTTTGCCTAATCCTACTGACCTGCACTTGAACCATATCCCTCCACACCCCTCTCATCCATGAACCCGTCCAAGTTTTTCTTAAATGTTAAAAGTGACCCCGCATTTATCCGACAGCTCATTCCACACTCCCACCACTCTGCGTGAAGGAGCCCCCCCTAATATTCCCTTTAAACTTTTCTCCTTTCACTCTTAACCCATGCCCTCTGGTTTTTTCTCCCCGAGCCTCAGTGGAAAAAACCTGCTTGCATTCACCCTATCTATACCCATCAAAATCTTATACACCTCCATCAAATCTCCCTTCATTCTTCTACGCTCCAGGGCATAAAGTTCTAACCTATTCAATCTCTCTCTGTAACTCAGCTTCCCAAGTCCCGGCAACATCCTCGTGAACCTTCTGTGCACTCTTTCACCCTTATTTACAGCTTACCCTGTTCTCTCTCTTGTCCTCAGGGGACTCTCTACTACGTGCGTGTTTCAGCTTACAACGCGAAAGGCTGGGGACCACCCAAGGTATCGACTCCCCCCTGTGCTCATCCGTCCAGTAAGTATTGCGATTATTGTCCGATTCAGCTCAGCAAGAGAGGTTTGCATTTATATATCGCCTTTCACAAAACGCTTAACGTGTCAATGATACGTTGTGACATTGGAAATGCACTCAATTTGTGCACAGCAAGCTCCCACACACAATGTGGCGATGAGCAAATAATGTTTTCACGTGTTGATTCTGGAATCAGTGTTGGCCAGGTTATTGGGGAGTGACTCCTTTGCAAAACAGTTTCGAGAAATATTCTGTCTTACTCGAAAGCTGACGCCTCTGACCGTGCGGCACCCCCTCAGTACCGCACTGGGGTTTTGGAGCTAGATGTTTGTGGCTGGTGTGAGTCTCCAACCCGCAGCATTCTGACTCAGAGATGAGGAGTGAGACCCACCAAGCAGCGCAATTCACTCCGCGTTCAGAGTCAGTATTTTGAGTACGGGGGGGGGGGGCGGTTGTATTTTGTGATTAAAGTAGTGGGGGTAGAATTAATTCTGGTGGGCAGCAGGAAGTATCAACTCAGCTTCCTGTCAGTAGATGGCACTACCAGCGGGGGTATTTGGGGTGCTTGGGGTTTCAGAGATTTACCACCTGCTTTACTCTGCCATCTTGACAAATTTCTACCCTCCCAAATCTTTATTGTGAAATTATTATTTTTTTGTCTTTAACTCCCCCACCCTGCAGATGATCCAGGTAAAGTCAAGGAGTCGGATTTTACACAGGGACAAGCTGTGGGTGCCATTCCCGGCAGCCACCCACCTGCTCCCCACGGGCCCAGTCGAGAGCCTTAAGTAGCTACGTCAAACATAGAATGTAGAACATTACAGCACAGTACAGGCCCTTCGACCCTCGATGTTGCGCTGACCTGTGCAACCAATCCAAAGCCCATCTAACCTATACTGTTCCAATATCATCCATATGTTTATCCAATGCCATTTAAATGCCCTTAATGTCGGCGAGTCCACTACTGTTTCAGGCAGGGCATTCCACGCTCTTACTACTCTGAGTAAAGAACCTACCTCTGACATCTGTCTTATGTCTATCACCCTCAAATTTAAAGCAATATCCCTTCGTGTAGCCATCACCATCTGAGGAAAAAGGCTCTCACTGTCCACCCTACCTAATCTTCTGATCATCTTATATGCCTCTGTTAAGTCATCTCTTAACTTTCTTCTCTCTAATGAAAACAGCCTCAAGTCCCTCAGCCTTTCCGCATAAGACCTTCCCACCACACCAGGCAACATCCTGGCAAATCTCCTCTGCACCCTTTCCAATGCTTCCGCATCTTTCTTATAATACCTCCGTATTTTCTGCAATAGCTTACCGTGGGGAACCTTATCAAATGCTTTCCTGAAATCCATACACACCACGTCAACTGCTTTACCCTCATCCACCTCCTTGGTCACCTTCTCAAAGAACTCAATAAGGTTTGTGAGGCATGACCTACCCTTCACAAAACCGTGCTGACTATCCCTAATCAAATTATTCCTTTCTAGATGATTATAAGTCCAATTTCTTATAATCCTTTCCAAAACTTTGCCCACAACAGAAGCAAGACTCACTGGTCAATAATTTCCAGGGTTGTCTCTACTCCCCTTCTTGAACAAGGCTTCATCCTCCCACAGCTGCAATTTAACCAGAATCGGGGGAGGTTCACGCCAAGCGTGAAGCTGTACAAACTTCCACTGCTTGGGCTGGCGGCAGGTCAAGGTTGGATGGGATAAGGAACCGGCTCTATGGCCCTACAGCCCAACTCTACACCCCACCATGATTTCCCAACTCGGTTTCCCCTCCTTCCTCTGCCCTGTCTATCAGTGCCCCACCCCCGACCCCAGCCCCTCACCTCCACCCCCACTTGCCAGGGCCCAGAGTAATCCAGGACAGACCTTAAAGTCCAGCTCCTTTGCTGGTACGTAGTTTCTTCAGGACTCTCTGCAGTCCCGTAGAACCACATCCTTACAGTGCAAAAGGAGGCCATTTGGCCCATGAGGTCTGCACCAGCTCTCCGAAAAAGCATTCCACATACCTTGCCCTATCCCCATAACCCCGTGCGTGGCCAATCCACCGAATCTATGCATCCATGGAATATGGGAGGAAACCGGCGCACCTGGAGGAAACCCTCGCAGACATGGGGAGAATGTACAAACACCACACAGTCACCCAAGGCCAGAATTGAACCGGTGTCCCTGGCACTGAGAGGCAGCAGTGCTAACCACTGTATGCAGTGACCACAGCAGCTCTCGGAGGCCAGAATTCCTTCCCAGATGGGGGAGGTAGAAAGCCCACCTCAATCCCACTAACAGCCTGTATCTACAGCAAAGCTTGTATTCTAAAAGCTGAGAGTTCTCTGGAGATGTATGGATGTTTGATTGCGTCCTCTGGTCCTCGTGCAGGTTGGAAGGAGTGCAGTGATGTTAAGCTGAGGCAGAAGGACCAAAGCCATGCAGTGCAGCAGATTCTGGACCAGATCAAGGCTCCCCGGCACCGCAGCTTCTTCTTGGGTCAGTGCAGAGAACTGAAACTTCCTCATTGCTCGTGGCCGACCCTCCCCTACCGCCGAACCCGACACCTCATCAGTTGGGTCAGATCAGCAGGCCCAGTTAGCCGAATACATTGTTACTTTGGTACAAAATAAAACCTTTGCAGAGCAGCAGACTGACAGGTATGGACAGTTAGACTTCACGGGGTAGTTTATCCCTACTGAAGACTATCCCCCGGGGAGTTTATTGGGGAACTACATTGCCCCCTGTGGCTCTGGTAAGTGTGACCTCCGGCCTGAGCTGAACTAGTCAGTTATCAGCCAAGCTCAAAATTGTCCCCAGCACGAAAACATTTCCTTTGAGGACGTTTTATTGCTGACCCACACACCTGATTGGCCTATGGACATTCGCGCCTGCTTTTCAATTCTTTATTCTTTTAAAAGATTATTTATTAGGCACAAGTAGGCTTAGAACATAGAATCCTACAGTGCAGAAGGAGGCCATTCGGCCCATTGAGTCATCACCGACCACGATCCCACCTAAGCCCTATCCCCACAACCCATTCATTTGCCCCAGCTAGTTCCCCAACACTAAGGGGCAATTTACCACGGCCAATCCACCTAACCCGCACATCTTTGGACTGTGGGAGGAAACCAGAGCACCTGGAGGAAACCCACGCAGACACGGGGAGAATGTGCAGACTCCACACAGACAGTGACCAAAGCAGGGAATCGAACCCAGGTCCCTGGCGCTGTGAGGCAGCAATGCTAACCCACTGTGCTGCTGTGCCGCCCGTTAACAATGCAATGAAGTTAATGTGAGAAAGTAGATAGAGAGGTGGATGGGTTTAGTTTTTTAAAGTTTAGAAGTTTATTTATTAGTGTCACAAGTAGGCTTACATTAACGCTGCAATGAAGTTACTGTGAAAAATCCCCTAGTTGCCACACTCTGGCACCTGTTCGGGTTACACTGAGGGAGAATTTAGCACGGTCAATGCACCCCAACTAGCTCGTCTTTCGGACTGTGGGAGGAGACCGGAGCACCCGGAGGAAACCCACGCAGACACAGGGAGAACGTGCAGACTCTGCACAGACAGTGACCCAAGCCGAGAATCGAACCTGGGTCATAGAAATCCTACAGTCCAGGAGGAGACCATTCGACCTATCGAGTCTGCACCGACCACAATCCCACCCAGGCCCTATCCCCATAACCCCATGCAGTTACCCTAGCTAGTCCCCTTGACACTAAAGGGCAATTTAATGTGGCCAATACACCTAACCTGCACACCTTTGGACTATGGGAGGAAACCCACGCAGACACAGGGAGAACGTGCAGACTCCACACAGACAGTGACCCAAGCCAGGAATCAAACATGAGTCCCTGGCACTGTGAGGCAGCAGTGCTAACCCACTGTGCCACCCTAGAACCAAAGGGAAGGTCTGGGGTAGGGTAGAGATTAAATAAGGTATTGTGGAACCAAGGACACAAAAAAGAAACACAGCATTGGTCCAGAGGGATTGTTAATGATAGAATTATGAGGCTACGTGCTTCCTACTCCTTTTTTTAAGTATATGATCTGTCACGGGCCACTTTTAGCCGTGCGTTGACAAGAAGTCCCGTGTTAAACTACCATGTAATCTCTTCCAGAAACATGCACAGTCCACACGCCCAGTAAGAAGCTCTCTGTCTCTCGCAGCCTCAAGTACCTCTTCCAAAACACAAGCAAGTTTGTCAAGACTCTGCAGAGGTGAGTGCGGCCACTGTTCCCCTCTTCACCCATAACGCCTGCTCGCTATTCACTGGTTACCATTGGGCAAATGATCAGGAAGCAAGGTGAGGAATTGGATGAATGGGATGAGGAGTTGGGGGAGGTGGAGGCAGAAGCGAGGTGGTTTGAGCCTTCTGGAAAATACGCGTGGTGAGACAGGTCAGGCTTGGTCAATTCTAAAAATAAAGCAATCAAATAGGTCTACAAGAACATTTTCCTCCCATGGAAAGTATCACTAATCCCATTGCTTGGGTTCTTTTACCTGTGTGAAGTGGATTGAGATTTTTCAGAGCCCGTTTCACAGAGCGAATAAGGGTGGAAAAGTGGGTAGCACTGCTGCCTCACTGCACCAGGGACCCGGGTTCGATTCCCAGCTTGGGTCACTGTTTGCACGTTCTCCCCGTGTCTGCATGGGTTTCCTCCGGGTGCTCCGGTTTCCTCCCACAGTCCGAGGAGGTTAGGTAGATTGGCCAATGCTAAATTGTCCCTTAGTATCAGGGGGACTAGCTAGGGTAAATACATGGTATTATGGGAATAGGACTTGGGTGGGATTGTGGTCAGTGCAGATTTGATGGGCCGAATGGCCTCCTTCTGCACTGTGGGGATTCTACGATGATAGAGTCTTCCATCCTATTGGTCTGGGGTGGATTGAAAATCAAGTCCCAGAGATAAGCGTGGCAATCTTAACCTAAACTGACGAGATCGGGTGCGATAAGAGAAATATTTGCGGAGGCTGGAATCTGAAACAGGAACAGGGGTCACTGGAAAATCTCAGCAGGTCTGGCAGCATCTGTAAGGAGAGAAAGCAGAGTTAGTATTTCCAATCCTTTGACTCTCCATCAGAACTGAAGAGAGGGAGGTTATAATCAGAAATAGGAGCAGAATCAGGCCATTCAGCCCATCGAGTCTGCCCCGCCGTGGGTGATAGGTTTCTCAATCCCATTCTCCAACCTTTTCCCTGTAATCTTTGATCCCCTTACCGACCAAGAACCCATCTCTCTCTGTCTTGAACGTGTTAGATTTTTAAACGTGGCAGTGAGAGACTGTAACAAGACGTAGCAACTTTATGGATAAGAGATAGACGGCTGGCGTGCTCCTTCTGCACTGTGGGGATTATAAAAAGCAGAACAAAAGGCTTGAGGTCAGCTTCAGTGACAAATCCTCAAATGGATTGCGGACACACCTGCTGCCACACTGTTGTTTCAGTATGAATTTTACACTCCTAATTCCCAGTTTTTAACCTAGTTTGTAAATCTCGGGACTGCCTGTGTTTGCTGTGGGTGGTTCCCTGGCTCTGAGGCCAGTTTGTGTGCTAGTGCCAGTCTGTAACGCCTTGTCCTTGTCTGTTTAGGGGCGTGTATTTGGCTGCCATTTTCTTCTATAAGGAGAACATCCTGGTGACAAGCGAGGATCAAATCCCGATCGTTGAGATCGACAGCTCCTGTTCCGGCTCCGACATGCAGGAATTCCTCTGGTTCTCGAAGGTATGAACTGGCTCTGGTCCGCTGACAGTGTGCGCCGCGCTCCTCAAAGCCTGGAGCACCTTTCCCAACACCTCATACAAATTGCCCCATTGGAAATGGGCTGAACACGTTTGCTCTTTTTTAAGCTTATTTATTAGTATCACACGTAAGGCTTACATTCGCACTGCAATGAAGTTACTGTGAAACTCCCCTAGTCGCCACCCTCCGGCGTCTGTTCAGGTCATTACACCCTATCCAGCACACCTTTCAGACTGTGGGAGGAAATCGGAGCACCCAGAGGAAACCCACGCAGACACGGGGAGAATGTGCAGACTCCACACAGACAGTGACCCAAGCCAGGAATCGAACCCAGGTCCCTGGCCCTGTGAGGCAGCAGTGCCAACCCACTGTGCCACCTTGGGATGTGGGTATTGCTGGCAAGGCCAACATTTTAGCCTATCCCTTGAGGACTGTTAAGAGCCTGGAGTCACATGTAGGCCAGACCAGGTAAGGACAGCAGATTTCCTCCTCTAAAGGACTTTAATGAACCAGATGGGTTTTTTCAATGAATGGCCATCATTACTGAGATATATTCAATCCCAGATTTTTCTTAAATGAATTGTATTTAAATGGAGGTAAGATTCAAACCGATATCCACAAAGCATTAGCTTGGTGTTCTGGATGACTGAATTAGTCCAGTGACATTACCACTACACTACCATACTGTCCCCCTCGCCCGGCCAACATCACAACTTGATTGGCACCCCATCCACCACAATATACATTCACCCCCTCCATCACCGACGCACAGTGGCACGGTGTGTACCATCTACAAGATGCACTGCAGCAACTCACCAAGGCTCCTTCGACAGCACCTTCCAAATATACCATAGAACCCTACAGTGCAGAAAGAGGCCCTTCGGCCCATCGAGTCTGCAGCGAACACAATCCCACCAAGGCCCTACCTCCATATCCCTACATATTATACCCACTAATCCCTCTAACCTACGCTACCCTGGACACTAAGGGGCAATTTCTTAGCACGGCCAGTCAACCTAACCCACACATCTTTGGACTGTGGGAGGAAACCGGAGCACCTGGAGGAAACCCATGCAGACACGAGGAGAATGTGCAAACTCCACACAGACAGTGACCCGAGCCAGGAATAGAACTCAGAATCGAGCCGAGAATCAAATCAAGTATGATGTGTACCATTTAGAATGACAAGGGCAGCAGATACATGGGGAACACCGCCACCTGGACATTCCTCTCCAAGCCGCTCACCATCCTGCCTTCGAACTAAATTGCTGTCCCTTCATTGTCATTGGGTCAACATACGCACTAGGAGCAGGTGTAAGCTATTAGGCCCCTACTCCGCCATTCAATAAGATCATGCCTGATCTCTTTGTGTTTGAAATTTCACATTTCCACCTCCTCATGATAATCTTTGATTCCCTAGCCTAACAAGAATCTATCTATCTCCGCCTTTAAAATATTCAGTGACTCTCCATCTCCACCGCCTTCTGAGGCAGAGAGTCCTCCCAGAGAAAAAAAATTCTCCTCAGCTCTGTCCCTACAAGGGCAACTCCTAATTTTAAAACAGTTCTGGACTCACCCACAAGAGGAAGCATCCCTTCCTCATCCGTCTTGTCAAGATCATTCAAGAGCTTGGCTGGCACAGTGATTAGCACGGCTGCCTCACAGCGCCAGGGACCCGGGTTTGATTCCGGACTTGGGTGACTATCCGTGCACAGTCTGCACATTCTCCCCGTGTCTGCGTGGGTTTCCTCTGGCTGCTCCGGTCTCCTCCCACAGTTCAAAGATGTATGGGTTAGATCGATTGGCCATGCTAAATTGACCCTCAGGGTAAGGGCAACAAGCAGCGTAAATATGTGGGTTTTGGGGGATAGGACCTGGCTGGGATTGTGGTCGGCACAGACTCAAGGGGCCAAATGGCCTCCTTTTGTACTGTAGGGATTTTATGATCTAAATACTTTCATCAAGTCACCCCTCACTCTTCCAAACTCCAGTGGAAACAAGCCCAGTCTCTCTAACGTTCCCTCATAGGACAACTTGTCCACTTCTGGAATGAATCTAGTGAAACTTCTCTGAACATCTTCCAACACATTTACATCCTTCCTTAAACAATGAGGCCAGAATTGCGCACAGTATTCGGAATGTGATCCAACCAACGCCCCGTATAACTGAAGCATAACATTCTGACTTTGATCCTTATTTACATCAGTTCAAAATTGTTTAACTGAACTGTGGGTCAGAGACGCTGCAACAAAATACAGGTGCAGTCTGGGGAAGGGATCTTGTTCCATGTTGCCGCAGCAACTCAGACTCCTGCTTCACAGCGGCAGGGACCCTGGTTTGATTCCCAGCTCGGGTCACTTGCTGTGTGGAGTCTGCACATTCTCCCCGTGTCTGCATGAGTTTCCTCTGGGTTCTCTGGTTTCTTCCCACGCTCCAGAGGTGTGCAGGTTAGGTTGATTGACCATGCTAAATTGCCCCTCAGTGTCAGAGGGATAAACAGAGTAAATATGTGGGGTTAGGGGGATAGGGCCTGGGTGGCATTGTGGTCGGAGCAGATCCGATGGGTCGAATGGCCTCCTTCTGCACTGTAGGCAGTCGATGAGCTGTTGGGCTGGAAGGAAGGAGCGTGACACAAAGATAAGCATGTTTAAATTGCAGGATTTCCACCCCAGGGGTTAGTGTAGGACAGTGAGAAAAGCGATGGCTGCACTGGATATAATTGCTTTTTTAAAAATCTCTAATCACAGAATCCCTCCAGTGCAGAAGGAGGCCATTTGGCCCATTGAGTCTGTACCGACCACAATTCCATCCAGGCTGTATCCCTATAACCCCACGTACTTACCCTTGCTAGTTCCCCCTGACACTAAGGGGCAACGCACCCTAACCCTCACATCTTCCAGACTTTGGGAGGAAACCCACACAGACACGGGGAGAATGTGCAGACTCCGCACAGACAGTCAGGAATCAAACCTGGGTCCCTGGCGCTGTGAGGCAGCAGTGCTAACCACTGTGCCACCGTGCTGCCCTTTCACTTTCAAGGAGCTATGGTGCGAGTTAGGTAAGGGATAACAGAAAATGCCCCCATGAGGTGTGTTTTGGATGAGCTGATTGTTTTGGAGAGGGGGAGGGTGGGGTGGCGGAGGGCAGGATAGGCGGCAGAGGGTGGGTCGGGGTAGCAGGGGAGGGTGGGGTGGCGGGGGCAGGGCGGGATGGCAGGGGCAGGATAGGCAGTGGGGGAGGTGGGGCAGCAGTGGGAGGGTGGGGTGCCCGGGATTGGTGGGGGGAGCGTGGGGTGGAAGGGGGAGGGCGAGGCAGCAGGGGCAGGATGGGGTGGCAGGGGTGGGGGGGGTGGTTGGGGGAGGGTGGGGTGGAGGGGCAGGACAGGTGGTGGGGGAGAGCAGGGCAGCAGGGGGAGGGTGGGCTGGTGTGGGGAAGGATGGGTTGGCAGTGTGGGGAGGGTAAGCAGTGGGGGAAGGGCGGGGCAGCGAGGTGGGGAGGGCAGCTGGCTCTAGGTGCATCGGAATAGCAGAATCGGAGTTTGGGTTTCAGTCGGACATGGACTGGGACTCAGAGCTCAGAGTTACTATTCTCGGTGAGTGAGAATACATGTGGCCAGAAACTCAGCTTCAACCTCCAGCAAGGGCTACAGACAAGAGTTTGATTTGATAGATTAATGTCACGTGCCATCAAGTCATAGAAGTTCACTGCATGGAAACAGGCCCTTCGACCCAACTTGTCCATGCTGCCCTTTTTTTTAAACTAATCCCAATTGCTGGCATTTGGTACCCATCGTGCAACTCGCTCCAGACACTCACCATCCTGTGTATGAAAATATTGCCCCTTCTGTATCCCTCCCCTCTCACCTTAAGCCTATGTCCTCAACTTTTTAGACTCCCCTACCTTGGGAAAAGATGTTGACTATCTAGCTGATCTGTGTCCCTCATTATTTTATAGACCTCTATAACATCATCCCTAAGATTCCTACACTCCAGTGAAAAAGGTCCCAGTCTATACACCCTCCCCTTATAACTCAAACCATCAAGTCCCGGTAGCATCCTCGTAAATCTTTTCTGCGCTCTTTCTAGTTTGATAATATATTTCTATAATAGGCTGACCAGAACTGCAGACAGTATTCCAAATGTGGCCTTACCAATGTCTTGCACAACTTCAACAAGACGACCCAACTCCTGTATTCACTGAAACCAAGCATGCCGAATGCCTTCTTCACCACTATGTCCACCTGTGACTCCACTCTCAAGGAGCTATGAACCTGTATCCTGTATTGGATCCTGTATCCTGTACACTGTATTGGGATACAGTGAAAAGTATCCTTTCTTGCGTGGTACTATTCAAAGCATACTGTTCATAGAGTACAAAGGGGAGAAGGAAAGCAGAGGGTGTAGAATAGAACAAGAGTAAAAGATGGAATTAGAGGATATGCCGGGGACGAGAGCTAATGTGCTTTAGGGAAGGAAATCTGCTGTTCTTACCCAGTCTGGCCAAATGAGGCTCCAGAGCAATGTGGTTGATTCTCAACTACCCTCCAAGGGCAACTAGGGATGGGCAATAAATGCTGGCCCAGCCAGCAACGCCCATGTCCCACGAATTAATAAAAAAGAGAAGTTGCCTCACTCCAGCACCATCTTTTTTTAAATGGAGCCGGTGGCTGGGGGATGGAACTGAAGATGGCCGCTGTGTTCTTCCCGGTATTTAATTGGAGGATTTGTGTTGTGGTCTCTCCCCAGCTCTCCTGTATGTGGAAGGACACTCAGTGGCTTCAGCAAGGAATGAACTCTGCGCTCTCCTCTTCCTCCTCCGTGCTGCAGACCAGGCAGAAGATGTTACTCGCAGTCTCCCAGCTCCAGGTATGAAGCTGTTTATTGAGTCGAGAGTATTGTCACCTCAGCACCAGGATCTCATCACAGAAACATTGTTAGTCTTTCTGACTATTATATGTGTACATACATTGCTGAAAAAAGGGACATGCTGCTGAAGTTTTCTGCTTTATACTCATCAGGACAAACACAAGAATGCCAAATTTCAAACAAGCACGACAATTTATACTGCAGGAGAGACGGATGCTGATTGGTTAGCAAGTTGATTCTGATTGGCTGGGATCTTGGACAACCTATAATTCCTGGTTGCTTTCTCCATGACGACACCTTGGCCAATCAGAGTTTACTTGCCAACGAATCAGCACCCTTTTCATAGAATCCTTATAGTGAAGGAAGAGGCCATTCGGCCCATCAAGTCTGCACTGACAACCATTCCACCGAGGCCCTATCCCCATAACCCCATGCATTTACCCTGACACTAGGGTCAATTGAGCATGGTCAATCCATCTAACCTACCCACCTTTCGGACTGTGGGAGAAAACCGGAGCACCTGGAGGAAATTCATGCAGACACGGGGAGAACATGCAGACTCTGCACAGACAGTGACCCGAGGCCGGGAATTGAACCGGGGTCCCTGGCGCTGTGAGGCAGCAGTGCTAACCACAATGCTGCCGTGCTGCCCTTTCCTGCTGCAGTATAAATTGTTATGATCGTTTGATATTTGGTATTCTTGTGTTTGTCCTGATGAGTACAAAACAGAAAACTTCAGCAACATGTCCCTCTTTTCAGTAATATTCAAGGTCCAAATTCACTTTAAATTAAAATACATATTTTTTCAACAGTAACTGTTCACGGTTCCTTAGGATCTGCAGTTCGAGTGAAAATGATGCAGTGAGTGATTAGAATCTGGAATAGCTATGAGTGTGGTGGACACAGATTCAATCAGGATTTTCTAAAGGGAATTGGATACGCACCTAAAGAGAAAAATTACAGAGCTGTGGGGAAAATACATCAGGAAAATGGGAACAACGGAGTTCCAACTCCAGAGAGCTAGCATGGATAAGATGGGCCAAATGACCTTCTGTACTTTGAATCTATGATTCGGATATCATAGAATCCCTACAGTGCAGGAGGAGGCCATTCAGCCCATCGAGTCTGCACTGATCACAATCCCACCCAGGCCCTATCCCCATAAATTTACCCTAGCTGGGCTCGCTGACACTAAGGGGTAATTTAGTATGACCAATCCACCTAACTCTCACATCTTTCGGACTGTGGGAGGAAACTGGAGCAGTCAGAGGAAACCCACACAGACACGGGGAGAATGTGCAGACTCCGCACAGACAGTGACCCAAGCTGGGAATCGAACCCGGGTCCCTGGCGCTGTGAGGCAGCAGTGCTAACCACCGAGCCACTTTTAGAAATGTACGGACTGATCAACTTCAGAGAGAATAAATTTGTGAACAGCAAGTTGTGTCTGATATATTTAACCGTGTGATTTTTGAAGAAATGATTGGATAATTGAAGGGGAGGAGGCCATTCAGCCCCTCAAACCTGTTCTGATATTCATAGATCTCGACCAATCTATATTTTAATAGCATTTACTCAACTTGATTTCAGTAACCCTTAAAACCCTCGCCCGCAAAAATCTATGAATTGTGTACAGATGATAGATTCAGAGAATCTCTACAGTGCAGAAGGAGGCCATTCAGCCCATCAAGTCAACACCTACCACCCATTCCCTAACCCCACATATTTCCTCTGCTAATCCCCCTGACACTAGGGTCAATTTAGCCTGCACATCTTTGGACTGTGGGAGGAAACCAGAGGAAACCCAGGCAGACACGGGGAGAACACGCAAACTCCACACAGACAGTGACCCAAGCTGGGAATTGAACCCAGGTCCCTGGCGCTGTGAGGCAGCAGTGCTAACCACTGTGCCACCGTGCCACCCAAATGATGTTGGATACAGTACCTTTCACAAGAAAAGGGAGCAGTAGTGGACCACTCGGCCTCTCGAGCCCGGAGGTAATACTATCATGGCTCAACTCCCCTTTCCTGTCCGCTCGCCATATCCCACGATTCCCTGAGAGACCAAAAATCTGTCTATGTGAGTCTTCAACAGTGGAGCTTGGCAACCTGCTAGTGTAGAGAATTCCAGAGAAAGATAACCCCTTGATCTTAGATCTGAATAACTGGCCTCTTAACCTGAGACTGTGTTCTCGAACCTGCAGCCAGGGGAAGCAGCCTCTGTAGACAGTACCTACCCTGTCAAACCCTGGTACACTTAAACAAGATCACCTCACATTCTTCTAACCTCCAGAGAATATAGACCCAATTTACATAACCTCTAATCGATGGACAACACACTTATCCCAGGAACAATTCTAGTGAACTTCCTCCTTAAGTCCAGAGTGCAAAATTCGTCACAGTACCCCAGGTCACCAATGAATAGCATCAAAGGTTTATTTATTAGTGTCACAATTAGGCTTGCATTAACACTGCAATGAAGTTACTGTGAAAATCCCCTTGTTGCCACACTCCTGTTTGTGTACAGTGTGGGAAATTTAGCATGGCCAATGCACCCTAACCAGCAGGTCTTTCGGACTGTGGGAGGAAACTGGAGCACCCGGAGGAAACCCACGCAGACACGGGGAGAATGTGCAGACTCCGCACAGACAGTGACCCAAGCCGGGAATCGAACCCAGGTCCCTGGCTCTGTGAGGCAACAGTGTTAACCACTGTGCCACCAAGTCTTCCTTATCCATGCATTCCAATCCCTTTATAAAAGAAAGAAGTCTCACAACACCAGGTTAAAGTAAAACAGGTTTATTTGAGATCACGAGCTTTCAGAGCGCTGCTCCTTCACCTGGTGTTGTGAGACTTCTTACTGGGACTACACCAGCTGGCATCTCCACTTTATAATAGTGACCAGCAATTTATTTGACTTCCTAATTGCTCGCTATACCTATATGGTAATTGTTTGTTGGCCTACTCCTGCTCCTATTTCTTATGTTCTTATTGTACGTATACAGTCAATTCTCTCTGATCATCAATAGTTTCTGGTGTGCTTTTTAAATAATACTGTTTCTCTATTCATACTAGAAAAGTGTAGCCCCTTTGTTTAACCTATCTATGTCTCTTTGCAGTCTCTCTGTATCTTCCTCACAGCTGCATTTCCATCTCACTTTGTATTGTCAGAAAGCTGCTACATTGCCACAGCTCCGTCCCTGGAATACTGATTCCCAGCCAGGGTGCCATGGCACATTTGAGTGCTTTTCCGAGTCTGGAAAAAGATTCAAAATGATGCAAAATTCACGTAATTAAACCAAATTAAATTTCATCTTTGGGCAGCACAGTGGCACAGTGGGTAACACTGCTGCCTCACAGCATCAGGGACCCAGGTTCAATTCCCGGCTTGGGTCACTGTCTGTGTGGAGTTGGCACGTTCTCCCCATGTCTGTGTGGGTTTCCTCCGGGTGCTCCGGTTTCGTCCCACAGTCTGAGCATGTGCGGGTTAGGTGGATTAGCCATGCTAAATTACCCCTTAGTGTCAGGGGGACTAGCCTGGGTAAATGCATGGGTTTATGGGGCTAGGGACTGGATGGGATTGTGGTCGATGCAGGCTCGATGGGCCAAATGGCCTCCTTTTGCACTGTAGGGGTTCTGTGATTCTGTAGTCAGCATTTCCAAGAGTTTGATGAACCTTGGGCCCCCCGTGCGTGCTCTGGCTGGGGAAGATTCGCACTTGTACACAGTTTAGATTGTTAATGTTGGTCAGGGCCATGTGTGTTGACCAATGGGACTTGGAACTGAAGATAAAGGCCCCCCATGTGTCTGCACAAAAAGCCAAAAGGCGTGAAAGCCCTGGGGGAAGCGAGAGAGACAGAGAGAGGTGTAAAAAAAACACAGGCCAGAGGAGAGGGAGAAGTTAAAAAATGGAGGTCTCAGTAAGGGAGGAAGAAAGAGAGAATAGGAGCTGTGCCTCAGAATTTGTTTACAGTATATAAGTGTATCTTGATGTTAAAAAGGCAACTGCCCTTAACATTGACTCCATTCTCTGTTTCTTCATGTGGATGGCAGGGTGACACGATGGGATAGCACTGCTGCCTCACAGTGACAGGAATCCGGGTTCAATTCCCAGCTCAGGTCACTGTCTGTGCAGAGTCTGCACATTCTCCCCATGTCTGTGTGGGTTTCCTCCAGGTGCTCCGGTTTCCTCCCACAGTCCAAAAGACGGGCTGGTTAGGGTGCATTGGCCGTGCTAAATTCTCCCTCAGTGTACCTGAACAGGAGTGTGGCGACTAGAGGATTTTCACAGTAACTTCATTGCAGTGTGAATGTAAGCCTTACTTGTGACACTGATAAGTAAACTTTAATTATAGATTGTAAATAGCTGAGGCCCCAGAACTGATCCTTGCAGCACTCCACTAGTCAGAGCCTGCCAATTGGAAAAAGCTGCATAGGAATATCTGCTCCTTTCATAAAGCTAGTTGGAAAAATCTACGATGTAGAGGTGCCGGCGTTGGACTGGGGTAAACACAGTAAGAAGTCTCACAACACCAGGTTTAAGTCCAACAGGGTTTATGTGGCAGCAAACGCCACTAGTTCTCATCAGAACACCCTGCTCACCTGACGAAGGGGCAGAGCCCCAAAAGCTAGTGGTGTTTACTACCAAATAAACCTGTTGGACTTTAACCTGGCGTTGTGAGACTTCTTACTGGAAAGATCCAGGCAGATGGTACCAGAGATGTAAAAACACAGAGCGTTAGCTAACGGTCTGGAAACAGGAGGGTGGGGTAAACTGGTGTAGGTTAGATTGGAGGAGGGTTGATGAAGTGTACCCAGGGGTTAATGCTGGGCTTAGTAACTATCAAAGGTTTGGACTTAGTTAAAGGGAGTCCCTGCTTTAAAGCTTTGACACGAGAATAGTGTTAGATATGTGGTCTGCTACTGAGACAAATAAAGCATGAGGTCAGTGACGGCAAACTAATTGAAACTATTTATCTAACACAATCAACACAAGACTTCCTAGGGGTGAATGTTGAGTCATCTGATACATGCTGTTAACAGGGCAGGTCCCCAACATACATCACAAGTAGGCTTGGGCAACCAGTCAGGAGGATTATAATTGAGTTGAGGCAGACATGAGTAGGTTTATGAGCAGATTGGTGTCAGATACAAGTTAACATAGAAAAATGTGAGAGAAAACACCATCAGAGGAAAATCACTGGTGTAGGCCTAATGAGAAGGGGCTGCCGGGGGTTACGGGAAGGGGTTAATGGGGGTTACGGGAAGGGGTTAATGGGGGTTACGGGAAGGAGTTAATGGGGGTTACGGGAAGGGGTTATGGGAAGGGGTTAATGGGGGTCACGGGTAGGGGTTAATGGGTGTTATGGGACAGGATTAATGGGGGTTATGGAAAGGGGGTTAATGAACTGAATGAGTTTGAATTCAGTGACCTGTATTTCAGGAGTGAGGTGATGGTTTAAGCTGCCGACCTCAGGAATCTCCTCGTGGGCACCCCAATATACCATCCCTAAGCCTGTCCTCTAGTCTCTTAGTCAGACATCGTATCCCTATTTGATAGCAGCCTCACAAAGCATCTTCGCTAAAACAGTCACACACGGGCATCCTTTAATTGATAAAGGGGGCCTACAGAAAGCCGTTAGTACTTTATAACCTTGTCAGTGAAGTTAACTGAATCTCTACGGGATGTGGACAACTCATCTTGCCTTCAGGATATTCCCCTATTATAGCCCTGACAAGTTTTGTTTATTGCCAACATAATGAAACACATGTATCTACTGCTTATCAATTCAGTGACTGAGCTTTTTATCACCACTTACAGTTTCCAGGGACATCACCATGTTACCATTAATTCTTGTCAGTTCCCACTAAGTCTGTGGGTGAGTTATAAGGAGAGGCTGGATAGACTGGGACTTATTTCCCTGGAGCGTAGAAGGCTGAGGGGGTGATCTTGTAGAGGTCTATAAAATAATGAGGGGCACAGATCAGCTAGACACTCAATATCTTTTCCCAAAGGTAGGGGAGTCTAAAACTAGAGGGCATAAGGTTTAAGGTGGGGGGGGAGAGATACAAAAGTGTCCAGAGGGGCAATTGTTTCACACAGAGGGTGGTGAGTGTCTGGAACAAGCTGCCAGATGTAGTAGTAGAGGCGGGTACAATTTTGACTTTTAAAAAGCAGTTACAAAAGTAAAATGGGTATAGAGGGATATGGGCCAAATGTGGGCAATTCGGATTAGTTTAGTGGTTTAAAAAAAAGGGCGGCATGGACAAGTTGGGCTGAAGGGCCTGTTTCCGTGCTGTAAACCTTAATGATTCAAAGTCCCCTACCATAACTCTTGCATCAGCTAAGACATTAATATCTTTCTGACTCTGTTTTGATCAGAAACTGTGAAGGCAGCCTCATTAAAACTCACTCTTATATCAGTTGTTTCTGATAAGGAATCTGATGAGGCGATTAGGTTTCCTTTATAGCCTCACAGTTGGGTGCTTTAAAGGGATGCATCTAACATATGTTACACTCTGTAACTGTGCACCAAAGTTTCTTTGTTCAACTTATAAAAATGTATAGAGGATGTATTTATGGACTAATTAAAGGTATTACATGTACCTTTAAAACTACAAAGTATTTAACACCCCTCATTACAATTACGAATAAACTCGCTCCCCGTTGATTTAAAGTGAATTCTACACTTAAGTTGATTAAACAGAAACCCCTAGCTGGGCCTGACAATTTTACAGTAGCCCTTTCCCTTCCTATCTTCCTGCATCACCCCACTGGTGTCCGTCTGTGTGCTGAGGTGTCGCTGAACTCCCTGCGATCATGCTAAGTTAACACTCGCTGATTCCCCAGCCAAAGGAAATTTATTTACTTGTTCACATTTACCAAAACTCTTCACTACTTCAAAAGTACTTTGTTTTATCTGAAAAAAATTTAGACCATCGTGACTGTCTCTGAATGATTTCAAAGCCCGAGAGTGACAGAACTTGGACTGGCAAGGGGGGTAAATCGGATAGCACGGACAAGTTGGGCCGAAGGGCCTGTTTCCATGCTGTAAACTATATGTCCTCAGTAATGGGAAGCTGAGGCCACAGCCAGTCAGATCAATGGCGATCTTATTCAATGATAGAGTAGGCTCGATGGTCCACTCCTGCTCTTCATTCATACGTTTTATTGATGAAGACTAAACAGTATTTCTCCTTTATGTTCCTGGCATTGTCTCTGGCACCCACACTGGCAGAAGGTGTTGGTCTGCACCTTGTGGTTCTCAAATAATGTCAAAACTGTCAGATAAATAAAAGCAAAATACCCCGGAGGCTTGAAATCCGAGATAAATACGGGGAGCCGCTGGAAAAATAATCAGCAGGTCTGGCAGCATCTGTGGAGAGAAACGGAGTTAACGGCTGGAATTTAACAGGTGGAATTTAACAGTTAACAGGCGGCACGGTGGCACAGTGGGTTAGCACTGCTGCTTCACAGCTCCAGGGACCCGGGTTCGATTCCCACCTTGGGTCACTGTCTGTGTGGAGTTTGCACATTCTCCCCGTGTCTGTGTGGGTTTCCTCCGGGTGCTCCGGTTTCCTGCAACAGTCCAAAGATGTGCCGGTTAGGGTGCATTGGCCGTGCCAAATTGTCCCTTAGTGTCCCAGGATGGGTAGGTTAGAGGGATTAGCGGGTAAATATGTAGGGATATGGGGGTAGAGCCTGGGTGGGATTGTGGTCGGTGCCGACTCAATGGTCCGAATGGCCTCTTTCTATGATTCTATTTAATTTCCCAGCTGATTTAGCAACAGGGCTGAGATGGAAAGATATAACCAGAAAGCAAGATGTGCGATTTGGCCCGGTGGCACAGTGGTTAGCACTGCTGCCTCACAGTGTCAGGGACCCGGGTTCGATTCTCGGCTCGGGTCACTGTCTGTGTGGAGTTTGCACATTCTCCCCGTGTCTGTGTGGGTTTCCTCCGGGTGCTCCGATTTCCCCCCACAGTCCAAAGATGTGCAGGTTAGATGGATTGGCCATGCTAAGTTGACCTTAGTGCCAGGGAACTAGCTAGGGTAAATGCACGGGGCAATGGGGGCAGGGCCTGGGTGGGATTGTGGTCAGTGCAGACTCGAGGGGCTGAATGGCCTCTTTCTGCACTGTAGGGATTGCACGAGGGGGAATTTTGCCTGCTGCAGGAATTGGAGCGGAGGTGGCGGGAGAGGGGAGGGGACAGGACGGACCATGCAAAGGTCCATTGACCTCAGGTGGGATTTTACAGTTTTGGGAAATCAGCTGGAAATTCCTCCCCAACAATTCCGTGAATTTTCCAGGCTAGAGGACGGAAAATGGAAGAATTGGTTGGAACAGGAGGCAGAGCAGAGTCTGTGGGAGGAAAGCAGTAAGAAGTCTCACAACTCTAGGTTAAGTGGGGAGAAAGCAGGGCAGTGGGTTTAGATTTGGAATAGTGTAACAAAGGGCCAACACGGACGCAAGGGGCTGAATGGCCTCCTCCTTGTGCTGTGAGGTTCTGCGTGGCAGCTTATAGCCGGCACTGAGCTCAAGCTGCTGGCATGGACTGCCACCAGGTGTCAGCCAGTGGTACTGCAGCCATTGACATTTTTGGATTGGTGTCTCTCCATTGACCTGTGTTCCCCCCGCCATAACCCCCAGTCCCATAATCCTTTCAAATACTTTTGTAACCTGTTCTAGCTGTTGAAACTCTGGTTTTTACCTTCCACCATCCCTAGTCCACGAGGGGCATCTCTTTCTGTTCGAGAGAGTTGTATTTCGTTAGCAGGGGCCCCCCAGGGGTAAGGCAAGCCAGTGAGCCTCCATGTGCTAGTATGGAGATTGAACCTGCGCCATTGCCATCACTGCCACTAGTGGTACAGTGGTTAGCATTGCTGCCTCACCAGGAACCTGGGATCAATTCCCGGCTTGGGTCACAGTCTGCGTGGAGTCTGCACATTCTCCCCGTGTCTGCGTGGGTTTCCTCCGGGTGCTCTGGTTTTCTCCCACAGCCTGAAAGACGTGCTGGTTAAGTGCATTGGCCGAGCTAAATTCTCCCTCAGTTGTACCCGAACGGGCACCAGAGTGTGGCAACTGGGGGATTTTCGTAGTAACTTTGTTCTTGATTAATAAGGGGATTGGGGGTTATGGGGAGAAGGCAGGAGAATGGGGATGAGAAAAATATCAGCTACGATTGAATGGCGGAGCAGACTCGATGGGCCGAGTGGCCTAATTCTGCTCCCATGTCTTATTGCAGTGTTAACTTGTGACAGTAGTAAATAAACTCAGTCTAAGAACATTTCTCCTCGTTTCAAATCACTTACATTTAATCTTATTCCAGCATTCCCTAATTCCAGATCTCTCAATCCAATATTTCGTTTGCTTTTTTGTAGCCTTATCCCATTTAAGATGCAGCTTTTATTATCTGGTTAATTTAAAGCCCCTCCTCCCCCAAGTTCTCTGCTTTTTCACGTTAACCAGGTTTCCATCGTCCATCATTATTACTTTATTGTCAATGAACACAATTTTCCTTTTTTTTTAACTCATACACCATTCTCATACCAACCCCTGGTACCCCTCCTTATGGAGACACCGGCGTTGGACTGGGGTAAACGCAGTAAGAGCTCTCACAACACCAGGTTGAAGTCCAACAGGTTTATTTGATAGTAAACGCCACAAGCTTTCGGGGTTTGCCCCTTTATCAGGTGAGTGGAGACTTTAACCTGGTGTTGTGAGACTTCTGACTGAGCCTTTCTTAACCCAGGCAATGATTAACTTTGCCTTCACTTTTCGTGTTGTCTGTCTGCCTCAGAAGAGACCTTGTAGGGCGGTAGGTTAGTGTTCCTGCTCTCAGATAGAACCTCCAGGTTCCACTCCCACCCTGCAACGTTCTGGTTTCTGGGTGTCACGGTGGCACAGTGTTTAGCACTGCTGCATCACAGCGCCGGGGACCCGGGTTCGATTCCTGGCTTGGGTCACAGTCTGCGCAGAGTCTGCACATTCTCCCCATGTCTGCGTGGGGTTCCTCCGGGTGCTCTGGTTTCCTCCCACAGTCCAAAAGACGGGCTGGTTAGGGTGCATTGGCTGTGCTAAATTCTCCCTCAGTGTACCCGATCAGGAGTGTGGCGACTAGGGGATTTTCACAAAACTTCATTGCAGAGTTAATGTAAGCCTACTTGTGACACTAATAAATAAATTAAATGAATAATAAGGGGAGGGTTATGGGGAGAGGGCGGGAATGTGGAACTGAGCCACGACAGGTCAGCCATGATCTTATTGAATGGCGGGGCAGGCTTGAAGGGCTCGATGGCCAACTCCTGCTCCTATTTCTTATGTTCTTATGTGGCCTGAAAATCCTGCCCCATGTGTCTGAATTGCCTGTTTCCACAGCAACGCAGGCTCCCAGAGTGAATATAACACATGGTAGACTTGGCCTGTTACTGGGACATGGGTTTGTGGTTTGGTCTCAGGTTTGTTAAGTTCTCAGTGAGACAGAGTGCTCTCTCGAGCACCAGCACCGGTGAAGGGGGGGTAACGTTCTGCCATTCTGTTCTACAGGCTGCGCTGGGGACTCAGGACCTGGGCCAGGTGCACTTTGAACCCATCAAGGACAAGCTGGGCAACGTGCTGATTCTGACCATGAAGGAGCTGCGTCCGTCACAGGTGCTGGAAAATGTCCGATGGATTGCACTCTCAAAGCTTCATAACTACCGGAAATCTGTCTCTGCCTTCGAGAGTTTCACTTCTGTGGACCTGCTCTTCACGACTCTGAAGGTTATCTTAGTTACTGAAATGGTCAAAGTTTGTCAGGATTAACAAGTGTTCCACTTTCTCTATCATCCTCATTACTTTATAATAATCTCCCTCACCCATTCCTTCCCTCCCTATCTATCTCCCTTCCTCACTACCTCCCTCACTACCTCCTTCACTCCCCCTCACTGTCTCCCTCCCTCGCTCTCTCCATCTCCCACCCTCACTATCTCCCTCACTATCTATCTCCCTTCCTCACTATCTCCCTCCCTCACTATCCCCCACTCCCTCCTTACTATCTATGTCCCTCCCTCACTATCTTCCTCCCTATCTCCCTCCCTCACGATCCCTCACTCCCCCCTTTCTATCTATGTCCCTCCCTCACGACCTCCCTCCCTCACTATCTCCCTCACTCCCTCTCACTATCTCCCTCCCTCACTATCCCTCACTCTTCCCTCACTATCTATGTCCCTCCCTCACTATCTCCCTCTCTCACTCCCTCCTCACTATATCCCAGATAGTATAGCACAGACGGTGACCCAAGCCGGGAATTGAACCTGGGTCCCTGGCACTATGAGGCAGCAGTGCTAAGCACTGTGCCACCGTGCCGCCCCGAACTCGAGGGGCGGATTTCCGTCAAGGCCAGCCTCTCACTGGAAGTGGGGGAGAGGCAGAATAATTTATTTCAATATATTTAAGTTTGAATTTCCATGGCATTAGCAAGTCCGGATTTCACTTGCTTTATTGGCCTCATCAGGAGAGCTTCTCTCCAGCGAGGAAATCGCCTCCTCCCCATGAACAAGGAACATTCGTGTTGGCCTCGTGGATGGAACCGGAGGCTGTTGAGGGCCCCCCCTCCCCGGGGAGGTCAAGAGCAAAGGGGATAAGTGAGTTTTCACCCCAATCTTATGAAGTGCGTAAGGTTGAAAACTCTCCCGAGAAACAGATTGGGAACACTCCCATTTTCACGCTAGCTGGACACTTCGAATTATTCTCATAGAATTCTATCCATTGACTCTGTCTACGCTTCCCGATGCCTTGGGAAAAGCAGCCAGCATAACTAAGGACCCCTCGCACCCCGGCATTCTCTCTTCCACCTCCTTCCATCAGGAAAAAGTTACAAAAGTCTGAGGTCACATACCAACCGACTCAAGAACAGCTTCTTCCCTGCTGCTGGCATCAGACTTTTGAATGGACCTACCTTGCATTAAGTTGATCTTTCTCTACACCCTAGCTATGACTGTAACACTACATTCTGCACTCTCTCCTTTCCTTCTCTATGAAGGGTATGCTTTGTCTGTACAGCGCACAAGAAACAACACTTTTCACTGTATCCCAATACATGTGACAATAATAAAAAATGGCAGAGTTGCGGCAAGAGAAACAGTGTGTTTCTCTCCCGATCCTACCCCACTTTGTCACAAAGAGTTGGGTGGATGTGTTTCACACTATTGTGTAGTGGGGGGATGGGGGAGGGGAGGGGGTGTTGCAGGGGGAAACTTGCCAGCAAAGCCTGGCTGCACTGAGATCGGGACGTCAGTCAGACCAAAACATGGCCTTCTACCCACTCCACCATGGTGGTCTCCAGACTTCCTCCTCCCCCACCTCTCACCATCTCCCACAATCAGAGCTGGCACCCCCCCCTAGCAGACTCAGCAACTATCCCCCCCCAACACCACCCTCGATCGCCCCCACAACAGTCATTGCTGGCACCCTTCCCTCCCCCCCCAATCATTGGACACATTGCGCGCCATCCCCCCCACCAACCCCCACCCAAACTGCCATTGCCGGCACCCTCCCCACTCCCGTATCCTCTCCCCTCCCCACACCACTACTCTCCCCAGCTCCCGTATCCTCTCCCCTTCCCCCACCACTACCCTCCCCACTCCCGTGTCCTCTCCCCTTCCCCCACCACTACCCTCCCCGCTCCCATATCCTCTCCCCTCCCCCCCCACCACCACGACTAAAAAGTCCTCCCCCTCCCCCCTCCCTGCAGCCTTCCCCCATACGGATCTCACTGTAGTCCACACCTGGCACTGCCCCTCCCCAGCACAGATTGGCACTGCCTTCCCCTGGGAGCTATACTCACCTTTACACCCCCAGGGGGAAATTCCAGGACAAAAGTTCATGTCTGGGTGACATGTTCCTCTTCTGGTGATCTAGATTATAATGAGTCCTGCGTCATTCTTCAGGCCAGGAAGAGCGTGGAACCCTGTTTTGTGCAGTAGAATTATAGAATCACCACAGCGCAGGAAGAGGCCATTTGGCCCATCGTGTCTGCACTGACAACAATCCCTCTCAGGCCCTATTCCCGTAATCTCACGCATTTGCCCAGACACTAGAGTCAATTTAACATGGCCAATCACCCTACGCTGCACATCTATGGAGTGTGGGAGGAAACCGGAGCACCCAGAGGAAACCCACGCAGACATGGGGGGGATGTGCAAACTCCACACAGACAGTGACCCAAGCCAGGAATCGAACCCAGGTCTCTGGCGCTGTGAGGCAGCAGTGCTAACCCACTGTGCCACCGTGCCACCCAATGTGAAGGGGTGAAGGAGTCTCTGATTTATTTGTTAACAAGAATACACCAAGTTGACCTTTTATTTTTGTTCTTCTCCAGGAGAAACTGGACTGTCACCTGCGAATAAACCGGGCCTTACCCCCAGGACTCTACCTCGGATACCTGAAACTCTGCAGCTCTGTAGATCAGATCAAAGTCCTTGTGCCTTACAAGGTGCCCAACATTCTCTGTCACACCAAGATACGGGACAACAAGAATGTATCCAGGTATTGGGAATGATTGGGATTTTTCTCTTTCCAATCTCAGACCGTCAGTTCCACAATCTCCACCTCTCTTTCCTCAATCCCATTCTGTTCCGCTGCATTATTGATCCCACCTCCTTTTGTTGCTCCCGCAGTGTGTCAGTTCCTTGTACCCTGACCTTAATTACTGCCCACCCTCATCCCCGTCCCATTGTAGGGTTCTCTGGACAATGTTACATAGTTCATAGAAGATCATAGAATCCCTATAGTGCAGAAAGAGGCCATTCGGCCCATCAAGTCTGCACTGACCACAATCCCTCCCAGGCTTTATTCCTGTAATCCCATATATTTACCCTGTTAATCCCACTGACACCAAGGTCAACTGATCGTGGCCAATCAACCTAACCAGCACGTCTTTCAGACTGTGGGAGGAACCTGGAGCACTAGGAGAAAACCCACACAGACACGGGGAGAATGTGCAAACTCCACACAGACAGTGACCCAAGGCCAGAATTGAACCCAGATCCCGGGCACTGTGAGTCATCAGTGCTAACCACTGTGCCACCGTGCCGCCCCCTTCTGAGGAAAATCCTAGCCTAGGGTGGCCTCAACGATGGGAATCTCCTGGGCACGACTTCCAGCGACCCAGACTTCAGCAATTGGCTAATGGAAAGAGTTTGTGCGATAAGATTGGTGTGGGGGTGTGTTAGACACTCAGCACTGAGATGCCCTCTCATTCTGGGAATGACAAGCTTGATGTTTGAGGAGCGGTCGAGGATTCTGAGTCCGTACTCTGTGGAGTTTAGAAGGATGAGGGGGGGATCCCTGAGGATACTGCGAGGCCTGGGTAGAGTGGATGTAGGGAAGATGTTTCCATTAGTGGGAGAGACTAGGATCCAAGGGCACAGCCTCAGAATAAAGGGACGGCCCTTTAGAACTGAGATAAGGAGGAATTTCTTCAGCCAGGGAGTGATGAGTGGGAGTTTGCGCATTCTCCCTGTGGTTGCGTGGCTTTGCTCCGGGTGCTCCGGTTTCCTCCCACACCCCAAAGATGTGCTCTTAGGCTGATTGGTGTAACAAATTGTCCCTAAACTATTCTCCCCTGAATCTGGTTACAATAGGGGTACCATTCACATACACACAGGGCAAGGTAGGTGTAGGAAAATGCTTTGTTAAGATGGCGGCGCGGGCTCGTTGGGCCGAAGGGCCTGTTTCCCGTGCTGGGTTGTTCTTTGTTCTTTGTATCGTGGTGGCGTTGTGGCAATATCACTAAGCTAGTAATCCAGAGGCCCGGGCTGAGGTGCTGGGGACCCGGGTTCGAATCCCGCCCACGGCAGCTGATGGGATTTTAAATCCAATATACAAATCCGCAGTCTCAGCACGGGTGACCAGGAAACTATCAAACCCCAGGATGAAAGCGAAATACTGCGGGTGCTGGAATCTGAAACCAAAAGAGAAAAAACGCTGGAAAATCTCAGCAGGTCTTACAGCATCTGTGGAGAGAGAGAGAATAGAGTTCTGAGTTTGGGTGACCTACAGATAAAGAGGTAAGGCCCGGGTGGATTGTGGTTGGTGCAGACTCGATGGGCCGAATGGCCTCTTTCTGCGCTGTAGGTTTTCTATGATTCTAACAAGCAAAGGCAGACAGGTTGCCCTCTGGGGAAATCTCTGATATTTCTGTGTCGCTTCCCAATGGGGCATTTCAGATGAGTCTCACGGGTGAGTGTGCGACAGACACATTACGAGTGCTGTGCCTGCAGAGGTGTAAAGCAAACAGGCTTATAAACAGCATCAGGCTGTGTGTGTCAAATATACAGAGTAATTTCAATCCAGCCCAAAGTGCTGTGCTGCCATCAGCCTAGCTTTACAATGTCTGCAGATGAACAATCCATCTCAATCTTTTATGTTCAACCACAGCAGTGCTCAGTGTCTGTCTCAGTGAGAGGTCTTTATTGAACTGATTGTAAGATTATGGCACAGGGCGGTACAGTGGTCAGCACTGCTGCCTCACGGTGCCGGGGACACAGGTTCCATTCCAGCCTCGGGTTACTGTCTGTGCAGAGTCTGCACATTCTCCCCATGTCTGCGTGGGTTTCCTCCAGGTGCTCCAGTTTCTTCCCACAGTCCAAAAGACATGCTGGTTAGGGTGCATTGGGCGTGCTAAATTCTCCCTCAGTGTACCCGAACAGGCGCCAGAATGTGGCAACAAGGGGAATTTCACAGTAACTTTGCAGTAAGCCTACTTGTGACACTATTAAATAAACTTAATCTTATAAACTGAAAGGTTAGGTGGATTCCCCGTGCTAAATTGCCCCTTGGTGTCCCAGGATGTGTAGGTCGGATGGGTTGGCCATGGGGATAGGTGGAGGCCAGGGCTTGGGTAAGATACTCTGACAGAGAGTCAGTACAATCTCGATGGGTCGAATGGCTTTTGCTGCACTGTAGGGATTCTATGATGAGAGGTCACATGACTACAGCAAGCCAGATAGGACATGTAGTTACTGTTGCATTTCCCAAACACAAACAGACCCCAGTGACATCTCTCACCCCATTTTGCAGGGAGGAGTGGGAGTGGTTGCGAAATGTGACATCCCTGACGGATTCCACCAGCACGGAGGGGGTCGCGGGGAGCTCGGTGTGTGCTTTCCTGGAAGGCCTACGTACAGCCGTGAAAACCCTCCTCCAACAACTGGACATGCCCCTGGGCCAGGTAAGCAAAGCTACCTCCAGTTCACACGCCGTAAACTGGCACTTCCTTCAGCTGTCGGAGACAACCTGGGCTTCGGGTGGGGTGACGAGTCCATTTGAGTGAACAGGAAGGAGAGAGTAGGTCCTTCAGCATCTGGAAAGGGGGGAGACAATGTCAAGGCAGAGAACTGGCATAAAATATCCCTGAAATAATTCCAACCATCTTTACTCCTCGCTCTCTTAAAGTAAAACTGTTGAAGGTGGAATTTGATGCGAGTTTTGCCAGTGGATGGTAATCAAAATTGTGATAGTGTCAAGCTTCTCGAGACACTAAATAGTCTCACAACTCCAGGTTAAAGTCCAACAGGTTTATCTGGTAACACTTGGACTTTAACCTGGAGCTGTGAGACTACTTACTGTGCCTACCCCAGTCCAACGCCGGCTTCTCCACATCAGAACTTAAGAACATAAGAAATAGGAGCAGGAGTAGGCCATCTAGCCCCTCGAGCCTGCCCCGCCATTCAATAAGATCATGGCTGACCTGATAGTGGTTCAGTTCCACTTACCTGCCTGCTTCCCATAACCCTTAATTCCCTTATCGATCAGAAATCTATCTACCCGTGACTTAAATATATTCAACGAGGTAGCCTCCACCACTTCAATGGGCAGAGAATTCCAGAGATTCACCACCCTCTGGGAGAAGAAGTTCCTCCTCAACTCTGTTCTAAACTTCACCCCCCCTTATTCTGAGGCTGTGTCCTCTAGTTCTGATTTCCTTTCTAAGTGGAAAGAATCTCTCTACCTCTACCCTAGCTAGCCCTTTCATTATCTTATATGTCTGTATAAGATCCCCCCTCAGCCTTCTAAACTCCAACGAGTACAGACCCAATCTACTCAATCTCTCCTCATAAGCTAACCCCCTCATCTCCGGAATCAGCCTGGTGAACCTTCTCTGTACTCCCTCCAAGTAAGAAGTCTGACAACACCAGGTTTAAGTCCAGCCGATTTATTTGATAGTAAACTCACAAGCTTTCGAGGTTACCCTCTTGGATTAATTCAAATGAAGAGGTTAATCTCGAAAGCTTGTGAGTTTACTATCAAATAAATCGGTTGGACTTAAACCTGGTGTTGTCAGACTTCTTACTGTGTTTACCCCAGTCCAACGCCGGCATCTCCACACCATGACTCCCTCCAAGGCCAATATATCCTTTCTCAAATAAGGGGACAAAAATTGCACACAGTACTCCAGTTGCGGCCTCACCAGTGCCTTGTACAGTTGCAGCAAGACCTCCCTGCTTTTATATTCTATCCCCCTCGCGAGATTCAGGATGTAGATAGAACCAATCAAGCTTTATCCTGGATGGTGTGGAGCTTCTTGAGTGTTGTTGGAGCTGCACCCATCCGAGCAAGTGGGTAGTATTCCATCGCACTCCTGACTTGTAGATGGCGGACAGGGGGTGAGTTACTCTCTGCAGGATTCCCAGCCCCTAGGATGATCTTGTAGCCATTGTATTTACGGACATGGATGTGGAGATGCTGGCGTTGGACTGGGGTAAACACAATAAGAAGTCTCACAACACCAGGTTAAAGTCCAACCGGTTTACTTGGTAACACTTGGACGTTAACCTGGAGTTGTGAGAGTACCCCAGTCCAACGCCGGCAACTCCACATCAGAACTTCTTGGGAGTCAGGGTGTAGATAGAACCAATCAAGCTTTATCCTGAATGGTGTCGAGCTTCTTGAGTGTTGCGGGAGCTGCACCCATCCGAGCAAGTGGGGAGTATTCCATCACACTCCTGATCTGTAGATGGTGGATAGAGGGTGAGTTACTCTCTGCAGGATTCCCAGCCTCGAGCCTGATCTTGTAGCCACTATATTTACGGAGCTTGGGTGTGGAGACGCCGGCGTTGGACTGGGGTAAACACAGTAAGAAGTCTCACAACACCAGGTGAAAGTCCAACAGGTTTATTTGGTAGCACAAGCCACGAGTGCTAGTTGGACTTTAACCTGGTGTTGTGAGACTTCTTACTTTATGGAACTGGCCCAGTTAAACTTCTGGTCAGTTACTGTCGGTCGTACCCATCAATGCTCCAGCATCATTCTCACGCAGCTCACTGTACCTGGCCGTGGAGACTTCAGAGCACAACCTGACACTGTTCCATTACTTTTAGGCGGTGGATTTCCGTTTGTACACGCAGGAAGTGCTGGAGTTTGGAGACTCGGTTTGCTTCCTCTTGCTGCTGCCCCCCTCTGATGATGTGTGCTCGGCCCCGGGACAGGATGGACATCCCTCGGGGTTCCTCACCCTGCCGCTGCAGATCTTTGAGCTTGGTGGGTAAGGCCATCGGGAACTGTTTGACGTCCACGTATGCTATAGGGACAGGAGGAGGCCATTCTGCCCCTAGAGCCTGTTCTGTCACTCAGTTGGAACAGGCTTCTTAGCTTCCATCCGCCAGCCCTAATTCCATAATCCTTAAATACGCATTCCCAACATGGAGATGTTGGATTTTACAGATGCCGAGATTGGCTAATGCAGCAAGAGATGGATCGACACAAGATCTCGCTCATCTGTAGGCTGCCACGTTCTCCGAGGCAGGAAGGGTGGCACAGTGGGCCAGTGGTTAGCACTGCTACCTCACAGCGCCAGGGAGTTTATAGAGAGAAACCTTTCCCCTTGAGACAGAGAACAGAAGTAGGCCATTTGGCCCATCGAGCCTGCTCCACCATCCAATGAGATCGTGACTGATCAGGTTGGATAATCCTCAACTCCACTTTCCCGCCTTATCCCCCTAACCCTCGATTCCCTGACTGGTTAAAACCCTGTCTACCTCAGCCCCAGCCACTACAGGCCTCCGCGGTAAAGAATTCCACAGATTCACCACCCTCTGAGAGAAGAAACTCCTCCTCATCTCTGCCTTAGATGGCTGACTTCTGGTGAGAAAGTCTGAAACATAATCTTAAGAGTTAACGTTACACCGTGTTAATCAGATATTAATTTTATTACACGGTGCAGGATTCACTTGTGTTGATGTAAGGAGCAAGAGACCAAAGCTGCAGGGATTGGGTTGGGAGGTGCACATTTATAATACGTACCTCTGAAAATAAATGCTTATCGAATTGTGTAAAGACTGGCTGCAGTCCAGCCCTTCCCCACCTGGTTCTCTCGGTGTAACAGCATGCCCAGGGCTGGAGCACTTTTTCACATAAAGGGAAGTTAGTGGAACCCCAGAACGGTCTCCCCCAAACGGTTGCGGAAGTCACAGGGGCGTCATTTTCAAATTTCAAAGTGAGATTGATAGATTTTTGTTAGATCAGAACTCAAATAGCGCACACACTGTCAGGAACACTGGTACCATACAGGATTCCCAACACCGCCGCCATACAGGATTCCCAACACCGCCACCATACAGGATTCCCAACACGCCACCATACAGGATTCCCAACACCGCCACCATACAGGATTCCCAACACCGCCACCATACAGGATTCCCAACACCGCCGCCATATAGAATTCCCAACACCGCCACCATACAGGATTCCCAACACCGCCGCCATATAGAATTCCCAACACCGCCACCATACAGGATTCCCAACACCGCCGCCATATAGAATTCCCAACACCGCCACCATACAGGATTCCCAACACCGCCGCCATATAGAATTCCCAACACCGCCACCATACAGGATTCCCAACACCGCCGCCATATAGAATTCCCAACACCGCCACCATACAGGATTCCCAACACCGCCACCATATAGAATTCCCAACACCGCCACCATACAGGATTCCCAACACCGCCACCATACAGGATTCCCAACACCGCCACCATACAGGATTCCCAACACCGCCGCCATATAGAATTCCCAACACCACCACCATACAGGATTCCCAACACCGCCGCCATACAGGATTCCCAACACCGCCGCCATACAGGATTCCCAACACCGCCGCCATATAGAATTCCCAACACCGCCACCATACAGGATTCCCAACACCGCCGCCATACAGGATTCCCAACACCGCCGCCATACAGGATTCCCAACACCGCCGCCATACAGGATTCCCAACACCGCCGCCATATAGAATTCCCAACACCGCCACCATACAGGATTCCCAACACCGCCGCCATACAGGATTCCCAACACCGCCACCGTATAGAATTCCCAACACCGCCACCATACAGGATTCCCAACACCGCCACCGTATAGAATTCCCAACACCGCCGCCATATAGAATTCCCAACACCGCCACCATATAGAATTCCAAACATCGTCACCATATAGAATTCCCAACACCGCCGCCATACAGGATTCCCAACACCGCCACCATGTAGAATTCCCAACACCGCCGCCATACAGGATTCCCAACACCGCCACCATATAGAATTCCAAACATCGTCACCATATAGAATTCCCAACACCGCCATCATATAGAATTCCAAACATCGTCACCATATAGAATTCCCAACACCGCCACCATATAGAATTCCAAACATCGTCACCATATAGAATTCCCAACACCACCACCATATAGAATTCCCAACATCGTCACCATATAGAATTCCCAACACCGCCACCATATAGAATTCCAAACATCGTCACCATATAGAATTCCCAACACCGCCACCATATAGAATTCCAAACATCGTCACCATATAGAATTCCCAACACCCCCACCATTTGGAATTCCCAACACTGCCACCGTATAGAATTCCAATCAATACAATTGTATAAAATTCCAAACAGCATTAGGCAATGTAATTTCTTCTTGCTTCTTATTTAGAAGGAAATGACAGTGTATTAATCTGGAACTATTGCTTGTTACAGTGCATTTCTCCACCTATGAGCAGGAGCTCTTTGCAAAGTACTGCCAGACTTCCATTTTACTGGAGCTCGACTCGTTGCTATCCCAGCAAGCTTTGAGGGAGGCTATCGCCAACACTGAGCTGATCGAAGCCAAGGAGAAACACGGCCAAGTGACAGACCTCATTCAGGTAGCTGACACAGTGATGCTCCATCACTACTGATGGTGATAGGAAACAGACACCAACCTACCCTTAAATTGATAAGACCCACTCTCTTCCCTTCTATTCCTTCCTCATTCACTCAATCTTCCCTTCCCCCCCCTTCCTTTCTCTTCCTCTTTCCTTCTCTCTTCCTCTCCCTCCCTCCCTCCCTCTGACTTCCTTCATCCCGGTCCCTACCTGCTCTCCCCCTACTTTCCCTCTCCCTCCCCACTTCTTCCTTCCTTTCTTCCTTTTACTCCACCCTTTCTCCCCCTCCTTCACTCCCTTTCCCTCCCTCTCCCTCTCCCTCCCTCTTCCTCCCTCCCTCTCCCTCTCCCTCTCCCTCTCCCTCCCTCTCACTCTCTTCATCCCTCTCCCTCCCCCTCTCTGCCCCTACTTTCCCTCCCCCTCCCCACTTCATACTTCCCTCCCTTTATCCCACCCTTTCCCTCCCTCCTTCCTTCTCTCTCCCTCTCCTTTCCTCCCTCCCTCTCACTCCCTTCATTCCACTCCCTACTCTCTTAACCCCCCCACTTTCCCTCTCTCTCACTTCTTCCTTCCCTCCCTCTCTTTATCCCACCCTTCTCTCTCCCTTCCTTTCTCTCTCTCCTTCCTTCTCTCTCCCTCTCCCTCACTCCCTTCGTCCCGTTCCCTGCCCTCTCTCCCCCTACTTCCCTTCTCCCTCCCCACCTCATCCTTCCCTCCCTCTCTTTCCCCACCTCCCTCACTTTCAATTCCTTCCCTTTCTCCCTCTCCCTATATCCATCCCTCTCCTTTCCTCTTTCCTTCCCTTCTTCACCCTTCCTCTCTTTTTCTCCTTCCCCTATCCCTCTCTCTTCCTCTGCTTCCTTCCATCCATCCCTTCCCCTCTCTCTCCCTCCCCATTCCGAACTGTATTTAGTAATAAGCTGGATTTGTTTCAATTTTAGCGTTTGGATGATATTTGGCGGGAGGTTCGTTGGATCACGGATGTGTTGCAGTACGCGAGATACAGACAGCCCCCGACTGGGACCCCACTCTGCTGGATCCTGCAGATGTCAGACATTGTGGGGGGAGATGAGAAGCCAGAAGCAGTCGCGGAAATCCCCAATTCTACCACCTGCTCCCCGGATTTTGACAGGAACAAGGAACACTCAGGTGTGTGTTTATTGAGAAAAGCCTGTAAGGGGGCGGCACGGTGGTTAGCACTGCTGCCTCACAGCGCCAGGGACCCAGGTTCGATTCCAGCCTGGGGTTACTATCTGTGCAGAGCCTGCACATTCTCCCCGTGTCTGCCTGGGTTTCCTCAGGGTGCTGCGTTTCCTCCCAGAGATGTGCAGGTTAGGTTGATTGGCCACGCTAAAATTGCCCCTTAGTGTCCCAGGATGCGTAGGCTGGAGGGGTTAGCATTGTAAATATGTGGGGTTACACGGATAGGGCCTGTGTGGGGTTGTCAGGGTGCAGACTTGACGGGCTGAATGGCCTCTCCCTGCACTGTAGGGATGCTATGATTTGGTGATGAGAGAATTGACCTTTACTATTGGGTCCTAATTTCAGGATTAACACATTTACTGAAGGCCACACTCCCCTCTGTCTTGTGAAATGAGTTTTCCAGCTAAGGGCGGCACAGTGGGTTAGCGCTGCTGCCTCACAGTGTCAGGGGACCCAGGTTCGATTCCCGGCTCGGGTCACTGTCTGTGCGGAGTCTGCACGTTCTCCCCGTGCCTGCGTGGGTTTCCTCCGGGCGCTCCAGTTTCCTCCCACAGTCCAAAGATGCGCGGGTTAGGGTGCATTGGCCGTGCTAAAATTGCCCCTAAGTGTCGGGGGGGATTAGTAGGTGGGATTATAGGGATAGGTCTTGGGTGGGATTGTTGCCAGGGCAGACTGGAGGGAGGGAGCAGTAGAAGGCTATGTTGAAAGGGTGAGATAAATCAGGGTGGGAGGAGGTTTGTGTGGAGGATCGACAGGCGGGTGGCACAGTGGTAGAGTCGGGAGGGAGTTGGCATGAGAGCGCTGAACATTGACACTGGACCTTGTGAAATTTCATGCCACAACATCCAACATGGGCAAGGAGAGCTCCTACTGATCATCATGTACCGTCTCCCCTCTCAACTGATGAATGAGTGCCCCCTCCCTCTCTTGAGCACCACTTGGAAGAAGCACTGAAGGGTGGCAAGGGCACAGAATGTACTCTGGGCGGGGGACTTCACTGTCCGTCGCCATGAGGGGCTCGGTAGTACCACCACAGACTGAGCTGGCTGGCTCCTAATGGACTGATAGACTGGGAATGCGGCTGGTGATGAGGGGACAAGGGGGAAGAATGTACTGGACCTCATCCTCACCAACCTCCATCTCAGTATCAGCGGCCAGTGCACGGAATGAGCAGTAAGTGCCGTGTAATTCATCAAAGTGTCACTATCCCATCAGAACATAGGATATAGCAGCAAGAATAGACCATTCAGCCCATTGACCCTGCTATAAGACCATAAGACAAAGGAGCAGAATTAGGCCACTCGGCCCATCGAGTGTTCTCCGCCATTCAATCATGGCTGATGTCTTTCTCATCCCCATTCTCCTGCCTTTCCCCCAACCCCCTTTATTAAGAACCCATCTATCTCTGTCATGAAGACACTCAGTGACCTGCTCCTCCATTCGATTTGACCATGGCTGGTCTTGAGTTTCAATTCCACCTTCCCACCTGCTCCCCATATCACTTAATTCCCTGAGAGAGAGAGAGAGAGACCAAAAATCCGTCTATCCCAGCCTTAAATATATTACTGCAATGATGGAGTATCTACAACCCTTGGGGGGAACAGAATTCCAAAGACCAGAACCCCCTGAGCAAAGGAACCTCTCCTTATCTCAGTCCTAACCTATCATCCCCCCCACCTCCTCCTGAGATTATGCATGTCCTAGAATCTTCAGCCAGGGGAAGCAAGCTCTCAGTATTGACCCTGACAAAACTCTTCAGAATCTTGTATGTTTCAGTGAAATGGACTTACATTCTTCTCATTTCCAAAGTCCATCGGCCCAATTTCCTCAGATTTAATGGGGAGATGGTGGCATTTTTTTAAATTCATTTGTGGGACATGGGTGTCGCTGGCTGGGCCAGTGTTTATTGCCCATCCCTAGTTGCCCTTGGAGAGCAGCTGGAGTCACATGTAGGCCAGACCAGGCAAGGACGGCAGATTCCTATCTCTAAAGGGACATTAATGAACCAGATGGGATTTTTCTGACAATGGTTTCATGGTCATCAGTAGATTCTTAATTCCAGATTTTTTTTATTGAATTCAAATTCCACCGTCCGCCGTGGCGGGATTCGAACCCGGGTCCCCAGAACATTACTGAGTTTCTGGATTAATAGTCTAACGGTAATAGCACTAGGCCATTAGCTCCCCATTATGGTATTGTTGCTGGACTAGTAATCCACAGACCCAGAATAATGCTCTGGCTCCTGGGTTCAAATCCCACCATGGTAGACGTTGAAATTAGAATTCATTAAAAATCTGGAATTTAAGATCTACCAATGACTATGAAAATCATTGTCAATTGTAAAAATCCATCTGGTTTACTAATATGCCTTTAGGCAAGGAAATCTGCCCTCTTTATCCAGTCTAGCCTACCGCACAATGGTTAGCACTGCTGCCTGACAGCGCTCCGGATTCGATTCCCAGTCACTCTCTGTGCGGAGTCTGCACATTCTCCCCGTGTCTGCGTGGGTTTCCTCCCACAGTTCGAAAGACATGCTGGTTAGGTGCATTGGTCATGCTAAATTCTCCCTCAGTGTTACCCGAACAGGCGTGTGGCACCTGGGGGATTTTCAACTTCATTGCAGCATTAATATAAGCCTACTTGTGACACTAATAAATAAGCTTAAACTTTACATGTGACTCCAGAACCACAGCAACGTGGTTGACTCTTAACTGCCCTCAGGGATGGGTAAACAACGCTTTCCTTGGACGAATTAAAAAGATTTACTTTCCTTCAATCTCTTTCAGTTTGTAAAGAAGTGACAGACGAAGATGATGTTTTTTGGCCAATGGAGGGAGACTGCGATTCGGAACGCTCCCTGAGCTCCGAGCGGCTTGATTCAATGGACCCTCAGACCAGTGCGGACCATCACTCCGAGACAAACAGTGTGACGGACACAGACAGCCAAGACCCAGGGCCCCACCTTGCCTCCCACAGGGAGCAGCACGGGCACAGTGGAACTGTCAAAGTGTTCCACCGGACTGGCAGCCTGGAATTTACAGAGCGGACATTGAAGGAAGGCAGTCCCTATAAGTTCTGGTCACAGCCAGGATCGCTGGATGAAGACACGGAGGAGACTGATCGCGAAGGGTCCTACAGCTACAGCAGTGAGATTGTCCAACACATCAGCCTACCCAGGTGCAGCCTGGTCGAGTGGATCAAGACGTCACAGGAGACTTCAGAATCCTGTTAACCTTAAGGCCAGACTAACTGCTCTGATGTAAAATATTCAAAGCACTGAATAAAGAGTCACTTGGAGGTTTTTTTTGGCAAGAGGCGAGGGGTCACTTGCAACAAGTTAGAAGATGCCCGACAGTGTTCCCTGGGACCTGCAGTCCAATCCAGGGGAAGGGAGTTAGGTCTCTCCCTCTGCCTCGGGGGGGAATCTCCTGGGGACACGTCAGTCCGAACTGTTAAACCTCACCCTATCTCCACGGTTGTCGCCCTCTGGATGGCCAAGAGCAATGGTCGGCAGGTGGGCAAAGAGGAAAGACTTGCACCAGCCCTCAAGCTTGGAACTGAGTGGGATGGATTTGAGGGAGCTTTGCTCGGTGTCCAACCAAGCTTTCGAAGGGAAGCCAGCCTAGTTTCAGGACCAGTGGATGCTAGGGGAACCTAGATGATCAATGTTTAAGGACCAGGTTTCTGTTGGCAACTCATTGTACCATCCATCCATTTCCAACACTTTCACCTTTAATATAGAACAATCAGCAACACAGGAGGCCATTCAGCCCATCGTGCATGCATTGCCTTTAAAAGTGCTATCCAATTCCTCCCCCACTCTTTCCCCAAAGACCTGCAAATCTTCCCTTTCCAAATATTTATCCAGTTCCCTTTTGAAAGCGTTAGACAGAAATAATTATGTGGTTTATTACAACAATTCTTTAGGGCAAATAGTGAATAAGGGTAATTAAGGGATCTCTATGAAGGTTAAATGTCTCATCACAAGGAATTAGGGAATCTATGTAAAACTGTGAGGAAGTTTAAGTAAAATTTCACAACCCGGGAAAGGAACATGTTAATATTAACAACGACTGCGGATTGTGGAGGAATAGCTAGTATGCCTATACCTCTGTAATCTGAATTAGCAGGGGGGGCGAGCAGTACAAGGCTTAACCTGGTAGCAACCAGCACTCGGGAAGGGGTTACAAGGGGCCAGAGGGAGATAAGAAAGACAGACAGTGGGTGGACACCCTGCCTTGTGAACATCCCCCAAATTGTTTAATGTAAAACTTAAAACCAGACAATGTTGGAATGTAAATACTGCCTTGCCTGTGTGACTTACAGAGTATAAATATTGTATGGTTCCTCAGCGAGGGAGAGTCTGCTTCAGGGACCTCTCTCTGAGGTGGTGCCCTCCCCACACATTGGCTAATAAACGATCGTTCTGTACTGGGTCTCCTGAGATTATTGTTCCAGAACAATGGCGTCACGAGCAGGATACCCATATCGGATCGTCAGAAGGGATCGGCAAAAGGTGGTGAGTATATTTTATTTACCACCTGTAGTTAGTGCGGGGAACCGGTCCGAAAATAATCTGGTCAAATACCATAGAATCTGGGAGAGGAGAACTCGGTACAGGGAGAGGCGTGTGGGCAGAGATGTGAAGGTGGAACTACGGGCTGGTAAAATTGTACAGCCACACCCCTTGTTGCCAGAAGGGCACAAGTAGGTTTGCATGCGGCTCGGCGGCACAGTGGGTTAGCACTGCTGCCTCGCAGCGCCAGGGACCCGGGTTCGATTCCCGGCTTGGGTCACTGTCAATGCTGAGTCTGCACATTCTCCCCGTGTCTGTATGGGTTTCCTCTGGGTGCTCCCATTTCCTCCTACAGTCCAAAGATGTGCAGGTTAGGTTGATTGGCCATGCTAAATTGCCGCTTGTGTCAGGGGGATTAGCAGGGTAAATATGTGGGGATAAGGAATAGGGCCTGGGTGGGATTGTGGTTGGTGCAGACTCGATGGGCTGAATGGCCTCCTTCTGCACTGTACGGACTCTATGATACGGTTGATGTGTTACTAAATTGCCCAGAAACTTGTGTTATGTGATATAAGATTTGATTGTGGATTTGTGGGAACTCAGTTAAATGTGGAAACTTTAAGCTTAGTCTCAAGGAATTTGAAATGTGTGAGATTTTATTGTGATGGCACATCGTAGAATCCTATGGTGCAGAAGGAGGCCATTTGGCCCATCGAGTCTGCACCAACCTCAATCTCACTCAGGCCCCATCCCCATAACCTGGAGTATTTACCCTGCTAATCCCCCTGACACTAAGGGGCAATTTAGCACGGCCAATCCACCTAACCCACTGAACTGTGGAAGGAAACTGGATCATCCAGAGGAAAACCACTCAGACATGGGGAGAATGTGCAAACTCCACATGGACAGTGACCCAAGCCAGGAGTTAAACCCGGGTCCTTGGCGTTGTGAGATAGCAGTGCTTACCACTGTGCCACCGTGCTGCCCTAAATGCCTTGTACAACTTGTAATGTCTTGTACAACTTCACCAGGAAGTCCCAGCTCCTGTATTCAATCTTCTGACCAAAGGGCCTGGGTAAGATGCTCTGTCAAGGAGTCAGTGCAGGCCCGAGGGGCCGAATGGCCTATTTCTGCTCGGTAGGGGTTCTCTGGTTGTGTGATATCCTGTCAAGCCCCTTCATCCTTTTAAAGACTTCAACCAGGTCACCCCTCAGCCTTCCGTATTCTGAAGTCAAGATCCGCAGTCTGTTCCCTCTTCCCTGATAGTGTTACATTCCCTGTTCTGGCATCACCTACTCACAAACTTCTTCCTCTAATGAGGCAAGTCCAAACCTATGGTCCATAAGGCAGTCTGTAATCAAACAAATGCAGCTCAATGGAATTATTGAGGGGAGGAGCACTCATGCCTTTCAGGGGGAACTAGATAAACACATGCGGGAGAACAGAATAGAGTGCAGTAGAACAGAGGGATCTGGGAATACAGATACATAATTCCCTAAAAGTGGTGTCACAGGTAGATAGGGTCTTAAAGAGTGCTTTTGGAACATTGACCTTTATAAACCAAAATATTGGGTATAAGATTTGGAATGTTATGGTGAGGTTGTATAAGACATTGGTGAGGCTGAATTTAGAGTATTGTGTGCAGTTTTGGTCACCTAATTACAGGAAGGATAGTAATAAGGTTGAAAGAGTGCAGAGAAGGTTTACAAGGGTGTTGCCGGGACTTGAGAAATTGAGTTACAGAGAAAGGTTGAACAGGTTAAGACTTTATTCCCTAGAGTGTAGAAGGGGAGATTTGATAGAGGTGTATAGCATTATGATGGGTATAGATGAAGTGAATGAAGCAGGCTTTTTCCACTGAGGCTAGGGGAGAAAAAAACTAGAGGACATGGGTTAAGGGTGAAGGGGGAAAAGTTTAAAGGGAATATTAGGGGAGGGTTCTTCACACAGAGTGGTGGGAGTGTGGAATGAGCTGCCAGGTGAAGTGGTAAATGCGGGGTCACTTTTAACATTTAAGAAAAACTTGGACAGGTACATGGATGAGGATTGGTTGTCAAATAGGAGGCAGAGAGTGGGGGTCAACGGGTGCTATTCGGATTGGCGGATGGTGACTAGTGGAGTGCCCCAGGGGTCGGTGCTGGGGCCTCAGCTTTTTACCATTTATATAGATGATCTGGAGGAGGGAACCGAGTGTATGGTGTCGAAATTTGCTGATGACACCAAGATTGGGGGAACGGCAAATTGTGCGGAGGGTGTGGAGTCTGCAGAAGGATCTAGATAGGCTGGGCGAATGGGCCAGGAAATGGCAAATGGAATTTAATGTTGGCAAGTGTGAGGTGGTCCACTTTGGTAGGAAGAATGGTAGGAAGGACTATTACTTACGTGGCTAAAAACTGCAGCAGGCGACGGTGCAGAGGGACCTCGGGGTCCTTGTGCATGAGTCGCAAAAACCCAGCTTGCAGGTGCAGCAGGTGGTCAGGAAGGCGAATGGGATGCTGGCCTTCATAGCGAGGGGGATTGAATATAAAAGTAGGGAGGTCTTGCTGCAGCTGTATAGGGCATTGGTGAGGCCGCAGCTGGAGTACTGTGTGCATTTTTGGGCGCCACACCTGCGCAAAGATATTTTGGCCTTGGAGGGAGTGCAGAGGAGGTTTACTAGGCTGATACCGGAGTTGAGGGGGTTGAGCTATGAGGAGAGGCTGAATAAACTGGGCTTGTACTCGTTAGAGTTTAGAAGAATGAGGGGAGATCTCATTGAGACGTATAAGATGATGAATGGGATGGATAGGATAGAGGTGGAGAGACTCTTCCCGCTCAAAAAAGACAGTAGGACTAGGGGGCACAGCCTCAAGATAAAAGGGGGGTGGTTTAGAACGGAGTTGAGGAGGAACTTCTTCACTCAAAGGGTGGTGAATCTCTCGAATTCTCTGCCCGTTGAAGTGGTGGAGGCTGCCTCGCTAAATACTTTTAAGACGCGGGTTGATGGGTTTTTGATAAGAGAGGGGATTAAGGGTTATGGGGAGAGGGCGGGAAAGTGGAACTGAGCAGCGACAGATCAGCCATGATCTTATTGAATGGCGGGGCAGGCTCGAAGGGCTAGATGGCCTACTCCTGCTCCTATTTCTTATGTTCTTATGAGCGGGGTGTGGAGGGATATGGTCCACGTGCGGGTCAGTGGGACTGGGCAGAAAAATGGTTCGACACAGACAAGAAGGGTCAAAAGGTCTATTTCTGTGCTGTATGGTTAGAACCAACTGTTCTATGGTTCTGAAGATACTCTGATAGGGTGAGATGATGATGGAAGGGAACACTCCCTTGTGCGCGTGGGACTGTCCAGCAATTTGGAATGTATCACACAGTCTTGTATAATATGAACAACCAACATCTAAAGTCCAAAGATGTGTTGGTTAGGTGGATTAACCATGGTAAGTGTACGGGCTTATGGGGACAGAGTGTAGGAGATGGCCTGGGTAAGATGCTCTTCAGGAGAATCAGTGCCGACTCAATGGGCCGAACGGCCTCTTTCGGCACTGGAAGGATTCTCTGAACATCCCCTTGAAGAGAGCAGGCGGTACGAGGAACAGGCTGTAAGCAACAAGGAAAAATGAGATGGAACATGGTTGGAAGAGGGTTCGTGGGCAGCCTGGAGACTGGCAGCATCTCCTCTTGGCACCAAATGGTCTGTTACTGTTGAGTAAGCTCTACGTCACCCCATAACGGAGTGTGTCATCTCACATCAAGATTAATGATCCAGGATGGTGAGGTCATATTGACCCCACAGGGACAGAGAGATGAGAGATCAAGCTCGCTGTTGATAATGTTGCTTCTTTTCATAGAAACTAGAAGCAGGAGGAGGCCATTCAGCCCTTCGAACCTGCCCTGCCATTCATTATGATTTTGGCTGATCATCAAATTCATTATCCTGATCACCCCCTCCCCCCATATCTCTCAATCCCTGTAGCCCCAAGAGCGATATCTAATTCCTTCTTGAAATCAGACAACATTTTGGCCTTAACTACTTTCAGTGGGAGTGAATTCCACACATTCACCACCCTCTGGCTACAGAAATCTCTCCTCACCTCAGTTCTACCCCTTATCCTCAAACTCTGACCCCTAGTTCTGGACTCCCCCACCACCAGGAACATTCTTTCTGAATCTACCCTGTCTAACCCTGTTAGAATTTTATAAGTTTCTATGAGATCCCCCCTCTCACTCTTCTAAACTCCAGTGAGTATAATCCTAACCAACTTAGTCTCTCCTCATGTGACAGACCTGCCATCCCAAGAATCAGCCTGGTAAACCTTCGCTGTACTCCCTCTATAGCAAGGACATCCTTCCTCAGATAAGGAGACCAAAACTGCTCACAATACTCCAGGTGTGGCCTCACCAACGCCCTGTACAATTGCAGCAAAACATCCCTATCCCTAAACTCAAATCCTCTTGCTATGAAGGCCAACATACCATTTTCCTCCTTTACCGCCTGCTGTATCTGCGCACTTACCTTCAGTGACTGATGCACGAGGACTCCAAGATCTCGCTGAGCATCCACCTCTCTCAATTTACACCCATTCAGATAATAATCTGCCTTTCTATTATTGCTATCAAAGTGGATAACCTCACATTTATCCACATTATACTGCACCTGCCATGCAGATACCCACACACTCAACCTGTTCAAATCACACTGAAGCATCTCTGCATCCCCCTCACAGCTCACCCTCCCACCCAACCTTGTATCATCTGCAAATTTGGAGATAATACATTCACTTCCCTCTTCCAAATCATTAATATATAATGTGAACAGTTGAGGTTCCAACACAGATCCCTGAGGAACCCCATTAGTCACTGACTGCCAATCAGAAAGAGACCCATTTATGCCAACTCTTTGCTTCCTCTCTGCTAACCAGCTTTCTATCCATCTCAACACATTACCCGCAATCCCATGTGCTTTAACTTTACATAGTAGTCTGTAATCTAAGTCCTTGACGAAAGTCTTCTGAAAGTCTAAATAAACCACATCTATTGGTTCTCCTTGATCAACTCTATTAGTCACAGCCTCAAAGAATTCCAAAAGATTCATCAAGCATGATTTCCCTTTCGTAAATCCATGCTGACTTTGGAGAGATGGCAGGTGGAGTTTAATCCGGATAAATGTGAGGTAATACATTTTAGAAGGTCTAATACAGATAGGAAATATACAGTAAATGGCAGAACCTTTAAGAGTATTGATAGGCAGAGGGATCTGGATGTACAGGTACACAGGTCACTGAAAGTGGCAATGCAGGTGGAGAAGGCAGTTAAGAAGGCATACGGCATGCTTGCCTTCATCAGCCAGGGTTATTAAGTTTAAAAATTGGCAAGTCATGTTGACGCTTTATAGAACCTTAGTGAGGCCACACTTGGAATATAGTGTTCAATTCTGATCGCCACACTACCCAAAGGATGTGGAGGCTTTGGAAAGGGTACAGAAAAGATTTGCCAGGATGTTGCCAGGTATAGAGGGCATTAGCTATGAGGGAGAGGTTAGAGAAACTTGGTTTGTTCTCACTGGGGCGACAGAGGTTGAGGGGTGACCTGATAGAAGTCTACAAGATTATGAGAGGCATGGACAGTTTGGACAGTCAGAAACTTTTTCCCATGGTGGAAGAGTCAATTACTAGGGAGCACAGGTTTAAGGTGCGAGGGGCAAGGTTTAAAGGAGATGTACGAGACAGATTTTTTACACAGAGAGTAGCGGGTGCCTGGAACTCACTGCCAGGGGAGGTAGTGGAAGCGGATACAGTCGTGACTTTTAAGGGGCGTCTTGACAAGTACAAGAATGGATAGGAATAGAGGGATATGGTGCCCGGAAGGGTAGGGGGGGGGGTTTAGTTCAGTTGGGCAGCATGGTGGGTGCAGGCTTGGAGGGCCGAAGGGCCTGTTCCTGAGCTGTAATTTTCTTTGATCTTTGTTCGATTATCTCACTGCCTTCCAAATGCCGAGTTATGAAATCCTCGATAATGGACTCTATCAACTTCCCGAATTCCAACATTAGGCTCACTACTCCATAGTTGCCTGTTTTCTCTCTCCCTCCCTGTTTGAGTAGCGGGCTTACATTAGCTCCCTCCAATCTGTGGGAACTATTTCAGAGTGCAAAGAATTTTGGGAAATAGCCACCAATGGTGGTGGTTTCGACTGAGTGCCTCCGTGCTGCCTGCGAGCGTTGGTACATGCCTGGGGATCACCAGCTGCCACTGCCAGTGGGATGGGGAGTCAGCAGGCTGGAATGTGGCTGGCACTCTGACCTGTGACCCCGTCTCACTCTATGAAGCCAGAAATCCGAAGCTGGATTTGGCAGGAGAAGCTGGAAATAGGATCAGGAGTAAGGTAGTCCACCTACCGAGCCTGCGCAAGTCAACAGAATCATGGCTGACCTTCTGCCCCCATACTATCCCCCGAGTACCCCCTGAGGGTGGTGTTAATGGACGTGACGGGGGTCGGGCCTACTGGCTGAAGAGTTGGCGAGAGCTACACGTGCCCCCTTTGATTGAGGCCCCCTCTCAGGCACTTCCATGGCCAGCTACGGGTCTTTCCAGGATTGATGGCCCCTCCCCTCCCCCAAGGAGGGATGGAGGTGTGGGGGGTGTGGGAAGGGCAGGAATCCCACTCCCTGAGAGACCAGGCCATGCCAGTGGGAATCGCTGGCAATGCACCCAGCGAGAGCGCAAGGGCAGGTTAGAGTCTTTCGTATATCGGTGCAGACTCGATGGGCCGAAGGGCCTGTTCTGCACTGTAGGATTCTGTGAACGGCTGGGGATGGCTGAGGCCGCAGGTGGGAGAGAGGGTGGGATGGCGCAGGGGTGGGGAGGCGGGGTTGGGGGGTTGGGTTGCAGAATGGGGGTCTTGGGGGAGAGAGAATGGGGGAAGGACTCAGAGTCAAGGATAAGGGTCTCAGTATCTTCTCCACCCCTCCCCCGACCATCCTCCCCTCCCCCACCCCCCGCGCCACCACTCCCTTTCCCAATCCTAGGGCCCTGGGTCAGGCACGGAGTTCTTTCGAATTTGGGATGCCTTCCCCCACTCTCTGCCCTACCAGCCCCTCTTCCCCCTCGAGCCCGCACTCAACCACAAGAGGGTTTTGCAGGTCGGGCTCCCTGCGTGGCACAAGCGCCCCAGCTGCTGTTGATTTAAAACCAGCAGCGATGGGATGAGGCCTTTGAGGAGGCCATTAGTTACCCACTTAGCATTGGAGAGGAAAAGTAGCCATCCACAGACTAGAGCTTCACAGCTCCAGGGTCCCGGGTTCGATTCCCGGCTTGGGTCACTGTCTGTGTGGAGTTTGCACATTCTCCCCATGTCTGCGTGGGTTTCCTCCGGGTGCTCCGGTTTCCTCTCACAGTCCAAAGATGTGCGGGTTAGGTTGATTGGCCGTGCTAAGAAATTGTCCCTTAGTGTCCAGGGATGTGTAGGTTAGAGGGATTAGTGGGTATCGTATGTAGGGATATGGGGGGGTAGGGCCTGGGTGGGATTGTGTTGGGTGCAGACTCGATGGGCCGAAGGGCCTCTTTCTGCACTTTAGGGTTCTATGATTCTAGAACGAATCGGGGAAAAGATGGAGAAGGCAGTGGGGTCCCTATCCATCAGTTCCCCCGCCCATCCCAATTAAATCCCCCCCCCAAACCAGCCTTGTGAGAGTAAATTGCAGCACCCCCCCCTCCAAACTCAATCCCACCCCCCCCCTCACCCTCTCGAGACGAGGGGACATTGTCTACAACCCGTGATGTGACACTGCCTCAATGATGTCACTCCGTCGCTATGACGTCAATGGTTGTGACGTCACGCCGTCGCCGTGACGCGCTCCCCCCCCCCACCCCAACCTCACCCCCACCCCAACCCCCCTTTGCGGTCGGGATGTCGGGACTCAGTGATGGTGAACAATGACTCATTGCGTCAAAAGCCATCGTTTAATGGCGAAGAGATTCTGACGTGAAACACAAACCGAGGCAACGTCTGTTCCAACACTTTGGTTGGAGGGCGGGGTTGAGATCCAAAGGCCCACAACGCCCAACGTGGCGGCCACTTAGTGACCCATCTATCGTACGTCTTCACACCATTGGTTCCAGGGAGTGAGAAGCGGCCCCCCCAGCGGGCGGGGGGGGGGGTAGTATATTTCTTAACTTGACGTCCTATTATTTACAGTACTGGCTGTCCTTCCATTTCAGCCGCTCTCTGAAACGTTCACACTTCCTCCGCTCGCGTGGTGGTGACGGTGGCCGGGGGGCGGGCGTATTTGGCAGCCGTCGGCTCGCAGCGTTGCAAACACGCGCAGCACGCGGTGAGGACGGTGATCAAACTGATGGTTCCCACAAAGAGCATGATGATCACAAAGCCAACCAGGTTCACGGGTTCCTGCAGCCTCTGAAGCATCTGTCTGACCAAGGTGACCAGAGCCGGGTCTTTGGAGACCACCTCCATGTCAGGGGGCGGACAACTGCTCCCTCCAGCCAACGGGACCGATCCGGGGTGGTGGCGCACGCGGGGAGTGGGGAGGGGGTGACAAATCTTCCGCAGAAGTTGGGGAGGGGGTGGGGGGATGGTGGCAGCAACTTTTCCCCCTCCCACCCACCCAGCTGGAATTGCCGACCCCCACCCACACACACACACACACACACACACACACACCCCCCCCCCCCGCCAGCACCCTCTCTGAGGACACTGGTTGCTGCAGCAACAAGAGAATGGGAACTCAGTCAGCTGATGACACTCGAGGGGGGTGGAAATGAGAGGGGGAGGGGGAGGGAAATGCTTCGGGGCGAGGGGGGGCAAGGGGGAGGGTAGGAGAGCAGGCATGGAGGGGGAGATCGGAGGGGAGGGAAGGGGGAGGAGATGGGAGGGAAAGGGGAAGGGAGAGAAGGGGGAGGGAGAGGGGAGGGAAGGAGAGCTGGCGTGGAGGGTGAGATGGGAGGGGAGGAGGAGGGTAGGGAAGGGGGAAGAGAGAGGGAGGGAGGGGGGAGATGGGAGGGGAAAGGGAGGGTAGGGAAGGCGGAGGGGAGGGAGAGGGGGAGGAGAGGGGAGGGAAATGCTTCGGGGAGAGGGTGGAGGAGGAGGGGAGGGGGAGGGAAAGAGGGGGGCATGGAGGGTGAGATGGGAGGGGAGGGGGAGGCTAGGGAAGGGGGAGAGGGCGGGGAGGGGGAGATGGGAGGGGAGGGTAGGGAAGGAGAGGGGAGGAGGGAGGAGGGGAGGGGGAAGGAGAAGGTTGAGGGGAAGGGGTGGGGAGGGGGAGAGGAGGCGGGAGGTTGAGCAGGAGGGGGAGAGGGAGGGGAGAGGAGGCGGAGGGAGGATGGAGGTTGTGAAGGAGGAAAGGGGAAGGGGAGGTAAAGTGAGAGGGGAGGGGAGATGGGAGGTTGAGAGGGGAGGGGAGATGGGAGGTTGAGAGAGGAGGGGAGAAGGGGACAGGGAAGGGAGAGGGGAGAGGTGGGAGGGATGGGCAGGGAGGTGGGAGGAGAGGATAGGGTTAGGGAGGGGGGAGGGGGAGGTGGGAGGAGAGGATAGGGATAGGGAGGGGTGAGGGAGAAGGGGAGTTGGAGAAGAGGATAGGGAAGGGGAGGGGGAGGTGGGAGGAGAGGATAGGGATAGGGAGGGGGAGGTGGGAGGAGAGGACAGGGATAGGGAGGGGGGAGGGGTGAGGGGGAGGTGGGAGGAGAGGACAGGGATAGGGAGGGGTGAGAGGGAGGGGGAGGTGGGGGGAGAGGATAAGGATAGGGAGGGGTGAGGGGGAGGTGGGAGGAGAGGATAGGGATAGGGATGGGGGGAGGGGGAGGGTTGTCTATAGTTGTCAGCTTTTTCTCAAAGGCCTCAACCGTTAAAAATTTACATCAATGTTCAGGGTGAGATAATCAACTGAAATGTGTTCTTTTTTTAGTTCTGTAACCTCTAAGGGGAAAGAATGGTCAGGGTGCACTGGCCGTGCTAAATTCAGTGGACCCGAACAGGCGCCGGAGTGTGGCAACTAGGGGATTTTCACAGTAACTCCATTGCAGTGTTAATGTGACCCTACTTATGACGCTAATAAATAAACATTAGTTGGTGTCACCCCTGTGCTGCGGACGGTGTATCCATCGTTCACCCCGGGTGGTTCTCCGAGCACACACAGAGGGCTCTGAGTGTGCAAGTCCACGGCATGGTAGCACGGTGGGTTAGCACTGCTGCTTCACAGCTCTAGGGACCCGGGTTCGATTCCTGGCTCAGGTCACTGTCTGTGTGGAGTTTGCACATTCTCCTCGTGTCCGCGTGGGTTTCCTCCGGGTGCTCCGGTTTCCTCCCACAGTCCAAAGATGTGCGGGTTAGGTTGATTGACTGTGCTAAAATTGCTCCTTAGTGTCCTGAGATGTAGGGATTAGTGGGTAAAATATATGGGGGTAGGGCCTGGGTGGGATTGTGGATGATGCAGACTCGATGGGCCAAATGGCCTCTTTCTGCACTGTAGGGTTTAAGATCCTTAAAGGTGGTGAAGAAGGCATGGTCCATGCTTGGGTGGGGCATAGAGTATAAAAGTTGGCGTATGATGTTGCAGTTATATAGAACTGTGGTTAGACCACATTTGGAATACTGCATCCAGTTCTGGTCGCCACACTACCAGAAGGACGTGGAGGCTTTGGAGAGACTACAGAACAGGTTTACCAGCATGTTGCTCGGACGGTCTTAGCTATGAGGTGAGATTGAGTAAATTAGGATTGTTCCCCCTGGAAAGATAGAGGTTGAGGGGCGACCTAATAGAGGTGTATAAAATTATGAAGGGCATCGATAGGGTGAACAGTTGGAAGCAGGTCGGAAATGACAAACACAAGGGGTCACAGGTTCAAGGTAAGGGTGGCAATGTTCAATACAGATATGCAGGGAATGTATTTACACAGAGCCTGGAATACAAGGTGGTTGAGGCAGACACGCTGGGATCATTTAAGACTTATCTAGATAGCCACATGAACAGACTGGGAATAGAGGGATACAAACGGGTGGTCTAGTCAGGAACACATGGTCGGTGCAGGCTTGGAGGGGCTGAAGGGCCTGTTCCCATGCTGTACTGTTCCTTGAAAATCCCAGGGTCAACTTAATGAGCCTTCACTGGACTGACTCCAATACCAATATATCTCTCCTAGGAAGAAAGTTCATGCTGGGGTCCAACTGGTCAGCCTGTGGCCTCCTCATCATCAAGACTTGGTGTCACCTGAGAACCCAGGCGAGGAAATGGGCCGTTTGATTCTGGGGTCGAGCCCCAAAGTCTGCTCTCCAGTTTGCTAAAGTATCATAGAATTAGAGAAATCTATCCCCAAAAGGAAGAACGTGGAGGCTTCCAGAGAGAAGGGCAGGGGAAATGGCACTTAGCGGATTTGCTCGTTTAGCGGGTCAGTACACACATGATGGGCCAATCGGCCTCATGTCTGCCCTGTGACAAATTGCCGAATGTGTGATGTTCAAAGTTAAAAAGTTTATTTATGAGTGTCGCAAGTAGGCTGACATTAACACTGCAATGGAGTTACTGTGAAAAGCCCCTAGTGGCCACACTCCTGTTCGGGTAACACTGAGGGAGAATTTAGCACGGCCGATGCACCCTAACCAGCACATCTTTCGGAAGGAAACTGGAGCACCTGGAGGAAACCGGACTATGAAGAGAGACTAAATAGACTGGGTCTGTACTCGTTGGAGTTTAGAAGGATGAGGGGGCGATCTTATAGAGACATATAAGATAATGAAAGGGATGGATAGGGTAGAGGTAGAGAGATTCTTCCCGCTCAGAAAGGATAGCAGGACTAGAGGGCACAGCCTCAAGATAAGGGGGGAGCAGTTTAGAACGGAGTTGAGGAGGAACTTCTTCACTCAAAGGGTGGTGAATCTCTGGAATTCTCTGCCCGTTGAAGTGGTGGAGGCTACCTCGCTGAATATATTTAAGTCACGGGTAGCTAGGTTTCTGATAGACAAGGGAATTAAGGGTTATGGGGAGAGGGCGGGAAAGTGGAACTGAGCCACGACAGATCAGCCATGATCTTATTGAATGGCGGGGCAGGCTCGAAGGGCTAGATGGCCTACTCCTGCTCCTATTTCTTATGTTCTTATGTTCTTAAAGCGGGAAAGTGGAACTGATCCACTTCAGATCAGCCATGATCTTATTGAATGGCGGGGCAGGCTCGAAGGGCTAAATGGCCTACTCCTGCTCCTATTTCTTATGTTCTTAAACCCACGCAGACACAGGGAGCACGTGCAGACTCCGCACAGACCCATGTTCCACTCATAAGAAAATTTTACAGGGAATATTGTTTGGGATGCACCCTGTCACTGACTACAGCCCTCAGCTGCTTGCTGAAAATGTCACTGAATTTTTGCAGCCAGGTGTTTGCTGGAGTCTCTTTTTTAATTATTGATTCAGTGGACAGATTTATTTCCCCTCCTCCAGCCCAGGTCCTTAAAATTTAATGCACCCCAGATGGGACTCGAACCCACAATCCCTGGCTTAGGAGGCCAGTGCCTTATCCATTAGGCCACTGGGGCTACACAGGAAGCACTGTGGTAGAAACAATAAATCTCTCTGTCTGTGTTAACACCAACACTATTTCAAAAGGGTTGTAAAAGCAAATATGCAGCGGATTTCCACCCCAAACTCCCAAGCTACTGAGCAAGCTACAGGAACCTGCAACACATTCTGTTCTGAATTCTCCCCGCTTCTGGGTTTCTGCTTCGAGTTCTGCTCAATCCCTGTTCGCTCTCCTTCGTGTATTGAAGCACTGACTAATTCAGAAATATCTCATCTGCTGTAAAGTGCTTTGAGAAAGGTGTCTGAATATTGTATTGAATCTTATAGAGGCTTACAAGATAATGAAGGGGATGGATAGGGTAGAGGTAGAGAGATTCTTCCCGCTTAGAAAGGACAGCAGGACTAGAGGGCACAGCCTCAAGATAAGTGGTGGGGGGGGTGGTGCAGTTTAGATTGGAGTTGAGGAGGAACTTCTTCACCCAAAGGGTGGTGAATCTCTGGAATTCTCTGCCTGTTGAAGTGGTGGAGGCTACCTCGCTGAATATATTTAAGTCACGGGTAGATAGGTTTCTGATAGACAGGGGAATTAAGGGTTATGGTGAGAAAGCGGGAAAGTGGAACTGATCCACTTCAGATCAGCCATGATCTTATTGAATGGCGGGGCAGGCTCGAAGGGCTAGATGGCCTACTCCTGCTCCTATTTCTTATGTTCTTATGTTGTGTTACAGTTCTGGGTGCCACACTACAGGGAGGATGTGAACGCATTGGAGAGAGCGCAGAAGAGGTTTACAGAATTGGTTCCAGGGATGAGAAACTTCAGTTACGAGGATAGGCGGCAGAGTGGTGCGGAGGTTAGCGGTGCTGCCTCACAGTGCTAAAGGCCTAAATTTGATTCCTGGCTTGGGTCACTGTCTGTGTGGAGTCTACACGCTCTCTGCGTGGGTTTCCTTCAGATGCTCCAGTTCCCTCCCGCAGTCCGAAAGACGTGCTGGTTAGGATGCACTGGCCATGCTAAATTCTCCCTCAGTGTACCCGAACAGGCGCCGGAGTGTGGTGACTAGGGGATTTTCACAGTAACTTCATTGCAGTGTTAATGTCAACCAACTTGTGACGCGAATAAACAAACTTTAGATTGGAGAGGTTGGGACTGTTCTCCTTGGAGAGGAGAAGGCTAGGAGGAGATTTGATAGAGATGTTCAAATTCCTGAGGGGGCTGGACAGAGTCGATCGGGAGAAACTGCTCCCCCTCATAAATGGATTGAGAATGAGGGAGCACTGATTTGCAGACGAAACAAATCTGAGAAAAAAAAGCCTTTCTCACCGAGCGAGTGGTTGGGTTGTACCACAGTGTTTCCTGTACAGCCCCAGTGGCCTAATGGATAAGGCACTGGCCTCCTAAGCCAGGGATTGTGGGTTCAAGTCCCATCTGGGGTGATGCTAATTTTAAAAAGCTCTCCTGGAGGAGGGAAAGAATGCACTGCCGTGTGGTGGAGGCAGCTTCAAGCGAGGCATTCGAGAGACCATGAGATGACTGTTTGAATAGAAATGGGGAAAAGGCAGGAGAATGGGCATTTAGCGAGTTGATACAGAGACAATGGGCTGAATGGCCTCTGTAACAATTCTTTGATATGAATGAGAGATTTTCTAAAGGAATGTTTGACAGGGCCCTGGAGTAATCGATATTCTTAACAGAATCAGAGAGGTATACAACACAGAAAAAGACCCTTCGGCCCATCACATCTGTGCTGGTCAAAGAGCAAAGAAAATTACAGCACAGGGACAGGCCCTTCGGCCCTCCAAACCTGCACCGACCATGCTGCCCATTTGAACTAAATCCCCCTACCCTTCCGGGGACCATATCCCTCTATTCCCAACCTATTTATGTATTTGTCTAGACACCCCTTAAAACTCACTATCGTATCCGCTTCCACTCCCTCCCCCGGCAGCGAGTTCCAGGCACCCACCACCCTCTGTGTAAAAAACCTGCCTCCTACATCTCCTTTAAACCTTGCCCCTCACACCTTAAACCTGTGCCCCCCGAGTAACTGACTCTTCCACCCTGGGGAAAAGCTTCTGACTATCCACTCTGTCCATGCCCCTCATAATCTTGTAGACTTCTATCAGGTCTCCCCCTCAACCTCCGTCGCTCCAGTGAGAACAAACCAAGTTTCTCCAATCTCTCCTCATAGCTAATGCCCTCCATACCAGGCAACATCCTGGTAAATCTTTTCTGTAACCCTCTGCAAAGCCTCCACATCCTTCTGGTAGTGTGGCCACCAGAATTGTACACAATATTCCAAGTGCAGCCTAACTAAGGTTCTTTACAGCTGCAACATGACTTTCCAATTTTTAAACTCAGTGCCCCGGCCGATGAAGGCAAGCATGCCGTTTGCCTTCTTCACTACCTTCTCCACCTGCATTGCCACTTTCAGTGACCTGTGTACCTGTACATCCAGATCCCTCTGCCTCTTAAGAATTCTGCCATTTACTGTATAATCACTTAGACAAAGCATTTAACCATTCTAATCCCATTTTCCAGCACTTGGTCCATTGCCTTGGAATCACAAGTGCTCTTCTAAATCCTTCTTCAATGCAACGAGGTTACCTCTCCTTTTGTTTGGCTTTATTGTCACAATTACCTTTCTGCAAGAGATCTACATTTTTGGAAGATGTCAGTAAGAAGGGAGGTCCCACCTGTTTAATTTTCATCTCATGTTTGGTGCGGCTGGAAACTGATCTCCTCATCACTTATTCCATTGCTGCCTGTGGGATCGTGCTGTGTAGGAGCTGTCCTCTGCGATTACAGAGGTCTATAAGATAGAAAGGGGCACAGATCAGCTAGATAGTCAATATCTTTTCCCAAAGGTAGGAGAGTCTAAAACTAGAGGGCCTAGGTTTAAGGTGAGAGGGGAGAGATACAAAAGTGTCCAGAGGGGCAATTTTTTCACACAGAGGGTGGTGAGTGTCTGGGACAAGCTGCCAGAGGTAGTAGTAGAGGCGGGTACAATTCTATCTTTTAAAAAGCATTTAGACAGTTACATGGAGGGACATGGGCCAAACGCGGGCAATTGGGACGAGCTTAGGGGTTAAAAAAGGGGGTGGCAATGCCAAGTTGGGCCGAAGGGCCTGTTTCCATGCTTAAACCTCTAGGACTCTAACACCATCTACCTGTCCCCACGTGACGGGATACAGCTTTGCGAGAGATTTTATTCACTGGTAACCCTCAAGTAAAACCCCTGAAAGCTGTGCGGTCTGTTCTCCGGTTTTCCCAGTGAGGTTTGCCTGTCATTGTGGTTTGTAACAGAGTGAGTGCAGCGCGGGTGCCTCGGTTTCTGGAGAGTAACACAGAACAGCTGTCAGAAAGATCAGAAGGCAGTGGGCAGATGGTTTAAAAACGCCCTGGGAGGCAGCAACGCGCAGAAGGAAAACTCACAGAATGTCAATTACTTCACAGAAATTCTGGGAGCCACACATCCAGGGAATCGCAGAGTTTCCTCTCAGTCTGCGACTGAGTCGGGACCCGGAGTGAAGCAAGGATGAAAAAAATAAACTGCACATTTCTCACGTCAGGGAAAAGGCGGATTTCTCCTGTCCAGACCCTGTCTGTCCCGATATCCAGAAAAACTCCACTGGTGTGGAACCTGCACATCCATCAAACAGGAGGGACAGGGGGAGAGGGACAGGGAGAGAGGGACAGGGAGAGAGGGATAGGGAGAGAGGGATAGGGAGAGAGGGATAGGGAGAGAGGGACAGGGAGAGAGGGACAGGGAGAGAGGGACAGGAGAGAGGGACAGGGAGAGAGGGATAGGGAGAGAGGGATAGGGAGAGAGGGACAGGGAGAGAGGGATAGGGAGAGAGGGACAGGGAGAGAGGGACAGGGAGAGAGGGATAGGGAGAGAGGGATAGGGAGAGAGGGACAGGGAGAGAGGGATAGGGGGATAAGGAGAGAGGGATAGGGAGAGAGGGACAGGGAGAGAGGGATAGGAGAGAAGGGATAGACAGCAAGAGACAGGACAGATAGAGACTGACAGGGAGGGACAGAGAGGGATAGGGACAGACAGAGAGGGACAGACAGGGACAGAGAGAGAGGGACATACAGGGAGGGACAGGGAGACAGGGATAGACAGCAAGAGACAGGACAGAGAGAGAGGGACAGACAGGAAGGGACAGACAGAGAGGATGGGGATAGACAGAAAGGGACAGACAGAGAGGGACAGACAGGGACAGACGGGGAGGGACAGACAGAGAGCGACAGGGAGAGACAGACAGAGAAGGACAGGGAGAGACACTCAGACAGGGACAGACAGAGACCGACAGACAGGGAAAGGCAGACAGACAGAGACAAGCAGGAAGGGACAGACACAGAATCAGACAGACGTGAGACAGTGAGGTTCAGACAGTAGCTTTCACACAGTGAGTTGAGAAGGTGGGGCTGAGCTGCCTTCTTGAACCTGCTGCGGTCCCTGTGGTGTAGGTACACCCACAGTGCAGTTAGGGAGGGAGTTTCTGGATTTTGACCCAGCGATAGTGAAGGATCGGTGATATATTTCCAAGTCAGAATGGTGAGTGGTTTGGAGGGGAACTTGCAGGTGGTGGTGTTCCCATTGTATCTGCTGCCCTTGTCCTTCTAGATGGAAGTGGTTGTGGGTTTGGAAAGTGCTGTTTAAGGATCTTTGGTGAGTTGATGCAGTGCATCTTGTAGATGGTACACACAGCTGCTACTGAGCGTCAGTGGTGGAGGGAGTGGATGTTTAAGGTGATGGATGAGGTGCCAATATATTCCCATTCCTACACTGTCACTGGACCAAGATCCTGGGACTCCCTCCCTAACTGCACTGTAGGTGTACCTACACCTCATGGACTGCAGCGGGTTCAAGAAGGCAGCTGCCACCACCTTCTCAAGGGGCAATTAGGGACGGGCAGGAAATGCTGGGACCATATCCCATAAAAGTGATTCTTTTTAAGTTAAATTTAAGTTTAAAGTTTATTTGTCACAAGTAGGCTTACATTAACACTGCAATGAAGTTACTGTGAAAATCCCCTAGTCTCCACACTCCAGTGCCTGTTCGGGTTACACTGAGGGAGAATTTAGCACGGCCAATGCACCCTAACCAGTACGTCTTTCAGACTGTGGGAGGAAACCCACGCAGACATGGGGAGAACGTGCAAACTCCACACAGACCCAAAGCTAGAATCAGACCTATATCCCTGGCGCTGTGAGGCAGCAGCGCTAACCAGCAGCCACCAGAGAAATCACGTTCTGGATGACACTGGGTGTTGTTGGAGCTGCACCCATCCAGGCAGCAAGAGGCGAGTGTTCCATCACACTCCTGACTTGTGCTTGTAGATGGTGGACAGGCTTTGGGGGGTGTCAGGAGGTGAGTTACTCTCCACAGGATTCCCAGCCTCTGACCTGCTCTTGGATGTGGAGATGCCGGCGTCGGACTGGGGTAAACACAGTAAGAAGTCTCACAAACACCAGGGTAAAGTCCAACAGGTTTATTTGATAGTAAACCCTATCAAATAAACTGGTTGGACTTTAACCTGGTGTTTGTGAGGCTTCTTACTGCTCTTGGTGGCACTGTATTTAAACGGCTAGTCCACTTCAGCTTCTGGATGTTGACAGTGGGGGATTCAGTGATGGGAACTATTAAATGTCAAGGGGCAATGGTTAGACACTCTCTTGTTGGAGTTGGCCATTGCCTGGCATTTGTGTGGCGTGAACGTTACCTGCCACTTGTCAACCCAAGCCTGGATATTGTCCAGATCTTGTTGCATTTGGATACGGACTGCTTCAGTATCTGAGGAGTCGCGAATGATGCTGAACATTGTACAATCGTCGGCGAACATCTCCACCTTACAACGGAGGCAAGGTCATTGATGAAGATTTTTGTTGGGCCTAGGGCCCTAGCCCAAGGGACTCCTGCAGGGATGTCCTGGAGCTGACCCTCCACAACCACAACCATCTTCCTATGTACCAGCAGAGTGTTAAACCCCCCCCCCGATACCCATTGATTCCAGTTTGGATAAGGCTCCTTGATGCCACACTTGTTCGAATGCAGCCTTGATGCCAGGGGGCAGCCACTCTCACCTCACCTCTGGAATTCAGAGCTTTTGTCCATGTTTGAACCAAGGCTGTAATGAGGTCAGGAGCTGAGTGACCCTCACTGGCAAAACCCAAACTGGGCGTCACCGAGCAGGTTATTGCTGAGTAGGTGCTGCTGATAGCTCTGTCGATGACCCCTTCCATCACTTTACTGATGATCGAGAGTAGACTGACTGGGTGGTAATCGGCTGAGTTGTCCCAATTCTTGTGTACAGGACACACCTGGGCAATATAGCACGGCCAATCCACCTAACCCGCACATCTTTGGACTGTGGGAGGAAACCGGAGCACCCAGAGGAAACCCACGCAGACATGGGGAGAATGTGCGAACTCCGCACAGTCACCCGAGGCCGGGAATTGAACCCAGGTCCCTGATGCTGTGAGACAGCAGTGCTAACCACTGTGCTGCCATGCCATCCCTCAACTTAACCTGCACATCTTTGGACTGTGGGAGGAAACCAGAGCACCTGGAGGAAACCCACGCAGACACGGGAAGAATGTGCATTGAGACTCAAAACATTCGCTCTACTCTCTCTCCCCACAGACGCTGTCAGATCTGCTGAGATTTTAAAGTTCATTCATTATTAGTCACAAGTAAGGCTTACATTAACACTGCAATGAAGTTACTGTGAAGTTCCCCTAGTTGCCACAGTCCAGCGCCTGTTCGGGTTACACTGAGGGAGAATTTAGCACGGACAATGCACCCTAACCAGCATGTCTTTCGGACTGTGGGAGGAAACCAGAGACCCGGAGGAAACCCACAGACACGGGGAGAACATGCAGACTCCACACAGACAGTGACCCGAGCCGGGAATCGAACGCGGGTCCCTGGAGCTGTGAGACAGCTGTGCTAACCACTTTCCATCATGTTCTGCTTTGGTTTCAGATTCCAACATCAGAGCGATTTGCCTTTAATGGACTATTTGGTGCTGTTTATTGCCCTGGTCTTTCCCAATCCCTGGTAATAACTGTATAACACAGTAAGAAGCCTCACAACACCAGCTTAAAGTCCTGTCGGACTCTAACCTGGTGTTTGTTGTCAGACTTCTTACTGTGTTTACCCCAGTCCAACGCCGGCATCTCCACATCATAGCTGTATAAACCTGGGAAAAGTGGGAATGTGGAGTGAAAATCTCCAGCTGGTGTATTCGAGGCAGTGGAATATTTGGGCCCAAGCAAAATCTTGAAAAAAAAATCATATAAATTATTAATTTGCTCAAATTTACATTTCGTCTGCCTTAATTATCTGGACTTTGTTCATTCTGTAAGATTGAGAATGAAGTACATTTCATCCATCTCAAGGTGAGGCAGTGACCTCTGGGTATTGTCACCGAGCGAGAGCCAGGCCAGTGGGTCACAGACACTGCGACGTCTCCCTTCATCCAGCAGACCACTAAACCTTCACGTTCAGGAACTGTGTTCGCAGAGCGATTCCAGAGTGGTGGAGCTGTAGCGATGAAGACTGGGACTGTTTTCCTTGGAGAAAGGCGGGGATTGATCGGGGCAGCACGGTGGCACGGTGGGTTAGCACCGGCTGCCTCACAGTGCCGGGGACCCGGGTTCAATTCTAGTCCTTACGTGGAACAGTACAGCACAGGAATAGGCCATTCGGCCCATCATGTTGTGCTGAACACAATGTCAAATTAAACTAAGCCTGCCCTTGGTGCATATCCCTCTATTCCTCGCATATTCAGCTGCTTATCTTAAGCACCCCTATCGTATCTGTCTGCACCAACACCCCTGGCAGCACGTACCACTCTCTGTGTAAAAAAAAACTTGCCCCTTGCATCTCATTTGAACCTCCTACCTCTCACCTTAAGTGCGTGCCTCCTCGCATTAGGCGACCGTTGCTTCACAATGTCAGGGATACGGGTTCGATTCCTGGCTCGGGTCACTGCCTGTGTGGTTTGCATGTTCTCCCCGTGTCTGCGTGGTTTCCTCCGGGTCCGTCCGGTCTCCTCCCACAGCCGAAAGACGTGCCGATTGGGGTGCATTGACCCGGGCAGGCGCCGGAGTGGGTCGACTAGGGGAATTTCACAGTAACTCCAGTGTCAGCCTTACTTGTCACAAATAAATATGTAAAAAACTGTTAGCTGAAAAGAGGGAATGTTCGAGGTTTCAGGCAGCGGGACTGGATAGAACGCTCTTTCAGAGAGCCAGCACGGGCTCAAGGGGCCAAATGGCCTCCTTCTGCACTGTAAAGATTGCGTGTGCACTGTCTGGCCGAGAATCCTGGACCCTGTCTGGCTCACCCTACGGAGATGCCGGCGTTGGACTGGGGTAAACACAGTAAGAAGTCTCACAAACACAGGTTAAATCCAACGGGTTTATTTGGTAATAAACATCACTAGCTTTCGGAGCGCTGCCCCTTCATCGGGGGGGGGGTGGGAGTTCTGATGAGAACTAAAGTTAGTGGCGTTTACTACCAAATAAACCTGCTGGGCTTTAACCTGGTGTTTGTGAGACTTCTCACTGGCTTTCACCCTCCCCGGGGGGTGGTCGGGTCTGGGTGCCGATCTGCCCCCTTTTCGCCAGTTCTCCACCTTAACCCATTCTGCGCCGCGCTCTCCAGTTTAAAACGAGCAGCCGGCTTGTTTCTCTCTCTCGAAGCGATAGTGACGGATCGGGTGGTGCACCATTTACCGTGTCTGTGGTTATCTGGGAGCTTGCCGCTGGAATTGGCAGAGGGAAAATGTAAACATTGACTTTAAATTAATCACTCATAATTACCGATAATGAATCAACAATCACAACACAGTTTGATCCCCGAAAATACAACAGGATCGGCTTTTGTGTAAGAAATTTGGTATTTTCTTTAAGTCATGAGTTTATTTTAAGTTTATAAAAAGGGTCACACGTAACGCAACAACACCGCAATGAAGTTACTGCGAAAATCCACTGGCATCACACTCTGGTGCCTGTTCTAGAGAATTTAGCACGGCCAGTGCACCCTAATCAGCACATTTTTCGGACTGTGGGAGGAAACCGGAGCACCCGGAGGAAACCCAGGCAGACACGGGGAGAATGTGCAGACTCCACACAGACAGTGACCTGAGCCGGGAATCGAACCCGGGTCCCTGGAGCTGTGAGGCAGCTGTGCTAACCAGTGCGTCAGTCAGTTTGCACAAATAGAAAATATGTATTTTTTTTAAAAGTTTGTGGACTCGGGGACAGCCTCTCAGAGCTGCGGGGGGGGTGGTTTCAGTCTGAACCGCTGATCCCGTGGGGGTGGGGGAGAGAGAGGGGAGGGGGGGAGAGAGGGAGGGGAGGGGGAGAGAGAGAGGGGAGAAGGGAGAGAAGGGGGGGAG